>NC_082661.1:124270382-124583184 GCF_025265405.1 Mesoplodon densirostris
GTGTTTTAGGTTAAAATAAGCTTTTGAGGTTTGACAAAGAGGAATTCCAGATGTTCGTGTCTGACCTTTCTGACACCCTGTGCCTTTAGTCTAACTGCTCCAGCTAGAATTTTGCTCTCAGTGGAAAACAGTGAGGTGCAGCAGTGGTTGCCAGTCACCTTCCTTGTATTTTCTCTTGATGATGATGGCTGTTTGCCTTTTTCAAATATCATGGCCTTTTGGTTTTCGTACATGTAGATAGCCACACAGCCTCTGCCCCGTCTCTTTGAAAACTTCAGCAGGTTTCCCTGTTCCTCACAGTTTGGCGATGGAGCTTCTAAGGAACACACAAAATATCCTGACAGACAAGGAACAGAGAGTAGGGGGCATTGGATGAGATGGATTTAAAGAACAAAGACAGACAGGGATTGTTATTTAGAGACCAGAAACCAATGTGAAAGCAGGAATTGAAAAAGGAGGAAGCAGAGACATCAGTTCAGCTATTTAAGGGGAAAAGAGCCCAAAGTATATCTTAAAGGATAAAAATGTGGACATTTATATCTTCATTAAGGAGCTTATTAATTAGAGTTGAGTTGTTAACTGGTTTATAGTTCCCTGGGACTAGAATGAGCCTCTAAGAGGAGCCTAGGCAGAGAACAGCCATTCCGGATAATTACCGTGGCTTACCTTGGGGTTTGCCCCAGCCTCCTAGACAACTTAATATCTGGCAGTGAGGTTTTCAGGCCTGGGCTGCTCTACCATGAGGCAGGACAAATTCCCAGGCTCCTGAGCAGTTGCCACAGTGGGCTTCTCCCTTCCTTTATTGAAAATGAGAGACAAGCTGGGTGGTCTTACTTGGCAATGGCCCAGGACTTCTGAGACCTTTTCCTGATGTGTGGAATGTGCTCTCCCAGATCCTAGGTTACGCGTATGGACTCTGTGTCCCTAAACCACAGTGATGCACCCAGGCACCACGCCCCTCTGGTCCAGGTGGCAAAGAGTGTATGGTGTTTGTGGCAGTCGGAATGCATCCTCCTGCTCTGATCCATCCCTTTTTGTTTCTCTCTCTTGGTCTCTCATTTATGATCCAAAACCAATTGGGATTGATGATTTTTATTTATTTTCATTAAATCTTAACTCTTCAATTGTCCCCTAAGGAGGAAAAAGAAGGCTAGGAAGGTAATGTCCATGTGGGAAGTTGCTGGATAAAAAAGGATAGAAAAAAGTGAAGACATGATTTGAAGTGGAGAATGCATATCCTATCTAAAGACAGTCAAATCACATTTTCTGAACAAATCCTGGTTTGGATAAATAAAACATACCAGAGGGTGGGTCTGTCCTGCGGATCTAAAATTTGGAACTGCTGACATCGATTGCCACTTTGGGACCCAACCCATGTTTTTTGTGGGTATGTCACCTGGGCCTATCCAGTCCTAGGGTGAGGGTGTGGACTGGGTATCTGTGGTTCAGAGCTGGGTAGAGAGCATCCCATGATGACGATGCACAGATTTTCTTCTCTTATTCCTGATCCTCATAAATCCCTAGTGCCTACGTGAGAGAGTACATTTCTTGCCACACTGGCCTAATGCTCAATTGCAAAGAAGATCAACCACATATTTAGTGCCCAACCCCTGCTTCCTCCCTATACTGACGTTTATTCTCCCCTGGTAAAAACTGCTGGCTTGGTACTTCTGGACTCTGGTAAGTAATTAATACACTAATTGACATTTAAGTGCTAAAGGCTAAAGTAGTACTTGCTTCAGGAGTTGTTCCTTTGGCTTATGGAAAGGTTAAGGCTTAATTCAAAAGAACACTTTTTTTTAACATCTTTATGGGAGTATAATTGCTTTACACTGTTGTGTTAGTTGCTGCTGTATAACAAAAGTGAATCAGCTATACATATATATATATATATATATCCCCATATCTCCTCCCTCCCACCCTCCCTATCCCACCCCTCCAGCTGGTCACAAAGCAGCACGCTGATCTCCCTGTGCTATGCGGCTTCTTCCCACTAGCTATCTAGTTTACATTTGGTAGTGTATATATGTCCATGCCACTCTCTCACTTTGTCCCAGCTTACCCTTCCCCCTCCCCATATCCTCAAGTCCATTCTCTACATCTGCTCCTTCATTCCTGTCCTGCCCCTAGGTTCTTAACCTTTTTTTTTTTTAGATTCCATATATATGTGTTAGCACACAGTATTTGTTTTTCTCTTTCTGCCTTGCTTTACTCTGTACGACAGACTCTAGGTCCATCCACCTCACTACAAATAACTCAATTTCATTTCTTTTTATGGCTGAGTAATATTCTATTGTATATATGTGCCACATCTTCTTTATCCCTTCATCTGTCGATGGACACTTAGGTTGCTTCCACGTCCTGGCTATTGTAAATAGAGCTGCAATGAACATGTGGTACATGACTCTTTTTGAATTATGGTTTTCTCAGGGTATATGCCCAGTAGTGGGGTTGCTGGGTCGTATGGTAGTTCTATTTTTAGCTTTTTAAGGAACCTCCATAATGTTCTCCATAGTGGCTGTATCAATTGACATTCCCACCAACAGCGCAAGAGGGTTCCCTTTTCTCTACACCCTCTCCAGCATTTATTGTTTGTAGATTTTTTTTTTTTTTTTTTTTGTGGTACGCGGGCCTCTCACTGCTATGGCCTCTCCCCTTGTGGAGCACAGGCTCCGGACGCGCAGGCTCAGCGGCCATGGCTCACAGGCCCAGCCGCTCCGCGGCATGTGGGGTCTTCCCAGACCGGGGCACAAACCCGTGTCCCCTGCATCGGCAGGCGGACTCTAAACCACTGCGCCGCCAGGGAAGCCCTGCTTGTAGATTTTTTGATGATGGCCATTCTGACCGGTGTGAAGTGATAACCTCATTGTGGTTTTGATTTGCATTTCTCTAATGATTAGTGATGTTGAGCATCCTTTCATGTGTTTGTTGGCAATCTGTATGTCTTCTTTGGAGAAATGTCTATTTAGGTCTTCTGCCCATTTTTGGATTGGGTTGTTTGTTTTTTTGATATTGAGCTGCATGAGCTGCTTGTATATTTTGGAGATTAATCTTTTGTCAGTTACTTCGTTTGCAAATATTTTCTCCCATTCTGAGGGTTGTCTTTTTGTCTCGTTTATGGTTTCCTTTGCCGTGCAAAAGCTTTGAGGTTTCATTAGGTCCCATTTGTTTATTTTTGTTTTTATTTCCATTTCTTTAGGAGGTGGGTCAAAAAGGATCTTGCTGTGATTTATGTCATAGAGTGTTCTGCCTATGTTTTCCTCTAAGAGTTTGATAGTGTGTGGCCTTACATTTAGGTCTTTAATGCATTTTGAGTTTATTTTTTGTGAATGGTGTTAGGGAGTGTTCTAATTTCATTCTTTTACATGTAGCTGTCCAGGTTTCCCAGCACCACTTATTGAAGAGGCTGCCTTTTCTCCATTGTATATTCTTGCCTTCTTTATCAAAAATACGGTGACCAGGGCTTCCCTGGTGGCGCAGGGGTTTAGAGTCCAACTGCCGATGCAGGGGACACAGGTTCATGCCCCGGTCCGGGAAGATCCCACATGCCGTGGAGCAGCTGGGCCCGTGAGCCATGGCCACTGAGCCTGCGCGTCTGGAGCCTGTGCTCTGCAACGGGAGAGGCCACAACAGTGAGAGGCCCGCATAAAGCAAAATAAATAAATAAATAAATAAATAAGGTGACCGTAGGTGCGTGGGGTTTATCTCTGGGCTTTCTATCCTGTTCCATTGATCTATATTTCTGTTTTTGTGCCCATACCATACTGTGTTGATTACTGTAGCTTTGTAGTATAGTCTGAAGTCTGGGAGCCTGATTCCTCTAGCTCCATTTTTCTTTCTCAAGATTGCTTTGGCTATTCGGGGTCTTTTGTGTTTCTATACAAATTGTGAAAAATTTTTTCTAGTTTGGTGAAAAATGCCATTGGTCGTTTGATAGGGATTGCATTGAATCTTTACACCGCTTTGGGTGGTATGGTGATTTTCACAATGTTGATTCTTCCAATCCAAGAACATAGTATCTCTCTCGATCTGTTGGTATCATCTTTAATTTCTTTCATCAGTGTCTTATAGTTTTCTGCACACAGGTCTTTTGTCTCCTTATGTAGGTTTATTCCTAGGTATTTGATTCTTTTTGTGGCAGTGGTAAGTGGGAGTGTTTCCTTAATTTCTCTTTCAGATTTTTCATCATTAGTGTATAGGAATGCAAGAGATTTCTGTGCATTAATTTCACATCCTGCTACTTTACCAAATTCATTGATTAGCTCTAGTAGTCTTCTGGTAGCATCTTTAGGATTCTCTATGTATAGTATTATGTCATCTGCAAACAGTGACAGTTTTACTTCTTCTTTACCGACTTAGATTCCTTTTATTTCTTTTTCCTCTCTGACTGCTGTGGCTAAAATTTCCAAAACCATGTTGAATAATAGTGGTGAGAGTGGGCAACCTTATCTTGTTCCTGATCTTAGTGGAAATGGTTTCAGTTTTTCACCATTGAGGCTGATGTTGGCTGTGGGTTTGTCATATATGGCCTTTATTATGTTGAGGTAAGTTCCCTCTATGCTCACACTCTGGAGAGTTTTTATCATAAATGGGTATTGAATTTTGTGGAAAGCTTTTTCTGCATCTATTGAGATGATCATATGGTTTTTAATCCTTCAGTTTGTTAATATGGTGTATCACATTGATAGATTTGCATATATTGAAGAATCCTTGCATTCCTGGGATAAACCCCACTTGATTCTGGTGTATTATCCTTTTAATGTGCTGGTGGATTCTGTTTGCTAGTATTTTGTAGAGGATTTTTGCATGTATATTCATTAGTGATAAAAGAACACTTTCTAATCATAGATTTCCATGTATTTTAGCCCTAGAGTAGTGAATATATTTTTGGAAGTTTGTAGCAGTCATGTGGTAGATTCTATTGATTGTGTTATTCAACCTCCATTTTTACTTAACCCTCCTTTTTTGGAGAGATTAGAAAGCTAAAAACTACATTTCCAATAGCTCTTACCATCGATGGCTCTGGGTATGAAGTAGATTCTTGCAGTTGGATGCAAAAGGTATAGAAGGTGGGAGGATGGTGGAGGCCATTCTCCTGCCTCTTTTGTCTGTTTCTGCTGTCAAGCAAGGAAGGGGAAACACAAGTTGTTTCTACATCAGTATTCCAGTGTCTAATCTCCAGCTTCTTGAGTATCAAGAGGCAGTGATAGCATCAATGTGTTCTTGATTCAGCTCCTTGATTCTAGGGCTCCAGGCACATGGATATGACATTGTATTTATATCTCCAGTGGCAGCATCAGACGTGGATCAGTTTTATATTTTTCTGGGAGTAATTCCTGGAGGCCCATCTTGGAACCTGCTCCCTTAGCCCTTACAGCAATGTGTAAACTTTGAATTCCCTGCATTAAATCCCTTCCTGCTCAAAATCCCTACAGTGCTTTATACTTTCTGTGTTGAAACTTGACTGTTAGATCATTCAAGTGGTTTATATTAAACTTACTCCTGAACCTATTCCTACTCCTAGAATCTGAGTCCTGAGTTTGACATGAAAGTGGAGATGAGAAATAAGGGCCCCATTCGGAGAGAAGTCAATGCAAGTGTGGGAACTAAGTGCCACAGATTGTGGCATTGACTTGAGTCTGGCTCAGTAATTAGGTTTTACTAGACCAGGTGTTGTCTGCTGTGAATGTCACCAATGTCTTGTAGAGGGTTTAGGTCATTGCAGATTGTATTGGCAGCCATGGCTTTTATTTATTAGCTCTCTTGGGGCTAAAATGCAGATGAGGGTGGCCTAAATAGGTGATGGGTATGTGTGTTTGCCTGTTGTTTAGCCCCCCACCCCTTTTTAAGATTTATTTATTTATTTAATTTATTTTTGGCTGCATTGGGTCTTAGTTGCGGCACGCCAGATCTTCCTTGAGGCATGCGTGATCTTTCGTCGTGGTGTGCGAGCTTCTCTCTAGTTGTGGCGTGCGGGTAGTCTCTCTTTAGTTGTGGTGCGCAGGCTCCAGGGCACATGGGCTCTGTAGTATGCAGCACGCAGTCTCTCTAGTTGAGGCGTGCGAGCTCAGTAGTTGTGGTGTGAAGGCTTAGTTGCCTCGCAGCATGTGGGATCTTAGTTCCCTGATCAGGGATCGAACCTGCGTCCCCTGCCTTGTAAGCCCGATTCTTTACCACTGGACCACCAGGAAAGTCCCCGCTTAGCCCTTTCTTAACTGTTGAGATAGATCAGTGAGGGTAATGTAGTCATATTTCCTAGTGGGGAATGTAGTTTGTTGTGGAAATAATTGAATTGATAATGGGAAGGTGGAAGTGTTGTTTTGTGTTGAAATATTCATTTCTCCCATAACAGTTGAGTAAATGTAGCCATTAGTGTATGCATATAATCTTCTTTACCTGCTGCTAGAACACTCGAGGGTTAGACACTTCCTGCTGAGAAACATATTTGAGAAAGATGAGCATTTTAAAAAGAGCATGAATCTGTTCGCCATCTGGGGAGGCAAGAATTATTCTTCCATGTTCAGCACGAATTCAGGTGAGTTCAGGAGAGGGGAAGCAGTGATGTTGCACTAAATTTTGGCTGCCTACTGAATTCAGCTTTCCTTGTAACTGAAGATCCTCCTGAGCAAACAGTAGCTTAAAGGCAGAACATCATGGAAAGTGAGGCATACCTCTGAGGTCTTTGAGACAAGGAGTAGTTAGAGGTGGTGTCAATTTTTGTACTAAAGGCATCATCCTTTCCAAGATGGCCCTGTAAACATTTTTAGTTTTCTGTAGAAATTGTCTTAAATGCTTGGTTGCTTTATAGAAAATGGCTTTGCCTCACATAGAGAAAACATTTCCACTCTCTTTATGCTTTTATTTATTTCATTGAATTAACCCTCATGTAAATGGTTATTACTGAGCACCAAATATTAACTCAATTCTTAGAGCAAACTTTGGAGGTAGGTACTATCATTTTTCCCATTTTATAGATGGAAAAACCAAGGAACAGAGAGATCAAGGAACTTAGCCATAGTCGCACAGCTAGTAAACCAGGATTCAAAACCATGTAGTGACTCCGCAGCCCCTGCTCTGAGCCACTGTGCTGTAGACTGCTCATCTTTCCCTTTTTCTTCATTTCAGAGAACGTACCATTTTGCCTTCTTTCCAAGGCCAGGAATGCTGCATTTTGTATAGATTGTTCACTCCCTAAGAGGGCCCAGTCAAGGGGGCTTGGAGAACGAAGTCTAGCCTGTCCTCTATTCACCAAACTGTGTGTTCTGGTGTGCTACACCCACCCAGAGTCTGATTTGGACTAAGGTGCTCTATGGGGTAGCAGCAGCTTACTCTAAGGCTCACTCTTCCATCCGACACTGTATCTCACCCCTTCCTGTCTCTTCCAGCATCTTTTATTTCAGTGATTTCCCATGCATGGGCAAGAATTTGACATTTATGACACGAACCTATACTTCCTAATATCTATTTATTTTCTGAAGGTAGTTTTAGCTTCTCTTGTCTATATCACAGAACTAATGTCCAAACCCTTTCATTATCTTCATAGCCTTTTTCCAGGAATCTTTTGAAGTCCTCTGGGTCCTTCTTAATTATAAAGCTGCTCAAGAATGAAAAGCAAAGTCATCATAAAAGTTAAAGTGTTCATTAAACTATGGAACGAACCCAAGGCCTTTTACAGCATTGTTTCCTGGGAAAGTATGTTCTGAGTGTCATTTGAGGTTGCCTAGAGAGTTCTTCCCTTTAATCTAAGGGGTCGACAATGTAGAGTGATTGGTGCTGACAGTGACGTGGTGGTTGTTTATGGACTTGGCCATCTACAGCTGGGTATTCATAGTTTGGTACACCTCTTCCAGATGGTTTCCCAAAGCCACTTTTGCCATCCTCTAATTCATTCTTGACATAGACAGCCAGAGTGATCTTTAGAAATGCAAGGGTGATTATGACACTTCTCTTCTTAGAATCCTGGAATGGCTTGTAATTGCTATTAGGATAAGATCCTTAACACGGCTTATGGAATGATCTGGCCCTTGTCCAGCTCTTCAGCTGCATGTTGATCTATTCTCCTCTCTGTCACTTTGCTTTAGCCATATTGGTCTCATTTTTGTTCTAGTGTTCTAAGCTCTCTTCCACTATAGTTTCTTCATATGTGCTTTTCCATTTACCTGAAATATTCTCCTTCCTTCTCCTTGCCTGGCCAACTGGCACTCATCCTTCAGATCTTTTACTTGAACGTGACTTTCTCAGGAAAAAATGCTTTTGTACTCAAGGCAACATGTGGTTTTCCTTTAGAGCACTTGTTACAGGTTACTGTTAAATGTATTTAATGTCTCTTTTCCTGCATAGACTGTAACCTCAACTAGGTAGGGGCCATGATTGTCTTATTTTTTTCTTCTGCACCTAATAAGTTTGAATAAATATCTGCTGAATGATTAAATGAATGAGTGAATCAACCAGATTTGGCTTGCATATATGCCTGTTCCCCCCCCCCCCAACTTAGGCTTCAAAGTTTCTGAAGGCAGGGGCCATATCTTTTCTCATTTTTATAAGGCCTAAGTTGTCTAGTGCAGTGCTTTGCAAATATGAGCGTCAATGAAGAATTCCTGGTTAATTAATTGACCTGCCAAGCTCAGATGAATTAGGTAAGGTATGGAAAAATAAGGAAAAGGTGAGGATGAAAAATATGGGGTCATGCTAATGAAAGAGTATGGTCTGGTGTTTCAAAGTACAGTGATATACGGGTCCCTGCTTATGTCCAGTGGTCAACAAATTAGTAGATAATGCCCTATATCGAGCCCTCTATTTTCAACCTGATTGCTTGTTTAGCTGACGATTTTTGTCTCCATTAAAAGTCTTTGCTTAGCATAGGTGAAGGTCTTTGGCCTGGGTTAGTAACAGTTGCTACTTGCATTTACTCTTTTGTTTCTGAGAGTAATTGCTGTTTTTCATCAACTTGTTGAGATGCCAAGGACCACCTGTAATAGGTAGCTGATTAAACTCATTGTGATGATGGAAACAAGATGTCTCAGGTTTTATCTTTTAATTTACTGATTTTAGATGGGGACTAATTTTCATGGCTACAGACCATGCTTGTTATATCCACAATCATCTGTCTTTAATTCTTTCTGTTGGAAGAAGGCAGGACAGAATCCTGAGCCTCTGGTTCAGAGGGTCACAAATCAATCTTTCTCCTACTCCTATTGATTCCAACTTAAATTAGTGAAGTTCTAATCTATGTCTTCTTTTTCTTTCCTTCTCCATTAAAAAAATTCTCCCCTATGCTGTGAAGAAAGACAAGAAAGTAGAAAAGTAATGGGAATAGATTTTGCATCTTCTTTTGGTCTGTCTGAATCATCATCGCCTTCTTTTCAATGCCATCTTGGCATATTGTACTTTAAAAGCCCTTTCACATGTGTTTATCTCATATGCTTCTCTTTCAATAGTTACCCAATTTATAGCTGAGGAATCTTAGGCTCACAGAGGCCAAATGAATTAGCTAAGTTCATATGGCTAGATAATGAGTGAAACTGGATATATTTCCTAGGACTCTTCTGGTTGTAAGGAACCAAAAAAAAATCAATTTGAACCAGCTACTAGCTTAATAGAAAGGAATATACTGCAAGGAGTTTGGGCTTGTTTACAGACTAGAAGAAAGAGTTATAGAATCAGGTCAACTCTGAAGACTTTCGGAATTAGAAACAGAGATCTGAAGGCTGCAGGAATTTTTTAGTCTGTCTCATATCTGTTTCTTTTGGGGTACCGACATCATTGGGTCAAACTTCTCCATGTAGTAGGGGACATGGGTGTCAGTAGGGCTGCCATGTATTGCATGCAGTGTACAATTCTGCTCCATCTAAGGGTTACTAATCATATCTTAGAAATCAAAGATTTGTATGTTTATTATGGCAAATTTCCAGCAGATGGCACTCAAGTGTCTTTTCTAACAGAAGTCAGTAAAATGATTTGAGGAAGAGGTACATTTCTCTATTTGCACAAAGGTGTCTTAGTGGGTAGTGGGGACCTTGTCTTTCTGAGATCATGCTTTTCCTAATTATAACCAAAGAAAAAAGAAAAACCTTCCCCATAACAGAAAGAACCTAGACAATAACTTTGGTGGATTTGGCTTGGGCTCCATCTTGGATCAATATCTATGGTTGGGAGTGGTTCATGATTGACCCCTTTAGACATTACAGTTTTCCCTGTGGAAACACTCTTCCTTCTATGTATAAAATTCCACTGCTGCCTACATAAGGCAGTGAATCCACATGTAATCACAAGTATACTCCCCATCCCCAACTCTTTCAAGAGAGGTATTTCAAAGTATCACCAACTTCTACATTTACTAACAAGTTCAGGGTGTTTGGGAGACATGGCTCCTCAAGATTCTGAACGCTGTGGGCATTGGGACTAATTTAACCATTTCCAACCCATCTAAGATACAATAGTACAGGAAGAAGAAAGTAGCCACAATAAGAATTCAAGTTTGGAAAAGAGGGAGAAGGATAAGCAACATGAGTGGGACAACTCCAGAGGATATGCCATACTCCACTGAATAGGACTAGTAAGGCATATCCATTTTTACACTCACTGCCTTGGCTGCTATTAGGTCTTTGGCATTCTGTCCCCAGGAAGCTTTGCCTTGATTATTTCCCTTCATGGCCACTGTAAACAAGAGGACAGCTCATGGAAGGCTATATTCTTCCAGAAGCCCAGTTGCTATCATTGTTGTACAGAGACCCAGGAATTGCCTTAGAGATGGAGCAATTGCAGGCTTCTAATTGAAGAATTTCTTTAGCAAAGCACATCTTTTAAAGAGCTAGTTGCCTGTCAATGTTGAGTTCATTTTGATGGGCTCTGTTGACTTATAACAAACCAGCAGTTTTGTTGATTCATAATATTTGGCTCTACACTCTGCCTTTGAAATTTATGTCTTCTAGAAACATACCCATAGGACTTTGACAATCCTCCTGTGGCCTCTGTTTAATAAATTCTCCCTTGGCCCCTGCCTCAGGGCAACTGAAGCAATAGGCTGAGTTGGTAAAACAGAGCTCTTCTGCCCTCTGGCCCCTCGTTGCTTCCCAATTATTTGCACTTCATGATGGGGAAAATTACTGCCTTTTCTTTGGGGCAAGTGCACAGCAGGAGCTGTTTTGGAAAAGTCTAAGTGGTCAGGCTTTTCCCATTTCTAGCTTACTCCTGGGTATCCCCTCGCCTTGATGGTGAAATAACTTCACTGTAGGACACAGAATTCATCTCTAACAGTTTAGCAGGCAGCATGGTTTTCTGATCCTTAGCAGCTTTGGATCAGTAGCTACATAGAGATAAGGCCTCTGTTTTAACAGCACTACATATCTATCTTCTTATTCCCTATCCATTTTAAGAAATGCCAGCTTGGATTGAGGCTTAGTTTCCTTTTAAGGGACTTTACCAAAGGCCATAAGAAGTAACCAGTGTGCTCTTGTTTCTTTTTATTTTTTCTTTCAATTTTTAATCATTTATTAAAGCAATTGTTTTATCAGTCATTTTTCTGGTACAGATATAAACGAAGTCCCCATAGCATCTCTTGACCTCCTGTCAGTGTTCTATTGATACATTCTAGTTTTAAAGTTTTTTAAATTGAAGTGTAGTTGATTTATAATGTCATATTAGTTTAAGGTGTATACAATAGTATTCAATATTTTTATAGATTAAAAAATTTTTAATTTAAAAAATTTTAAAATTTTATCCATTCAAAGTTATGATAAAATATCGACTATATTCCCTGTGCTGTACCATATATCCTTGCTGCTTATTTATTTTATACATAGTAGTTTGTACTTCTTAATCCCCTACCCCTATCTTGTCCCCTTCCTTACTGGTAACCACTAGTTTGTTCTCTATATCTGTGAGTCTGTTTCTGTTTTGTTATATTCATTCGTTTGTTTATTTTTCAGATTCCACGTATAAGTGATATCATACAGTCTTTGTCTTTCACTGTCTGACTTCTTTCATTAAAGCATAATACCCTTCAGGTCTCTCCATGTTGCTGCAAATGGCAAGATTTCAGTCTTTTTTATGGCTGAGTCTTATTTATTATTTTTCTACCAAGCCACCAAAATATTATTGTCTGTCTGCCAAGATACAGCAGGTAATAGTTAATATCTACTTTGTATTCATGTAAGAATTGCCATCTTTCCAGCTGGGAGCAGTGTGATTCTCACTTCCTCTACCTCATATCAACTAAACCCAGTCTACATTTAATACTTATTTCTGTAGTAATTAGTAATCTTTGTATTGCTAGTGAGAGAAACTCAAGTGTAAGTAGCCTAAGGAAAAAAAAAGGAGGAGGAGGAAATTATTGGAAGGATCTTGGGTCACTCACAAAGGAGCTACAGAGAGAGGCAACTCTGGAAACTTCTGTGGCAGCAACTGGGGAATAGACTATCTCCTATTCCAGATTCTCTCTGTTGACTTCATTTGCCAACAATGTTTACCTTTTCGAGGCACCTCCATTGTGTTTTCATTAGGGGCTTTTACCACATCCCACTTAGCAGCAGGGGTACGCATTTCTTCACAACCCCTTCAGCATTCATTGTTTGAAAAATTTTTGCCGATGGCCATTCTGACTGGTGTGAGCTGATAGGCTTTTGTAATTTGGATTTGCATGTCTTTAATAATCCTAATGTTCAGCATTTTTGCACACCTTTTTCTTTTGTGCTAAAAAAGAAAAGAAAAAAGGGTGAGTAAAATATACCTCTTGAAACTGTCTTCTTTAAAGGTTTCCCTCTTTTAAATTTTCTGGTGGATATTCGACCCCAGGAATTTTTGAGGGCAGGTGTCATTTACAGGCCTGCCATGATTGTGAATATTTAGTGACCATTAGCACTGGTTTAAAGCTGCTGTTGTGAGAAACGGCCACAAGGCGGCAGCATTTCTCCATCCCAAAATCTGGTTACTAGGTCAGCAGAGCCTTTCTGGAAGTCGTGTTCCTAGGTAGTAAATTAGAATGGAATGTGTCAGGAAAAACCCCGATAGGTTTATGTCTCATTACTTCTTGTTCATTGTTTTAATTTTTTAAATCAGGGTAATCAATAGAATATTGTTTGTCCTAGGTGTACACAATCTGGTTCATTTCTACATTATATATATCTATTCATATACAGATCCTATTCCCATGTAACTTACTACAGAGTGTTCTGTAGACTTCCCTTGCTCTATGGTCGGTCTTTTGATATATGTATTTAATATGTATTTGTATACGTGTGGTAACCCGAATCTTAATTTATCAATTTCCCCCACCTTTCCTTTTAGATAAGCATAGTTTGTTTTCTAACTCTGTGGGTGTCTTTCTGTGTGGAAATGTGCTCACCGAGGCAGTATTGCAATAGCCAAGACATGGAAGCAACAAAAAAGTCCATCAAGAGGTGACTGGACAAAGAAGAACTGGTACATGTACAGATGGAATATTAGCTAGGGAAAAAAATGAAACAATGCATTTGCAGCACCATAGATGAGTCTAGAGGTAATCACGCAAATTGTACTAAGTCAGAAAGCGAAAGACACATATCCTGTAATATCACTTATAGGTGTTAACTAAAATTTGGTACCAATGAAGATATTTACACAGAGAAAGGCAATCACAGATTCATTAAACAAACTTATGGTTCACCAAATGGACAGGTGTGAGGATTGGGTCCGTTAGGATATTGGGGTTAACAGACATATACAAACACAGGTGAAATATATAATCACCAAAGACCTACGGAATACCAAGAGAAGACGACTCAACATGGTGTCATAACCTACATGGGAAAAGGATCTGAAGAAGAAGAGATATATGTATATGTGTAAAAGAACCACATCTTGCACACCGAGAACAAACAAAACATTGCAATCAAATTTGCTCTGATAAAAAATAAAAATTAAATTAAAAAAAGAACAAGAAGTAATGAGACATAAATTTAAGGGGCTTTTTGCTGACACATTGCATTCTAATTTACAACCAGAACACACCTTCCATTAAAGCTCTGTTCCCCTACTAACCAGATTTGGTAAATGAGAACTGCTGCCGCCTTGTGGCCGCTTCACACAACAGCAGCTTTAAACCCAGCGCTAATGGTCACTTAATATTCAAAATAATGGCAGGCCTCTAAATGACATCTGCCCACAAAAAAACCCTGGGGTCGAAAATCGACCAAAAAATTCAAAACGCGTCAACATTTCAAGAAGACCAGTTCAAGAGTCATATGTTATGCACATTTTGTCTTTTCTTTTTTTTCTTTTAAGAAGAAAAAATGGGCATGGAACAATGCTCAACATCAGGAATTAATAAAGGCATGCAAATCCAATGTACAAAAACGTTCACCTCTCAGCCGTCAGAATGATCATCAGCAAAAAAGTCTTCAAAGAATAAATGCTGAAGGGGTTTTAGAGAACTGTGTACCCTCTAGCTGCTGGTGGGAGGTAAACTGGTAACAGCCAGTGTTGAGAAGAGAATGGAGGTGCGATTAAAGGTGACAATTGTGCTACCATGTGATCTGGTAGGCTCACTGATGGGCGGATCAACTGAGCAGAGCAGAATCGAAAAGACACAGGCTGGCAATCCTGCATTGCACCAACACTGACCATAGCCAAGACTTGGAAGAAACCAAAATGTCCATCAACAGAAAAATGCACAAAGCAGAAGTGGTCCATCTTCACAATGGAATATTAGACATGGAAAAGAATGAAACAGTGCCGTTTGCACCATCACAGAAGGACCAGGAATAATCACCCAACTTGAAGTGAGAAAGAAACTGAAAGACAGATATCCTATGACATCACTTATAGGAGTTACCTAAAAATCGATACCCATGAACTTATTTCCAAGTGAAGGACACGCATGGATTAAGAAAACAAAATTATGTTTAACCAAATGAAAGGTGTGAGGAATGGATGAATTAGGATATGGGGGTTAACAAACATGTACTAATACATACGACATATATAATGACAAAATACCTATGGAATACCAAGAGAGGTCTACTCAACACTGTGTAAATAACCTACACGGGAAAGGATCCAAAGATGAATAGATACATACATAGATATAATGAACCAGATTCTGTACACCTAGAACAGACACAACATTTTTATCAAATTTGCTCTGATAATAAATAAAAATTAAATTAAAAAACAAACAAGAAGTAAGGAGATATAAGCTCTTGGGGGTTTGCCCTGGCACATTTCACTCTAATCTGAAGCCTACTAACACGATTTCCAGGAAGGCTCTGTTGCCCAAAAACCCAGAGTTGGAAATGTAGAAATGCTGCCGCCTTGTGGCCGTTTCCCACAACATCAGCTTTAAACCCAGTGCTAATGGTCACTAAATATTCACAATCATTGCAGGCCTGTAAATGACAACTGCCCTCAAAAAACAAAAATCCTGGGGTCGAAAATCGACCAACAAATTCAACAGGGGGCACTCTTCCAAGTAGAAAATTTCAACAGGTATAATGTGCTCACACTTTTTTTCTTTTCTTTTTTTTAATAGAAAAGAAAAAGGCGTGGGAAAATGCTGAACATTAGGAATTATTGAAGACATGCAAATCCAAATTACAAAAACCTATCAGCTCACACCAGTCAGAATGGCCATCGGCAAAAATTCTGCCAACAATGAATCCTGAAGGGGTTGTGAAGACATGCGTACCCTCGGTGCTAAGTGGGACATGGTTAAAAGCCACTAATGATAACACAATGCAGGTGCCTTGAAAAGGTAAACATTCAATTGAGCTACCATTGAGCTACCATTCAATCAGCATACCCGCTGCTGGGCCCATCACCTGAGAAAGATGAGAATCAAAAAGACGCAGGTTGGCAGTCCTGCACTCCAGCAATATTTACCATAGCCAACACTTGGAAGCAACGAAAATGTGCATCAACAGAGGAATGCACAAAGAAGAAGTGGTCCGTGTACACAATGGAATATTACTCCAATAAAAAGTATAAATTAAATTTCAAAAACAAACATAAGTATGGAGACATACGCTTTTGAGGGTTTATCCAGGTTCATTCCACTCTAACTTATAACCGAGGAAGACCACTGGCATAAAGGTCTGTTTCCCTAGTTACCAGAGTGGGGAATGTACAAATGCTGCTGCCCTCTGGCTGCTAACTACAAGAGCAGCTTCAAAACTTGTGCTAATGGTCACTTCATATGTACAAGTACTGCAATGCTGTAAATGACACCTGCCCTCAAAATGTCTTGAGGGAGGTAATGGACAAAAAATTTCGAAATGTGGCACATACTTCAAGAAAACAATTTGAAGAGGTAAGCTCTACACACAGTTTGAAGAATAAAAAAGGACGTGCCTTCAAGCTCCATTTCAAGGGATTATGAGACGCATGCAAATCCAACCCCAAAGAGTTATCAGCTCACACCAGTCAGAATAAACATCAGCAAAAACACTACAAACAATAAATGCTGAAGGGATTGTGGAGAAATGCATACCCTCAACTTTAAGTGGGGTGTAACCTGGTAATAGCCACTAATGAGAACAGAGTGGTGGTGGCTTTAAAAGGTAAACACTGAGCTACCATATGACACAGCAGGCCCACTCCTGGGCCTATAACCTAAGAAGGCAGAATTGGAAAGACACAGGCAGGCAAATGTGCATTGCAGCAGTATTGCAATAGCCAAGACATGGAAGCAACGAAAAAGTCCATCAAGAGGTGAGTGGACAAAGAAGAACTGGTACATGTACAGATGGAATATTAGCTAGGGAAAAAAATGAAACAATGCCATTTGCAGCTCCATACATGAGTCTAGAGGTAATCACGCAAATTGTACTAAGTCAGAGAGCGAAAGACACATATCCTGTAATATCACTTATAGGTGTTAGCTAAAAATTTATACCAATGAAAATATTTACACAGAGAAAGGCAATCACAGATTCATTAAACAAACTTATGGTTCACCAAATGGAATGCTGTGAGGATTGGATCCATTAGGATACTGGGGTTAACATAGATATAGAAACACATGTGAAATATATAATCACCAGAGACATACAGAATACCAAGAGAAGACTACTCAACATAGTGTCATAACATACATGGGAAAAGGATCTGAAGAAGAATAGATATATGTATATATGTGAAAGAACCACATCTTGCACACTTAGAACAAACAAAACATTGTAATCAAATTTGCTGTGATAAAAAATAAAAATTAAATTTAAAAAAGAATAAGCAATGAGACATAAACTTAAGGGGCTTTTTGCTGGCACATCACATTCTAATTTATAATCAGAACATGAGTTCCATTAAAGCTCTGTCATCAATAATAAAGCAGCTTTATAAGCAATGTTGAAGGTATCGTAAAAAAAGTCTCACTAATTATTGATAGTAACAAGAAAACAAACAAAAGTAAAAATATCACTCCAAAAAGTATACCTAGAGTAAGGGTAGTAGATCAAACACTTATTAAACTTCTGTAAAGAATAAAAGACAACAGTAGTATGTTTTTTTAAAAAAGAGATGGCCTGGGCCTCCCTGGTGGCGCAGTGGTTGAGAGTCCGCCTGCCGATGCAGGGGATACAGGTTCGTGCCCCGGTCTGGGAGGATCCCATATGCCGCGGAGCGGCTGGGCCCGTGAGCCATGGCTGCTGGGCCTGCACATCCGGAGCCTGTGCTCCGCAACGGGAGAGGCCACAACAGTGAGAGGCCCGCATACCGCAAAAAGAAAAAAAAAAAAAAAAGAGATGGCCCAAATAAATCAGAAATGAAAGAGATGATGTTACAACAGACACCACAGAAATACAAAGTATCCTAAGATACACACAGGTTAACGCAGGGCTCAGACTGGACAGAGCCCACTCTCCATTCCCCTGTACATGACTTACAGGAGCCTCAGGAACTGAGAATGGGGTCCCTGACAGGAGGCACAAGATAGAAGATGTTAGGCATTAACATGACTGTGTTCATCTTAAACGTGCCTGAACTACATTCACACGAGATAATTTTGTCCCGTATGTACATGACACCTCTAGTCAGAACTGCAGATCTTTGGCTTCACCACCTCTACTGACAGCATTAGCTTCACCTGCTGTGGACCGTCACCTATAGGATATCTAGAAGCACAAAGCATCGAAGCTTCACAGGACCCAGAGTCTGTGTGACTCCATTCAGAATCTCAGAGTCTCAACTGCACTCAGAGACTCACAGTCTCAACAGAGACTCCACTCTTGGAGGGCACACACAAAGTAGTGTGCACATCAGGACCCAGGGGAAGGAGCAGTGACCCCATAGATGAATGACCGGACCTACCTGCTAGTTTTAGAGGGTCTCCTGCAGAGGCGGGGAGTGGCTGTTGCTCACCATGTGGACAACGACACTGGCAGCAGAAGTTTTGGGAAATACTCCTTGGTGTGATCCCTCCCAGAGTCCACCATTAGCACCACCAACAGCAAGGTAGGCTCCAGTGCTGGGTGGCCTCAGGCCAAACAACCAACATGGAGGGAAGCCAGCCCCATGCATCAGCAGACAAGCAGATTAAACTTTTTATTAATGTTTTATTTAATCCACAGACAAACAGATTAAAGCTCTGCCCACCAGAGCAACACCCAGCTCAACCCACCACCAGTCTGTCCCATCAGGAAGCTTGCACAAGCCTCTAAGATAGACTCATCCACTGGAGAGCAGACAGCAGAAGAAGAACTACAATTCTGGAGCCTGTGGAAGGAAAACCACATTAACAGAAAGATAGAGAAAATGAAAAGGCAGAGGACTTTATACCAGATCAAGGAACAAGATAGAACCCCAGTAAAACAATGAAATGAGATGGGGATAGGCAACCTTCCAGAAAAAGAATTCGGAATAATGACAGTAAAGATGATCCAAGACCTTGGAAAATGAATGGAGGCAAAGATCGAGAAGATGCAAGAAATGCTTAACAAAGACCTAGAAGAATTAAGGAACAAACACCTAGAAGAATTAAAGAACAAACAAACAGAGATGAACAATACAATAACTGAAATGAAAAATACACCAGAAGGAATCAGTAGCAGAATAACTGTGGCAGAAGAACGGATAAGTGACCTGGAAGACAGAAAGGTGGAAATCACTGCCATGGAACAGAATAAAGAAAAAGAATGAAAATAAATGAAGACACCCTAAGAGACCTCTGGGACAACATTAAACACAACAACATTCGCATCATAGGGGTCCCAGATGGAGAAGAGGGAGAGAAAGAACTCGAGAAAATATTTGAAGAGATTATAGTCGAAAACTTCCCTATTATGGGAAGAGAAATAGCCACCCAAGTCCAGGAAGTGCAGAGTCCCAAGGAGGATAAACCAAAGGAGAAAAATGCCAAGACACATAGTAATCAAACTGACAAAAATTAAAGACAAAGAAAAATTATTGAAAGCAACAAGGGAAAAATGACAAATCACATACAGGGGAACTCCCATAAGGTTAACAGCTGATTTCTCTGCAGAAAATCTACAAGCCAGAAGGGAGTGGCATGGTAAATTTAAAGTGATGAAAGGGAAGCACCTGCAACAAAGAGTACTCAACCCAGCAAGTATCTCATTCAGATTCGATGGAGAAATCAAAAGTTTTACAGACAAACAAAAGCTAAGAGAATTCAGCACCATGAAACCAGCTCTACAACAAATGCTAAAGGAACTTCTCTAAGTGGGAAACACAGGAGAAGAAAAGGACCCACCAAGACAAACCCATAACAATTAAGAAAATAGTAATAGGAACATACATATCGATAATTACCTTAAACCTGAATGGATTAAATGCTCCAACCAAAAGACACAGGCTCGCTGAATGGATACAAAAACAAGATCATATATATGCTGTCTACAAGAGACCCATTTCAGACCTAGGGACACATACAGACTGAAAGTGAGGGGATGGAAAAATATAGTCCATGCAAATGAAAATCAAAAGAAAGCTGTAGTAGCAACACTCATATCAGATAAAATAGACTTTAAAATAAAGAATGTTACCAGAGACAAGGAAGGACACTACATAATGATCAAGGGATCAATCCAAGAAGAAGACATAACGATTATAAATACATATGTACCCAACATAGGAGCACCTCAGTATATAAGGCAACTGCTAACAGCTGTAAAAGAGGAAATTGACAGTAACACAATAATAGCAGGGGACTTCAACACCTCACTTACACCAATGGAGATCATCCAGACAGAAAATTAATAAGGAAACACAAGCTTTAAATGACACAATAGACCAGGTAGATTTAATTAATATTTATAGGACATTCCATCCAAAAACAGCAGATTACACGTTCTTCTCAACAGCACACGGAACATTCTCCAGGATAGATCAAATCTTTGGTCACAAATAAAGCCTCAGTAAATTTAAGAAAACTGAAATCATATCAAGCATCTGTTCCGACCAAAATGCTATGAGATTAGAAATCAATTACAGGGAAAAAACGTAAAAAACACAAACACATGGAGGCTAAACAATACATTACTAAATAATCAAGAAATCACTGAAGAAATAAAAGAGGAAATCAAACACTACATAGAGACAAATGGCAACAAACACACGATGATCCAAAACCTATGGGATGCAGCAAAAGCAGTTCTAAGAGGGAAGTTTATAGCAATACAAGCCTACCCCAAGAAACCAGAAAAATCTCAAATAAACAATCTAACCTTACATCTAGAGGAACTAGAGAAAGAAGAACAAAACCCAAAGTTAGTAGAAGGAAAGAAATCGTAAAGATCAGAGCAGAAATAAATGAAATAGAAACAAAGAAAACAATAGCAAAGATCAATAAAACTAAAAGCTGGTTCTTTGAGAAGATAAACAAAAATGAAAAACCTTTAGCCAGACTCAAGAAAAAGAGGGAGAGGACTGAAATCAATAGAATCAGAAATGAAAAAGGAGAAGTTACAACAGACACCACAGAAATACAAAGCATCATAAGAGACTACTACAAGCAATTCTATGCCAATAAAATGGACAACTTGGAAGAGAAAGAGAAATTAAGGAAACAATCCCATTACCACTGCAACAAAAAGAATAAAATACCTAGGAATTAACCTACCAAAGGAAGTAAAAGACCTGTACTCAGAAAACTATAAGACACTGATGAAAGAAATCAAAGATGATATAAACACATGGAGACATATACCGTGTTCTTGGATTAGAAGAATCAATATTTTGGAAATGACTATGCTATCCAAAGCAATCTACAGATTCAATGCAATCCCTATCAAATTACTGGTGGCATCTTCTACAGAACTCGAACAAAAAATCTTAAAATTTGTAGGGAGACACAAAAGACCCCAGATAGCCAAAGCAGTCTTGAGAGAAAAAAAAGAGCTGGAGGAATCAGACTTCCAGACTTCAGACTATACTACAAAGCTACAGTAATTGGGACAATATGGTGCTGACACAAAAACAGAAATATAGATCAATAGAACAGGATAGAAGGCACAGAGGTAAACCCATGTACCTATGGTTAACTAATCTATGACAAAGGAGGCAAGGATATACAATGGAGAAAAGACAGTGTCTTCATTAAGTGGTGCTGGGAAAACTGGACAGCTACATGTAAAAGATTGAAATTAGAACACTCCCTAACACCATGCACAAAAATAAACTCAAAATGGATTAGAGACCTAAATGTAAGACCAGACACTGTAAAACTCTTAGAGGAAAACATAAGCAGAACACTCTGTGACATAAATCACAGCAAGATCCTTTTTGCCCCACCTCCTAGAGAAATGGAAAGAAAAACAAAAATAAAAAATGGGACCTAATGAAACTTAAAATCTTTTTCACAGCAAAGGAAAACATAAACAAGATGAAAAGACAACCATCAGAATGGGAGAAAATATTTTCAAATGAAGCAAATGTCAAAGGATTAATCTCCAAAAAGCAGCTCATGTAGCTCAGTATCACAAAAACAAACAACCCAATCCAAAAATGGGCAGAAGACCTAAACAGACATTTCTCCAAAGAAGATATACAGATTGCCAACAAACACATGAAAGGATGCTGAACATCACTAATCATTAGAGAAATGCAAATCAAAACTACAGTGAGGTATCACCTCACACCAGTCAGAATGGCCATCATCAAAAAATCTACAAACAGGGCTTCCTTGGCAGCGCAGTGGTTGAGAGTCCGCCTGCCGATGCAGGGGACATGGGTTCGTGCCCTGTCCCGGGAAGATCTCACATGCTGCGGAGCAGCTGGGCCCATGAGCCATGGCCACTGAGCCTGCGCATCTGGAGCCTGTGCTCTGCAACGGGAGAGGCCACAACAGTGAGAGGCCTGTGTACCACAAAAAAAAGAAAATCTACAAACAATAAATGCTGGAGAGACATTTATTGGAAAAAGGGAACCCTCTTGCACTGTTGGTGGGAATGGAAATTGATATAGCCACTAGGGAGAACAGTATGGAGGTTCCTTAAAAACTAAAAATAGAACTACCATATGACACAGCAATCCCACTACTGGACATTTACCCTGAGAAAACCATAATTCAAAAAGAGTCATGGACCACAATGTTCATTGTAGCTCTATTTACAATCGCCAGGACATGGAAGCAACCTAAGTGTCCATCGACAGATAAATGGATAAAGAATATGTGGCACATATATACAATGGAATACTACTCAGCCATAAAAAGAAACAAAATTGAGTTATTTGTAGTGACGTGGATGGATCTAGAATCTGTCCTACAGAGTGAAGTAAGTCAGAAAGAGAAAATGAAATACCGTATGCTAACACATATATATGGAATCTAAAAAAAAGTTTATGAAGAACCTAGGGGCAGGAAAGGATTAAGGACACAGACATAGAGAAAGGACTTGAGGATACGGGGAGTGGGAAGGGTCAGCTGGGACAAAGTGAGAGAGTGGCATGGACATATATACACTACCAAATGTAAAATTGATAGCTACTGGGAAGCAGCCACATAGCACAGGGAGATCAGCTCGGTGCTTTGTGACCACCTAAAGGAGTGGGATAAGGGGGTGAGAGGGAGGTGCAAGAGGGAGGGGATATGGTGTTATATGTATACGTATAGCTGATTCCCTTTTTTATACAGCAGAAACTAACACACAATTGTAAAGCTATTATACTCCAATAAAGATGTAAAAGAAAAAAAAAAAGAAAGCCCAGAGATAAACCTACACACCTATGGTCCACTGATCTATGACAAAGGAGGCAAGGATATACAATGGAGAAAAGACAGTCTCTTCAATAAGTGGTGCTGGGAAAAATGGACAGCTACATGTAAAAGAATGAAATTAGAACACTCCCTAACACCATATACAAAAAAACCCTCGAGGACTTCCGGGTAAGATGGCGGAAGAGTAAGACGCGGAGATCACCTTCCTCCCCACAGATACACCAGAAATACAGCTACACGTGGAACAACTCCTACAGAACACCTACTGAACGCTGGCAGAAGACCCCAGACCTCCCAAAAGGCAAGAAACTCCCCACATACCTGGGTAGGGCAAAGCAGAGAGATTCCCGCACAGAGGAGCGGTGCCGAGCGGCACTCACCAGCCCGAGAGGCTTGTCTGCTCCCCCGCCGGGGCGGGCGGCGCTGGAGCTGAGGCTCGGGCTTCGGTCAGAGCGCAGGGAGAGGACTGGGGCTGGCGGCGAGAACTCAGCCTGAAGGGGGCTAATGTGCTACAGCTAGCCGGGAGGGAGTCCGGGAAAACTCTGGAGCTGCCGAAGAGGCAGGAGACTTTTTCTTCCCTCTTGGTTTCCTGGTGCGCGAGGAGAGGGGATTAAGAGCGCCGCGTAAAGGAGCTCCAGAGACGGGCGCGAGTCGCGGCTGAAAGCGCGGAGCCCAGAGACGGGCGTGGGACGCTGGGGCTGCTGCTGCCGCCGCCAAGGGGCCTGTGTGCGAGCACAGGTCACTGCCCACACTGCCCTTCCGGGAGCCTGTGCAGCCTGCCGCTGCCGGGGTCCCGGGATCCAGGGGCGGCTTCCCTGGGAGAACGCACGGCGCGCCTCGGGCTGGTGCAACGTCACGCCGACCTCTGCCGCTGCAGGCTCGCCCCGCACTCCGTGCCCCTCCCTCCCGCCCGGCCTGAGTGAGCCAGAGTCCCCGAAGAGGCTGCTCCTTTAACCCTGTCCTGTCTGAGCGAAGAACAGACGCCCTCCGGCGACCTACACGCAGAGGCGGGGCCAAATCCAAAGCTGAGACCCAGGAGCTGTGAGAACAAAGAGGAGAAAGGGAAACCTCTCCCAGCAGCCTCAGAAGCAGCGGATTAAAGCTCCACAATCAACTTCATGTACCCTGCATCTGTGGAATACATGAATAGACAACAAATCATCCCAAATTGAGGAGCCAGGAGTCAGTGCTGTGCCTCTGAGGTGGGAGAGCGAACTTCAGGACACTGGTCCACAAGAGACCTCCCAGCTCCACATAATATCAAACGGCGAAAATCTTCCAGAGATCTCCATCTCAACACCAGCACCCAGCTTCACTCAACGACCAGCAAGCTACAGTGCTGGACACCCTATGCCAAACAACTAGCAAGACAGGAACACAACGCCACCCATTAGCAGAGAGGCTGCCTCAAATCATAAAAAGTCCGCAAACACCACAAAACACACCACCAGACGTGGACCTGCCCACCAGAAAGACAAGATCCAGCCTCATCCACCAGAACACAGGCAGTAGTCCCCTCCACCAAGAAGCCTACACAACCCACTAAACCAACCTTAGCCACTGGGGACAGACACCAAAAACAACGGGAACTACGAACCTGCAGCCTGCAAAAAGGAGACCCCAAACACAGTAACATAAGCAAAATGAGAAGACAGAAAAACACACAGCAGGAGAAGGAGCAAGATAAAAACCCACCAGACCTAACAAATGAAGAGGTAATAGGCAGTCTATCTGAAAAAGAATTCAGAATAATGATGGTAAAGATGATCCAAAATCTTGGAAATAGAATAGACAAAATGCAAGAAACAGTTAACAAGGACCTAGAAGAACTAAAGACGAATCAAGCATCGATTAAAAACACAATAAATGAAATAAAAAATACTCTAGATGGGATCAATAGCAGAATAACTGAGGCAGAAGAACGGATAAGTGAGGTGGAAGATAAAATAGTGGAAATAACTGCTGCACAGCAAAATAAAGAAAAAAGAATGAAAAGAACAGAGGACAGTCTCAGAGACCTCTGGGACAACATTAAACGCACCAACATTCGAATTATAGGGGTTCCAGAAGAAGAAGAGAAAAAGAAAGGGACTGAGAAAATATTTGAAGAGATTATAGTTGAAAACTTCCCTAATATGGGAAAGGAAATAGTTAATCAAGTCCAGGAGGCACAGAGAGTCCCATACAGAATAAATCCAAGGAGAAATACACCAAGACACATATTAATCAAACTGTCAAAAATTAAACACAAAGAAATCATATTAAAAGCAGCAAGGCAAAAACAACAAATAACACAGAAGGGAATCCCCATCAGGATAACAGCTGATCTCTCAGCAGAAACTCTACAAGCCAGAAGGGAGTGGCAGGACATACTTAAAGTGATGAAGGAGAAAAACCTGCAACCAAGATTACTCTACCCAGCAAGGATCTCATTCAGATTTGATGGAGAAATTAAAACCTTTACAGACAAGCAAAAGCTGAGAGAGTTCAGCACCACCAAACCAGCTTTATAACAAATGCTAAAGGAACTTCTCCAGGCAAGAAACACAACAGAAGGAAAAGAACTACAATAACGAACCCAAAACAATTAAGAAAATGGGAATAGGAACATACATATCAATAATTACCTTAAATGTAAATGGACTAAATGCTCCCACCAAAAGACACAGACTGGCTGAATGGATACAAAAACAAGACCCATATATATGCTGTCTACAAGAGACCCACTTCAGACCTAGAGACACATACAGATTGAAAGTAAGGGGATGGAAAAAGATATTCCATGCAAATGGAAACCAAAAGAAAGCTGGAGTAGCAATTCTCATATCAGACAAAATAGACTTTAAAATAAAGACTACTAGAAGAGACAAAGAAGGACACTACATAATGATCAAGGGATCAATCCAAGAAGAAGATATAACAATTGTAAATATTTATGCACCAAACATAGGAGCACCTCAATACATAAGGGAAATATTAACAGCCATAAAAGGAGAAATCGACAGTAACACAATCATAGTAGGGGACTTTAACACCCCACTTTCACCAATGGACAGGTCATCCAAAATGAAAATAAATAAGCAAACACAAGCTTTAAATGATACATTAAACAAGATGGACTTAATTGATATTTATAGGACATTCCATCCAAAAACAACAGAATACACATTTTTCTCAAGTGCTCATGGAACATTCTCCAGGATAGATCATATCTTGGGTCACAAATCAAGCCTTGGTAAATTTAAGAAAATTGAAATTGTATCAAGTATCTTTTCCGACCACAATGCTATGAGACTAGATATCAATTACAGGAAAAGAGCTGTAAAACATACAAACACATGGAGGCTAAACAATACACTACTTAATAACGAAGTGATCACTGAAGAAATCAAAGAGGAAATTAAAAAATACCTAGAAACAAATGACAATGGAGACACGACGACCCAAAACCTATGGGATGCAGCAAAAGCAGTTCTAAGAGGGAAGTTTATCGCAATACAATCCCACCTTAAGAAACAGGAAATATCTCGAATAAACAACCTAACTTTGCACCTAAAGCAATTAGAGAAAGAAGAACAAAAACATCCCAAAGTTAGCAGAAGGAAAGAAATCATAAAAATCAGATCAGAAATAAATGAAAAAGAAATGAAGGAAACGATAGCAAAGATCAATAAAACTAAAAGCTGGTTCTTTGAGAAGATAAACAAAATTGATAAACCATTAGCCAGACTCATCAAGAAAAAAAGAGAGAAGACTCAAATCAATAGAATTAGAAATGAAAAAGGAGAAGTAACAACTGACACTGCAGAAATACAAAAGATCATGAGAGATTACTATAAGCAACTCTATGCCAATAAAATGGACAACCTGGAAGAAATGGACAAATTCTTAGAAATGCACAACCTGCCAAGACTGAATCAGGAAGAAATAGAAAATATGAACAGACCAATCACAAGCACTGAAATTGAAACTGTGATTAAAAATCTTCCGACAAACAAAAGCCCAGGAGCAGATGGCTTCACAGGCGAATTCTATCAAGCATTTAGAGAAGAGCTAACACCTATCCTTCTCAAACTCTTCCAAAATATAGCAGAGGGAGGAACACTCCCAAACTCATTCTACGAGGCCACCATCACCTTGATACCAAAACCAGACAAGGATGTCACAAAGAAAGAAAACTACAGGCCAATATCACTGATGAACATAGATGCAAAAATCCTCAACAAAATACTAGCAAACAGAATCCAACAGCACATTAAAAGGATCATACACCATGATCAAGTGGGGTTTATTCCAGGAATGCAAGGATTCTTCAATATACGCAAATCAATCAATGTGATACACCATATTAACAAACTGAAGGAGAAAAACCATATGATCATCTCAATAGATGCAGAGAAGGCTTTTGACAAAATTCAACACCCATTTATGATAAAAACCCTGCAGAAAGTAGGCATAGAGGGAACTTTCCTCAACATGATAAAGGCCATATATGACAAACCCACAGCCAGCATCGTCCTCAATGGTGAAAAACTGAAACCATTTCCACTAAGATCAGGAACAAGACAAGGTTGCCCACTCTCACCACTCTTATTCAACCTAGTTTTGGAAGTTTTAGCCACAGCAATCAGAGAAGAAAAGGAAATAAAAGGAATCCAAATGGGAAAAGAAGAAGTAAAGCTGTCACTGTTTGCAGATGACATGATACTATACATAGAGAATCCTAAAGATGCTACCAGAAAACTACTAGAGCTAATCAATGAATTTGGTAAAGTTGCAGGATACAAAATTAATGCACAGAAATCTCTGGCATTCCTATATACTAATGATGAAAAATCTGAAAGTGAAATCAAGGAAACACTCCCATTTACCACTGCAACAAAAAGAATAAAATATCTAGGAATAAACCTACCTAAGGAGACAAAAGACCTGTATGCAGAAAATTATAAGACACTGATGAAAGAAATTAAAGATGATACAAATAGATGGAGAGATGTACCATGTTCTTGGATTGGAAGAATCAACATTGTGAAAATGACTCTACTACCCAAAGCAATCTACAGATTCAATGCAATACCTATCAAACTACCAATGGCATTTTTCACAGAACTAGAACAAAACATTTCACAATTTGTATGGAAACACAAAAGACCCCGAATAGCCAAAGCAATCTTGAGAACGAAAAATGGAGCTGGAGGAATCAGGCTCCCTGACTTCAGACTATACTACAAAGCTACAGTAATCAAGACAGTATGGTACTGGCACAAAAACAGAAATATAGATCAATGGAACAGGATAGAAAGCCCAGAGATAAACCCACGGACATATGGTCACCTTATCTTTGATAAAGGAGGCAGGAATGTACAGTGGAGAAAGGACAGTCTCTTCAATAACTGGAGCTGGGAAAACTGGATAGGGACATGTAAAAGTATGAGATTAGATCACTCCCTAACACCATACACAAAAATAAGCTCAAAATGGATTAAAGACCTAAATGTAAGGCCAGACACTATCAAACTCCTAGAGGAAAACATAGGCAGAACACTCTATGACATAAATCACAGCAAGATCCTTTTTGACCCACCTCCTAGGGAAATGGAAATAAAGACGAAAATAAACACATGGGACCTAATGAAACTTCAAAGCTTTTGCACAGCAAAGGAAACCATAAACAAGACGAAAAGACAACCCTCAGAATGGGAGAAAATATTTGCAAATGAAGCAACTGACAAAGGATTAATCTCCAAAATTTATAAGCAGCTCATGCAGCTCAATAGCAAAAAAACAAACAACCCAATCCAAAAATGGGCAGAAGACCTAAATAGACATTTCTCCACAGAAGATATACAGACAGCCAACAAACACATGAAAGGATGCTCAACATCTTTACTCATTAGAGAAATGCAAATCAAAACTACAATGAGATATCATCTCACACCAGTCAGAATGGCCATCATCAAAAAATCTAGAAACAATAAATGCTGGAGAGGGTGTGGAAAAAAGGGAACACTCTTGCACTGCTGGTGGGAATGTGAATTGGTACAGCCACTATGGAGAACGGTATGGAGGTTCCTTAAAAAACTACAAATAGAACTACCATATGACCCAGCAATCCCACTACTGGGCATATACCCTGAGAAAACCATAATTCAAAAAGAGACATGTACCAAAATGTTCATAGCAGCCCTATTTACAATAGCCCGGAGATGGAAACAACCTAAGTGTCCATCATTGGATGAATGGGTAAAGAAGATGTGGCACATATATACAATGGAATATTACTCAGCCATAAAAAGAAATGAAATTGAGCTATTTGTAATGAGGTGGATGGACCTAGAGTCTGTCATACAGAGTGAAGTAAGTCAGAAAGAGAAAGACAAATACTGTATGCTGACACATATATATGGAATTTAAGAAAAAAATGTCATCAAGAACATAGGGGTAAGACAGGAATAAAGACACAGACCTACTAGAGCATGGACTTGAGGATATGGGGAGGGGGAAGGGTAAGCTGTGACAAAGTGAAAGAGCGGCATGGACATATATACACTACCAAACGTAAGGTAGATAGCTAGTGGGAAGCAGCCGCATAGCACAGGGAGATCAGCTCGGTGCTTTGTGACCGCCTGGAGGGGTGGGATAGGGAGGGTGGGAGGGAGACGCAAAAGGGAGTGGATATGGAAACATATGTATATGTATAACTGATTAAATTTGTAAAAAAAAAAAAACCCTCAAAATGGATTAGAGACCGAAATGTAAGACTGGACACTATAAAACTCTTAGAGGAAAACATAGGAAGAATACTCTGACATAAATCACAGCAAGATCTTTTTTGATCCACCTCCTAGAGTAATGGAATAAAAAACAAAAATAAACAAATGGGACCAAACAAAACTTAGAAGCTTTTGCAAAGCAAAGGAAACTACAAACAAGATGAAAAGACAACCCTCAGAATGGGAGAAAATATTTGCAAACGAATCAACGGACAGAGGATTAATCTCCAATATATATAAACAGCTCATGCAGCTCAACAGTAAAAAAACAAACAACTCAATCCAAAAATGGGCAGATGACCTAAATAGACATTTGTCCCAAGAAGACATACAAATGGCCAAGAAGCACATGAAAAACTGCTCTACATCACTAATTATTAGAGAAATATAAACCAGAACTTCAATGAGGTATCACCTCACACGTTAGAATGGGCATCATCAGAAAATCTACAAACAACAAATGCTGGAGATGGTGTGGAGAAAAGAGAACCCTCTTGCACTATTTGTGGCAATGTAAATTGATACAGTCACTACGGAGAACAGTATGGAGGTTCCTTAAAAAACTAAAAATAGAATTACCATATGACCCAGCAATCCCACTACTGGGCACATACCCAGAGAAAACCATAATTCAAAAAGACACATTCACCACAATGTTCATTGCAGCACTATTTACAATAACCAGGTCATGGAAGCAACCTAAATGCCCATAGACAAACGAATGGAAAAGATGTGGTACATATGTAAAATGGAATATTACTCAGCCATATAAAGGAATGAAATTGGGTCATTTGTAGAAACGTGGATATATCTAGAAACTGTCATACAGAGTGAAGTAAGTCTAAAGGAGAACAACAAATATCGTATATTAAAGCATATATGTGGAACCTAGAAAAATGATACAGATGAACCGGTTTGCAAGGCAGAAATAGAAACACAAATGTAGAGAACAAATGTATGGTCACCAAGGGGGGAAAGTGGCAGGGTGGTGGTGGTGGGATGAATTGGGAAACTGGGATTGACATATATACACTTATATGTATAAAATAGATAACCAGTAAGAACCTGCTGTATAAAAAAATAAAATTAAATTAAAAATTAAAATAATATTTTTTAAAAAACAAAAAAGTTCTTTCCTTCCTATAGACATATTTATATGAATGAATTATTTCCATGCTTATATCTACAAATATAAGAAGAGGAATAAAACCTACCTTGAGCCTAAAAAGAAAAAAAGAAAAAAGAGAAAAAAACAGAACCCACTGGTCATACAGAGGAAAACCTTATCAGGCACTTGCTCCAGTGGTAAACAATTCTGAAGTTGGTCAGAGGTGGGGAATCGTCTCCCATGCAGTCAGCAGCACCCCCGCAAGGAGCGTCCTCATTGCAAAGCTGGGGGACCGTGCCGAGGCGTCTGTGAGTAAACGTGAGCTGAGCCCCAGGCCAGCTGCTGCTGAACTGTTCCCACCCTTCCCAGGTAAAACACCTGTATGTGTGCAAGGACTTGAAAGGCTAGAGGAAGGGCCGTGGAGCCACACCAGCCACAGCACGCAGGCCGACTTGGTGCCTGCAAGCCAGCCAGGATGGTCCTGGCCCCGGGCGCTCTTCTGGAAGCTTTCCATTTCCCTGCCTGAGACACCCCTCCTGTCCCGGGCCCCACTGCTTTTTTCCTTCCTCACCTCTGCCCGGGGAGAACGTCCAGTGGCAGGTATGGGTGACACATCCTCTTCTTTAGCAGGTGGCAGCCCGGCAACTCCTGCAGAAAGTCCAGCAGAGCCCCACTCACACCGGGCCACCCACAAAGCCGTGGCCCCTCACTCCCTCCCACCAGTCCAGCCCCGACACTGCTGATGGGGCAGAGAATATGGCGTCAGGCACAGCTGCAGGGGCTCTTGCTGCCTGGAGCGGTGTTTATATTGACCTCAACCCAGGCACACCTGGGGAGGGCTGGCCGGCAGTGTCAGGCTGCCCAGGTCAGCCAATCCTCACCCCTCAGGGGCTCACAGGTGCAGAAAATGGGCCTTTCTGAACGGGCCAGGTCCAAGGAACAGGTGTGGGCTCCTGAGAGTCAGGAAAGACAAGGGGCTGCAGCTCCAGCTTGTGTTCTAATCATTTTATCTGGCCCATGAGTGGGAGACAACTTCAAGAATATCCTCTCCTAATGAGAGGAACCCAGGAGTCAGGGAGAGGAGGGGTGGTGGGTGGAGACAGAGGCCTGGTGCCCCGGCTGCAGTGGAAGCCTCTTTAAGACCAGGCGGAGGGAGGCCGCACAGAGTGAAGCCCAGGGTCACAGACCTGTCGGAGCTGCTGTTTGTTAGTTCAAGTCCTGCTCTGAGGTGCTCTGTGTCAGCTGTGAGTGACAGGTGAGCTGGGGGTGCTCTGCAATGAGGGCTATGTGCACAGTTCCTGTGTGCCCAGCCCTGCCGGGGTACCTGCCAAGGGGAGCTCCATATCCTGGGAGTGGCCTGACCATAAGAGCCCCATGGGCTGCTGTGTAGCTGCACAGGTGAGCTCCATACCCTGGGAGGGGCCTGACCACGAGAGCCCCGTGGGCTGCTGGGGACCTGCCCAGGTGAGCCCCATATCCTGGGAGGGGCCTGACCACGAGAGCCCCATTGGCTGCTGGGGACCTGCCCAGGTGAGCTCCATATCCTGGGATTGGCCTGACCACAAGAGCCCCCTGGGCTGCTGGGGACCTGGTAAAGGATGTCAGGACAGTCAGTGAAGCCACCGAGGATATACATCCAGTAGTTCCTAATTCCTACACCCTGCTGGTCATTCTACCATCCACCAGGACATGGTATTCTGTATTAGACTTAGATGATACCTTCTTCTGCATTCCATTCGTCCCAGAGTCACAAGAAATTTTGGCTTGTGAGTGGCAGGACTCAACATAGAACAAAAACAATACTGCCGGGCCGTCCTACCTCAAGGGTTCAAAAATTCCCACACCATCTTTGGGGAAACATTAGCTAAAGACCTAAAAGTTCTACCTCTGGAAAAGGGAACCTTCCTTCAATATGCAGATGACATTCTGATCTCCAGCCCTACTAAGGAGGCCTCTGAACTACCTAGCCAATAAAGGATAGAAGGTGTCCAAGAAAAAGGCTCAAATATCACAGACTAAGGTGACCTGCCTGGGCTTCATTTTCACAGAAGGTCAGAGAAGCCCATCCCAGGAAAGGGAAGAAGCCATTTGCAGCCTTACCCCTTCTAAAACTAGAAGACAGCTTACGGGTTCCTGGGGAGGCCAGAGTTTGCTGCATCTGGATCCCTAACTACAGTCTAATAGCTGGGCCTCTATATGAAACACTGCAAGGAAAAGATGATGATCCTTTTGAATAGAATCCAGAATCGGCCTTTCAAGAATGGAAAGAGCAGTCAATTCAGACCCTTGCCCTGGAACTCCCTAATTTAGCTAAACCCTTTGACCTTTACATTCCCGTTCAAAGGTGAATCGCTCTTGGAGTATTAGTGTAAAAACTGGGACCACTTGAAATGGAAAAACGCAAGAATTCCCTCCAGGTAGGATAAACTACGGTCACCAAGGGCTTGGCCCGCCGCCCCATTGGCCAGGATACTGGGGGTATCTAAAAATCTGGAAATCAGCAGCCCGCAAGGCCAGCTCCCTCCTAAGGGGACCCAACGTGGTGATCCTAACCACCCACCATGCCCTGAAGTTGCAGGGGTCGCTCCATGGGCACACTGACCTCGAGTGAGGAGGCCCTCCAACTCCATCCCCCAGAGAGACAACCGGGGGCAATGGGCCCCCATGACGACTTGTGTGACCATCACTTGACCTGGAGTTTCTCTCAGAAAACAACAAGAGTGTGCCCCAAAAGAGCAGACTACTGCTTGAAGGACTTACTGCACCCAGAGGGGAGCTAATAAGCTTGGAGGGGGAACCGTATATCATGCTGTCACCACAGAAAAGCCTACAGACACCGTGGTGACGGCGGCCGATAAGACCGGCTGGACTCCTGGCTACTTCAAAAGGCCATTGACTCAGTGGCCGTCATCGTCCTGGATCACCACTGACCCTGGACTGTCTGGGAGTTGAGCGGGCAGGGCTCTGACACCTGGTGCTGTTTGTACGTTAATTCAGGGGCCTAATTGAAGAAAGCACAGACTACTGCTCAGAGTATCTAGGCTGGCAGAGGTGGCCGAACAAATGTGGGGCGGGGTAAAACTGGCCCCCCCAGCGTCTCTGCGCATCTCTTTCCTGGACCCTTAAAGGTCATTAGAGTCTATAACACTTCCAGTGCTGGTGCTCAGGCGGACGAGCAGTGAGGCAGGAGGCCTGGGGACAATCAACCTCACCTGGAGGCTGTCGGGGAGACGTTCTGCCCCTCCCCACCCCCGAGTATGAGGACTCCCAACTCAGCACGAAGCACTTACAGAAGAGGGGTCTGAACTCTCAGCACCCCAAGAATGAGGAACGGGACAAAAGGCAGAGGAGGTGTTTGTCACCGGCAAAGCCCATTAAAAATTCTTGGGAGATAAAAATAGAATCTGGGCAATAAAATAAAGTCTAACCTTTTTTTTCCTTTGTGCTTTGTCTAATTTCACGTGCTCCTAGGGTTCCGCATGCAGAGGTCCCACACCCGGCACTTCAGACCTGATTTCCTAGTGCAGAATGGCTGGGTTGACACCTCAGCTCGCGGGCCCCATGCAGACTCCGCAACATAGAGCCTGAGCTGCAGCCAACCCGGCCCTCGAGAGCTCCGCCCCCTCCCTCCCGCTGATGCTGCCGGGATCCCAACACAGCAGCCCCGCCCACAGCCCGCGGGGGAGCGCCCGCTCTCACCTCTCCATTCTCTGATCAAAATATGAAGTTTCCTTTGCTTCTGAACCAAACTCAGTCTTGATCTGTTGGCTCCAATGACACTGGGCAGGGGGACCGTTGTTGGGCCCCATTCTGGAGGATCAGTAACAGAAATTGAGAACATTGTAATTTCAATGAACAGATGTGTGAGCCAAACTGTAATTAACGTAGAGCAGTGTATAAGGCTTGGGTAAAATAAGATGTTTCTAACACTTCCATCTGATATTTCCATCACTTTATTATAAGCAAGTTCAGTGATGAGGTTTGTCTTATTTGTCAGGTCAACATTAGAGAAATGAAGTGATTTCTTTCCAAGGATGTACATCTAATAATATTGCCTGAAGCTTCAATCTTGTTTTGAATGCTTTTCCACTGAAAATGATACCTCTCTTTCAGCTCCCCCATTTCTGAGAAGTATAAAATCTTATAATTTATTATTACCAAAGGGGAAAGGTGGGAGGAGGGATAAATTAACAGTTTGGGATTAACACATACACACTACTATGTATAAAATAGATCATCAACAAGCAACTACTGTATAGCACAGGGAACTACACTCAATATTTTGCATTAACCTATAAGGGGAAATAATCTGAAAAAGAATAGATATTTTTATCAACATCATCTATCAACCTAAGGGAAGCCGATGGTGAGCGCTTCTCACCCTGAAGACTTCAATCACCTAAAGTTCGGACTCTGCCTATTTCCCAAGGCCCGTAATGAACACACGTGTAGTCGTAGCTTAAAAATTCCCCAGGTTGGGGTTCGGGGAGACACTGATTTGGAAAAATCCCTCGTGTTCTCCTTACATGCACGGGACCCTTCCTACTGCTAAAACATGCCTTGTACACCCAGTGGATGGTACACCATTTGATCGGGAAGAGTTTGGAAAAGGCATCATATCTCCTCATCTCTTGGTGCTCGGGTTCACCCCTCCAGCATCTTTCCTAACAATCTCCCCACTAGGGGATGTCAGCACCGTCAACATCCTGTTGTGCACAGTTTGGAATTTGTCCAGAGGATGAAGCAGAAGGATGAGAAACAATGAGAGACAAGTCCTAGGTCACCACTTTATCCCAGATGTAGAGAAATATTGTTCGGAGAAGGACGTTCCAGCAAAACATTCTTTTGCTGCTCGACAATGCTCTGGGCCACCTCCCATCCATGGATGACTTTCATCCCAACGTCAAAGTAGTGCATCTGTCCCCGAATACTACATTGCTCATCCAACCTATGGACCAGGGAGTTAGAGCGACTTTCAAGAAATATTATTTATGTCACACTTTTTGTCAGGCAGTAAAGGTAAGTGACAAATCAGGAACAACCTAAGGACAACGTTGGAAGGACTACAACATCTAGAAGACCATAAACACATTGATTTTGCATGGTGTGACGGTATGGTGGTCACTATGAACGGGGTTTGGAAGAACCTTTGCCCACAGTTTGTTCATGACTTTTTGTGGATTTGAGAAGGTAGGTCAAAAGTCTGAAGAGGTCTTCAGCAACGTAGTGACCCTCAGTGAGAAGCTGGAGCTAGATCTGCAAGACGATGATTTCACTGAACTCCTTGCTGTGCAACATGAGGAGCTTACTGATGGAATTGGAGGCCCAGAGAAAGGATGAAGAGGGACAGGAGGAAGAAAAAGTAACTGAAGAACTGAAGAGATTCACAACACAGAAAATGGCAAGGGAATCTTCTTTATTTGAGGAAGCACTGTTAGTTTTTGAGGTAGAGGACCCGAACGTAGAATGGTACCCAAAGGTGGCAGCAGCCATTCAGAATGAAATCCAGTGCTACCTTGTCATCTATGATGAGAAAAAAAGAGCTACTACACAGACATCAATGGATCATGTTTTCAAGAGGGTAGATAGAATTAAATCCAGCAAGGAACCAGAACTTGTGTCATCAATGTCAGTTATGAGTGAAATGGCAGCTTGCCCTCTGTCTCCTACTACTGATAATCCTTCACCTCTACCTTCTCCCACCTCTCCCTCCTCTAATCAGTAACTCTTCTCACCTGTTCCCTCTATGTCAGCCCGGGTATCCCAGCTGTTATACTATATTACTGTACTTTTCAAGTTACTGTACTGTAAGATTAAAAATGTTTTCTTTATTTTTGTGTTTGTTTTTTATGTATTGTTTGTGTGAAGTGTATTATAAACCTATTACGGTAGAATACCATATAGCCGACTGTGTAAGTTGGGTACCTAGGCTACCGTTGTTGGACATACAAACAAATTGGACTTACAGACGCACTCTTGGAACAGAACTTGTTCATATGTAGGGGACTTACTGTAAAAGCAAAAAAGAAACAGGAACTAATCAAACTTACAAGATGTTGCACAGCAAAGGAAACCATAATCAAAATGAAAATACAACCTATGGACTGGAGAAAATATTAGCAAATTATGAGACTGACAAGGGCTTAATTTGCAAACTATACAAACAGCTCATACAACTCAATAACAAAATAACAAATAACTCAAGGGAAAAATGCGTAGAAGACATAAATAAACATTTCTCCAAAGAAGACATACAGATAGCCAATAGGCACATGAAAAGATGCTCATCATCACTAATTATTAGAGAAATGCAAATTCAAATTACAATGAGATCACTTCACACTGATCAGAATGGCCTTCATTAAAAAAAATCTACAATTAACAAATGCTGGATGGGGTATGGAGAAAGGGGAACACTTCTACACTGTTGGTGGCCATGTAAGTTGGTGCAGCCACTATGGAAAACAGTATGGAAGTTCCTCAAAAAAACTATAAAGAGAGTTGCAATATGATCTAGCAATCTCACTTGTGGACATATATCTAGACAAAACTATAATTCAAAAAGATACATAAAACCCTATGTTCATAGAAGCACTATTTATAATAGCCAAGACATGGAAACAACCTAAATGTTCATTGAAAAATGAATGTATAAAGAAGATGTGGTATACGTATACAATAGATATTACTCAGACATAGAATGAAATAATGCCATTTGCAGCAACATGGATGGACCTAGAGATAATGATACTAAGTGAAGTAAGTCAGAAAGAGAAAGACAAATACCATATAATATCACTTACATATGGAATCGAAAACAGGAAACAAATGAACATGTCAGTGAAACAGAAACAAACACACAGATATAGAAAACAGAGTTGTGGTTGCCTAGGAGAGAGGGATGGAAAGATTGGGAGTTTTGGAATAGCAGAAGCAAACTATTCTACATAGCATGGACAAACCACAAAGACCTACTGTATAGCAGAGGAAACTCTATTCAATATCCTGTGATAAACCAAAATGGAAAAGTATATATATATATATATATATATATATATATATATATATATATATATATATATATATATATATATATATAAACTGAATCACTTTACTGCACAGCAGAAATTAATACAACAATGTATAAAGGCTGCAGAGGGTGTGGAGAAAAGGGAACCCTCCTGCACTGTTGGTGGGAATGTAAACTGATACAGCCACTGTGGAGAACAATATGGATGTTCCTTAAAAGCTAAAAAAGAACGACCATATAACCCAGCCATCCCACTACTGGGCATATACCCGGAGAAAACCATAATTCAAAAAGATACATGTACCACAATGTTCACTGTAGCACTATTTACAATAGCCAGGACATGGAAGCAACCTAAATGTCCATCGACAGATGAATATAGAAAGAAGATGTGGCCCATATATACAACGGAGTATTACTCAGCCATAAAAAGGAACAAAATTGAGTTATTTGTTGTGATGTGGTTGGACCTAGAGTCTGTCATACAGAGTGAAGTAAGTCAGAAAGAGAAAAACAAATACCATACGCGAACACATATATATGGAATCTAAAAAAATGGTACTGACGAACCTAGTGACACGGCAGGAATAAAGACGCAGATGTAGAGAACGGACTTAAGGACACAGGGCGGAAGGGGAGACAGGGATGTAGTGAGGGAGTAGCACTGACATATATACACTACCAAATGTAAAAGAGCTAGTGTAAGCTACCGCACAGCACAGGGAGATCAGCTCGGTGCTTTATGTTCCCCACAGGGGTGGGATAGGGAGTCTGGGAGGGAGCCTCAAGACGGGGGAGAGATATGGGGATATATGTATACATATAGGTGATTCACTTTGTTGTAAAGCAGAAACTAACACAGTGTTATAAAGCAAGTATACTCCAATAAACATGTATTAAAAAAACCCCACAACATCGTAAATCAACTACACTAGAAAATATTTCTTAAGTGAAAAAGATTTTTTGAACGTAAGTTTTATTGTGTTTACCACAGGTTCAATATATATGAATTATGTCAAATTGGTTACATTGTTTCTCAAAATAAAGAATTTTTGATATTCTACATCAGCTTCATAATATAAATGCAGAAAAAAACTATATTCTTTTTTTCTAAAGTTCAGAAATAGCCATTTTGCTCATTCGATATACTATAAACCACTAACTGTTAAAAAGGGATTCATGACCGCTTCCTTCCAAAGAACTATTTCTGCACTCACACAAGTTTAATAGAATGTTCCGCCATGAACTGACTTCCCACCGTAGAGACACGAGATTTGCATCCTGAAGTCTCTTTCTTGAAAAAATGTCCAATTAGCATCCTTGCATTACAGAAAAGAAATGCTTTTTTCCAGATCTCAAATTACATGCAACTTTATCAAGACATCATGTAGTTTTTTCCACACACAGACTGTATTTTTACAAGAGAAAAATCAACTGACACCAAACATTGTAAATGGATGACCACAACAGAAGCAACAATGATGGCAATTACCAAACACGAAACACACTCACACTGTGTCATAATATTGACATTCAGTCCAGGAATCCTCCACTGTAACAGCTCCTTTACTTTGCAGTGAAAGACATCATGTATTTTTAAATTATCAGCACTCACTTGAGATCTTCAAAAATCAAGAAAAACATAATTTTGTGTTCTCTTTCATTTATTCTGGTTCTAAGTGGTCATTTCTAAACAAAAGTATTTAAGTATGTTAACGTCATCTTATAACATCATATTTCAAATGACTACTGTCTCTCCAAAGATGAAATATGAGGAACTCATAATTAGGCTCTCCAAAGTATTACTCTCTGAATCTGTATTACCCTTCTGCTGAACTCCACACTGTTCACTATTCTCTGAGAATATACTTTTTCTTGTATGGCCATCACATGCTCTTTCATTTCATGAAGTTTTTTCCTACAATTTTATGCCTAGTTTATTTCTGAGAATATGCATTATTCCAGATTGATATTTATAGACACAAAGACTTCTATATAATTCCCTGAGAGTTTCAAGAACTCCTTCTTCTTCTTTTTTTTTAAATACCTAGATTCTGAAGCTCTCCACAAAGCATTACTAAAATTGCATTTACATAAATATCTACATATTAATCACACATTAATGCATTTACAATTGTATTATGCTTTATTGCTAATTTTGGAGCATGAACTGTCTTATTTACCACCCTCTTGGAAATCACCTTAATATGTGCACTTAGGACTTGAAAGAGAATGGATAAATAAAAACCTGAAGAATATGCAAATACAATTTATATATTTCTCATAAAATTAGGTGATTATCTAACGTTTATCCAAAAAAAAGAAGAGACCAGATACTCTGCAGGTATGATACTCAAGAATGTGTGGTCTTCCAGTAGGAAAACATGCAGTAATCCAGGTGGCAGAGTTTACCTGTGACCTGCTGGGGTTAGTGACCTATGCATTCCTTACATGCAACATATCAGGAGTTGCAAAAGGGAATTTGTCAGTTGTGGCAATAAGTATTATGAATATTTGTAGCAGGCCATGCTCATATATTCAGCACAGGTAAAATCAAAATTTTGCTCAATTCTGGTAGATCTAAATCTGTATCTGTTACCTTGTCTTTAATGAGGAAAGTCAGAAATGACCTACAAAAAAGTGTTTTGTTTGTTTTAATTACAGTCATGGTCACTAAGACATAGCTCAGAACAGCTAAGGTGACTTAGTGATTCTCTCATCAGGAAATACAGTTTCTTCTTCCCTGTTTATTCTCCACATCCTGTAGTAAGTTAAGTTTCAGTGAAAGATAAATCTACAGGGTGAAAAGAAAAGAAAACTTACATGTGTTGATAAGATCATACTGACAGGTTTTACCACGTATGCCAGTGTTTCTGGTGATGGACACAAGCCAGAGCTCCCTACTCTGACATTTTCACTGATGTCATTCCCCTTGATCCTCAATTTGAAAGTGGATAAAAATGCTTTCTTCTTTAAGAAATTAAATAAAGAATGCTGTCTAGACATGATCCTCTAATGATTTTCAGTCAAGAGAGGAAAAGCACAGAATCTCATCCCCACAGAAGGGTGACATTCAGTCAGGTAAGAAAATTCTCCCCAAAATCAGAGCTTCATCTTTAACATTCAATCAAAGGCTTTCACAGGTTCTTCATCACTCTGCACTCAGCCCTACCATATGGGATTGGCTCTGAGAATCTCACATCAGATGACTGACAAACATGTCATAGTGCACGGATCTGGGACCAGATCCTGCCTCTCTTAATGATCTCCCGCAGGGACATTGCAACATTCTAGGATATTTCCTGGAGCCCTCTACTCTATACAGGTACACTTCCAAGTAGAAACAGAAGCTTTGATTCTCACTGGGAACCCTGCTCTGTCCAACCAACCTCTCTGGAAATATGATGTTCTAATCTCTCCTGAATAGAACATTTCATGTTCTCTCCCTCTGCTCATTTAGTAAAGGTAAAAGAGAAACAAGAAAGAGCAAACTATGCAGGGAGCAATATGTAAGATTCCTTTACTTAATGTATTTATCTGATATACCCAAATATTGAGAAGTATAGATTCACTTCATAATGGTCAAGAAAAGAGGAGGAGGAACCTCCATGCCAACAGTATATATAAAATGGAATCAATATTGCATAAGCTCCAGCTTAAGCTTGGCTATGAGGTACTAACTCTTCTCATAAAGAAGCAATAGTTCATCATCTGAAGCACACTGAGGACTCAGACAGCTGGACACTGAGGGTGTAGTCAACTTACTCGAATTCTGTACCTGCATCACAGAGCAATGAAATATTCCCAAAGAATTATTAAGGATGATGTGGGGAGCCGAAATAAAAAAGATGAATCCATAGTCTGCCCTACCATCTGTTCTGCTGGATATTACCACCATCTTGGCCCACTATGACCTTCCCACTTTTCTCTGGGCCTCCCTATTTTCCACCTCCATCCTCTCATTGTATCTTACCTACACTTGGAAATGACTCTAGTTTTTCCACTTATCTTTATCAACAAGTAATCCAAAGAGCAACTGTGTATATAACTCCTTAGAAACCTCAGGTCTGACTCAGTAATACATGACCTTCAAAGTCCAAAGGTTTCCTAATTCCCTTTATTATTTTTTTCCAATTTCCATGTACTTACATTCTCAGGACCTCCACTGTTCTCAGGCTCGTCTTCCCTGCAAAATCTGTCAACCTAGACATAGACTTAAGTACCACCCTCTAATTATCTCCTAGGGAATCCAGTTTTTTAAAAAGCCTCAACAAGCCTTATGGACTTTATTGAAGACTCTTTAAGATAACCCACGGGAGATAGGAGTACACCCACAGATATCTATTTAATACACCCTCAGAGTATTTTTTTTCTTTTTTTATAAAGTCTTTTCTGGCCAAAGAAGACTCTCGCCTCTTCTTCTTCAACATATGCAGTGTCTCACCTTTCTGATTACTCTCTGCTCTATCCCAGGTCCACTCCCTTGCCTGATATTACATTCCTTCCCAATTTTGTATGTTGGTAAAATCAAATAACATAAAATATAACATGTTAATTATTATAAAGTGCACTGTTCAGTGATATTATATACATTCGTATTATTGGGCGATGAACATCGCCATTTATCTTTCTAATTCTTATCTACATTTTAAAACTGTAACTTTATATCCTTTAAACAAAACTTTCCTTTTTGTTCCATAACCACCTGAAAAGCATCACTACCCTCCCAATTTCTATGGTTTTGACTACACTAAGTACCCCATATAATTGAAATAAGTAGTTGCATTGTTATGACTCACTAAAAGTCACAAAAATGGCATATTTGGTAGCTAAATTTCCTCAGGATTCGTCCATGTTGTAGCATATTCCTAGATCTTTTCCTTCTTAACACTGAATAATATTGTATTATATGGGTATACCACACTTTGCTTATCCAGGAACTAGTGGATGAACACTTAGGTTGCTTTCATATTTTAGCTACTGTGATTATTACTGCTCTAAACACTGGAGTACAAATATTTCCTTAAGACCCTGATTTCAATTCCTTTGTGTATACCTCATAGTATAATTCCTGGATCATGTAGTAATTCTATTTTTCAATATCTGAAAAATTGCCATACTCTTTTGCAAAGCAGCTGTATCATTCTACATTCCCACTGACAGAGCACAATGCTTCCAACTCCCTCACATCCTCACCAATACTTGTTTTCTGCTTGTGTATGTGTGTGTGTGCTTGTGTGTGTATGCATGCACACAAATATATAAACATGCATTTAGTGATATGGAGCATCTATTCAAGTGCTTAGTCGTTTGTACATCTTTTTAAAGAACCATCTCTCTTCAAGTCTTTTATCCATTTTTGAATCAGGGTGTTTGCTTTTTGTTGAGTTGTAGGAGTTCTCTGTATATTCTGAATAGAAATCTCTTGTCAGATAGATGGCTTTCAAATATTTTCGCCCATCTTGTGGGTTGCCATTTTATTCTGTTTATATTTCTTTGATACACAATTTTTTAAATTATGTACTGCAAATTGTTTTTGTTAGCTGCACCTTTGTTGTTCCTTCGTTTCACATTGAGGAAAACTGCCAAATCCAATGTCATGAAGCTCTTGTCCTGTGTCTTCTGCTACGACTTTTTATTTTATTAGGTCTTATATTTACTTTCTTGATACGTTTTCATTAATTTTTGCCTATGATGTTAGGGAAAGGTCCATCTTCCTTCTTTTGCATGTTGACAACAAGATTTCTCAGCAGAATTTGTTGAAAATACTGTCCTTTCTACTTTGAAAAGTATTGGCAACTTGGCAAAAATTATTTGGACATATATCAGGATTTGTTTCTGGGTGGTCTATTCTATTCTATTGGTCTTCAATAAGGGAGAAAATAGTGTAACCTAACCAGGTTGATGAAGAGCATAAAGAAAGAACAGGATTGAGAATAAGGAGGGCAATATAAAACAGCAGGGAGTAAAAGACAGTGTGAGAGAAGATCTTGTATTTGTGAGTTCATGGAAATATGATCAGGCTAAAAAACCACTAAACACCTGACTTTGAACAATACGGTAAATGTGCTAGCAAGAAACACAACACTTACACATCTCTGGGAAATATAGTATGGGCTTAAAGATAAACTACACACAAATATATTAAAAAGGGAAGGGTTTTCATGGTGTGAGAATATTGTGTGATTTGAAATACAATTTACTTCTGTTCTACCATTGTCTCTAAAATATACCAAAGTGTATCTACAAGCAATTCGAATTCTGTTAATGTGCTTGACAGGTTTATACATGAACTTCAGCAGACCAGTAAATGTACATTCATAGTAGGACTCTTCCCTAAATCAAAAAACAAAACACAAAACCTGGAAAGACTAGAGTTCACTTTGTCAACACACATACAGATGCAGTGATGGTTAACGGTCCCAAAACAGCAGGTGAGCATGGGTGCAAGAGGTTAATCCCCAGGCTGTGGAGGGGTTCAGAGTTTGAGGGTAACACAGGGAGAAAAGGCTTTTTCCTATCCTTGATTTTTGAGGTATGGTAATTCACAGGTCACTACCTTCATTTCAAAATGAATGAATGCACTATTCAATTTTTTAAAACACGCGAAGTAAACATGAGTGATAATAAATTTCAAACTCTCACTAATCAAATAAGATACTAAGAAAAATTAAATAATATGATTTAAGAATGAAGTGGAGAGATTGTCTAAGATGGTAGCACTCAAAGACCCAGAGCTTGATGCCTCTCATAGGCACACCAAAGTCACAGCTCTTTACAGAACAGCAATTGATGAAAAAGGCCGGGACCTACCATAAAAGATGTTTTACAGCTAAAGATATAAGGAAGGCACCTCGGCAAGACAGGAAGGAAGGGCAAAATCTCAACAGAGTCAAGACCCATACCACCAGGTGGGTGGCCCGCAAATGGGAGAATAATTACAATTTCTGAGGTGCACCCAGGTAGCAAGGGGTATGAATCCAACATCAGGCTCCCAAGCCCAGAGACCCTGTACTGGAAAGAAGAGTTCCTAGAAAGTTGGGCTTTGAAGACCAGTGATGCTTATTTTCCAGAGAGCCAGCGGGTTGTGGGAAATAGAGATTCCACTCTTAAAAGATGCTCCCAAAATCCCACATGATCCGAGAATCAGCACAGAAGCAGTCATTTGAACGGATCCTGGGTCACACCTACCTCCTGATCTTGGAGAGTCTCCCAGAGAGGCAAGAGGCAACTATAGCACAGCCTCAGGGATGCAGACCCTGGAAGCAGCCATTTGGGGGAGCTCCTTCTACCTCTCGGCCACTGGTACCAGCAAGCATAATTTCAGAATCCTCCCTCTATCTTTTTAGACTCAGGACCTAGCCCTACCCATTTCCAACAGACTATAGACACAAGTACAAGGATGCTGCAGGCCAAGCAACTAACTGAGCAGGGGCATAGCCCCATCCACCAGCAAACAGGATGCCTTCAGAACCTCTCATTGCACAGCTTCCCCTGGACATGGGCCCAGCCACCAAAAGCCCCAGGATCAGCCTCCACACCTCAGTGGACAGGCACCAGCCCAGAGTCCCTGGCCCCTCCGACAAGTGAGCCTGCTCTGGCCTTGGAATCAGCCTCACTGTCAGCAGGTGATTACTGTACAGGGACTGGATGGAGCTTGGACCTACCCAACAGCAAACCTGCTCTAGCAGTGGGATCAGCCTCATATACCAACAGGCACACACCAGCTCCAGGAATACCACAGCCCACCAGCGTGTGTGACCAGAACACTCACAGGCCAGAAGCAGCCATGGGCTCAGCTGGGTACTGACCCTGCTCATCAGAATGCCAACAGAAGAATAGGGATACCCCAGAACCTGCAGATAGCTGTGTCAGGAACAGTGATCCAACACCATCTCTGCGAATCCTGGGCCCTGCAGCCACAACTCAGAACCTGTGTCTTCCTCCCAGTAGCCAGCATCGCCCCAGGACCAGTGACTGGGCACTAGCGATGATAACACCGGGCCTGCAATTCTAACCATAAGTGAACCAGCACTGGATTTGGTGTCCCCCAGAGTTGTACAGCCAGCTGCCTTATGATTTAGCCTCACCAAGCAGCACAGACAGCCTCCATACAAGGCAGAGCCTGGCAAACAAGCACTCTGGGGGCAGCCAAGCCTACCAGACCACCCACAGTAGTCAGCCCACCACAACAGAAGAGCCCAAGCAGCCCACATAGGGGGTACATCTAGAACATATAGCTCTGGTGAAAAGGCGACAGTGGGCTGCTGGGACACATAGGACCTCTCCTACAAAAGGCCACCTCTCCAAGGTCAGAAAATGCAACAAACCTACTACATACATAGCAATAAAAACAGCAAGTTAAGAAAAATGAGGTGACACAGAAACACGATCTAAATGAAGGAACAAGGTAAGAGCTCAGAAGAAGATGTAAGTGAAGTGGAGACAGCCAATCTCCTCAACAGAGAGTTCAAGGTAATGACTGGAAAGATGATCAAAGAACTCAGCAGAAGAATGGACGACCAGAGCAAGAAGTTAGAATGTTTGAAAAAAGAGTTAGGCCATTAAAGAACAACAAAACAGAGATGAGGAATACAATAACTGAAATGAAAAATACACTAAAAGGAAACTACTGTAGACTAAATGATACAGAGGAATGAATCAGAAAACTGAGGGACAGAGTACTGGCAATCACTGAAGATGAACAGTAAAACAATAGATTAAAATGAAATGAGGAAAGTTGAACAGACTTGTGAAACAACATCAAGTGTACTAATATTTGCATTATACTGGTCCCAGAAGCAAAAAGGAAAGAGAGAGCAGTGTAGCACATACCTGAAAACATAAGAGCTGAAAACTTCCATAACCTGGGAAAGAAAACAGACATCAAAGTCCAGTAAAGACAGTAAGGCCAAAACAGGATGAACCCAAAGAGGACCACACCAAGACTCATTGTAATTTAAATGGCAAAAAAATAAAGATAAAAAGACACTATTAAAAGGAGCAAAGGAAAAGCAACAAGTTACAAACATGGGAACTTGCATAAAGTTATCAGCTGACTTTTCAGGATAACCTCTGCATGCCAGAAGGGAGTGGCATGGTATATTTAAAGTCATGAAAGGGAAAAGCCTATAACCAAAAATACACTACCCAGCAAGGCTCTCCTTCAGATTTGATGGTGAGATCTAAAGTTTTACAGAGAAGCAAAACTAAAAGAGCTCAGCATCACCAAACCAGCTTTATGAGAAAACTTAAAGGGGCTTTTCTCAGTGAAAAAGAAAAGGCCACGACTGAAACATAAGAATTAGGAAAGGAAACTTACTAAAGGAAAAACCTCCTTGGATAAGGCAAATATTCAACAAAGGCAGTAAAGCAACCATGTACACAGCTAATAGGAAGGATGAAAGAAAACAGTAATAAAATCATCTATATTCACAGTAAGAAGTTAAGGGACACACAAAACAAGTAGATGTAAAATATAAGGTCAAATTCAGTAACTGTGGGGGAGCAGAGTAACAATGCAGGGTTGTTAGTGTCCATGTGAAATTAAGAGCTCAGCAACTTAAATAATCACACTCACACACACACACACACACACACACACACACACACACACACAAAACTGAAAGAAATCCAAACATAATATTAAAGATAGTCCTCACATCACAGATGAAGGGAATAAAAGGGGAAGAAAGGAACACTGAAGAAGTTAAAGAGGGATTCTAAAAACCCAAGACAAATGAAAGTAAACACACAATGATCCAAAATCTATGGGACACAGCCAACGCAGTTCACAGGGGGAAGTTATAGTGATACAAGCTTATTCTTAGGAAACAAGAAAAGTATCAAATAAACAACCTAACATTACACCTGAAGGAATTAGAAAAAGAAGAAAAAACAAAACTCAAAGCTGTCAGAAAGAAAAAAATTAAGAAAACAATACCATATGCAATCACACCAAAAAGAATAAGATACCTAGGAACAAACACACTTAAGCAGGTAAAAGACATGTACTCAGAAATCTATCAGCCATTGGTGAAAGAAGTTGAAGGCAACAGAAAGAGATGGGAAAATATAGCAGGTGCACAGACTGGCAGAATTAATACTGTTAAAATAACCATACTACCAAAGACAATGTACAGATTTAATGCAATCCCTATCAGAATGCCAAAGCATTTCCACAGAACTTGAAAAAGTAATTTTAAAATTTGTATAGAAACACAAAGACCCCAAATAGCCAAACAATCTTGAGAAAGAACAGAGCTGGAGGCATCACACACCTTGACTTAAGATTATACTGCAAAGCGACAGTAATCAAAGAGAATAGGACCGGAGCAATAACAGACACAAAGATCACTGAAATAGAGTAGAGATCCCAGAAATAAGCCCACACACGTATATTTAATTGATTTATGACAAAGCAGGCAATATGGAGAAAAAGCTGTCTCTTCAATAAGTAGTACTGGGAAAACTGGTCAGCTACATGGAAAAGAATAAAATTAGAGTATTTTAGCACACCGTATATAAAATAAACACAAAACTGAATAAAGTCCTGAAGGTAGGACCATAAAACCCCGAGAGGAAAATACAGAACATTCTTCAACATAAATGATAGCAACAGTTTTGGGTTCAGTCTACTAAGGCAAATGAAACAAAAGCAAAAATAAACAAACGGGACTTCACTAAACTTAAAAGATTTTGCACAGCAAAGGAAACCAAAGACAAAATGAAAAGACAACCTACTGAAGGAAAGACAATATTTGCACATGATAAGAGGTTAACACCAGAAAGATGACCGAGCAAGGGTTCATATCTAAACTACAGAAAGAGCACATACAACTCAATATCAGAACAACACCCAAAATCTTTTTGAAAAAAATGAGAAGACCTAAATAGACATTTTTCCAAGGAAAAAACACAGATAGACAGCCAGAACTCACAAAGATGCTAAACATAGCTAATTGGCAATAAAATACAAATCAAAACTATGAGATATATCACCTCAGTCTTGTCAGAATGGCTGTCATCAAAAAGGTCACAAATAACAAAGGTTAGTGAGGATGCGGAGAAAGGGAAACTCTTGTACACACTCGATGTGAATGTGAAGTAGTGGAGCTACTGTGGAAAACAGAATGGAGGTTCCACAAAAAACTAAAAATAGAACTGCCATATTATCCAGCAATTTCACTCTTGGGTATATCAGAAGAAAACAAAAACACTCCTTCAAAAACAATAACTGCACACCAATGTTCATAACAGTGTTATTTGCCATAGCCAAGATATAGAGTGAAACTAAGTGTTCATCAATAGGATAGGGGATTAAAAAAAGATTTTTTATGATGACTTCAGCAAAAAATGAAATTTTGCCATCTGCAAGAACATGGATGGACTTGGAGGGTATTATGCTCAGTAAAATAAGCCGCAGAGAAAACAAGCCTGGTAGGTTATCACTTACACGTGGCATCTAAAAAATTGAATACAACAACAGCAACAACGAAACAGACACAGATTAAAGAACAGACTAGTGGTTACCAGCAGGGAGAGACAGGGTGGAGGAGCAAAATAGTGGTAGGAGATTCTGAGGAATAATCCACTATGTATAAAATCAATCATCTACAGTGATGTACTGTATAGCATGGGGAATAGAGCCACTCTTTTATAATAAGTATAAATGGAGAACAACCTAAACATTTATGAATCACTATGTTGTACCTCTGAAACTAATATAATAATGTAAATTAACTATAGATCAATAAAATATAAAGTAAGAAACAATAAAGGGGAGACACAGATTACTAGATAGAAATCAATTCAATAAACACAAGTTTTGGAAATTAAGGAATTAAAAAACAACATGTAAGACACAACACTGGCATTTAAAGTGTACGATCTACTCATTTAAAAGAAATCATTTAAGTGGTGAAAAATGGTACCCATTCTCACAATTTTGTATATCTAGGATAAATTATTATCTACAAAAATATGTTACAAACATTCACTCAAGAGGAAAGAGAACCTTTGGATTAACCCATTTTAGTACACAAATTTAATATCAAAGTCTCTATGTAACATTGATTTGAATAAGTTCTGTTAGCCACTTCTAGTTTCCTTGTGATGTAAAATCTTTTAAATCATAAAAATCAGCCTTTCTACATTATTCCATTAGACATACATTGAAGTTAAAAGAAATGAGAAGACAGAACAATCAACCAGGAAGGTGAATTTACTGAGAAACAGTCATTCGTTCTCCCTCCTCCTTTTCTTTTCCTCCTTTTCCACGTCTCTTTCGGTTCCAATCAAGAGAAATCTTGAGAATTCTGCGAATATTTCTTTGAGGGCTTCAAATCACCACAGCTACATCCTCTGCCACAACTAAACACTCAGGAACAAAAATAAACCTCTGCTATCTACTCATGTAGGAGGGATTCACGCAAAATAAACTCCTACCTGGAGACCAACAGGTGAGTTTTCTACCTGTTTTTTATAATGTCCTTCCATTAGAGTAAATCCCACACATTATGAGGCAGAAGGGGTTATGTGAGCTCTTCCTTGAAGTCAAAAAACTTGCATTCATTTCAAGTACCTGGTGATCATAGGGTACAGCCAGGGAAGGTGCCATCCCCCTTGGTGGAGGGCGGTGAATGGGCTCCCGCAACCATGCACCTCCTGATGTACAGATTCTGGAGAAACAAAGGGCGGTCACACCACAGCCAGCCTGTCAGGCTGTCGGGCCACTGGGCAACACCACCAGTCTGGAAGTGCCCCATCAATTGCTCAAAGCAAAACTCTGCCCGACCTTTGAAGCCAGGCAATCTGGGCCAGAGAGTCAGAGGAGACCGGTAATCATCTCCTCCTCTCTGCTCACCTCCTTGGGGTTACAGCAACCCCGTCTCCAAACCCAACTCTGATCCTGGAGTGCCAAAGTGCGAGTGCAGGTGGGCTCTCCCGGTGCTTTAGGGCCTTCTGTTCCGGAAGCCCCCTAGTTTGAATATGATTTGAGTTTGATCCTGTGAAACCATCAGAACTTCCCACCAGAGTTAATGAGGAGATTCTGGCCTTTACTAGTACGCACGGTGAACACTGTTGTCCTGGCTGTACTTGCCAACGCTCCTGTTTTACCCACCTATTTTTATCCACCTTCCTTCCTGTGAGTACCTTTGACCAACCCTGAGCTCAGACTCCTGACTTATTACAGTGACGTTGTCAGTCTCTCTTTAAAAATGGACAGGTAGGGCTTCCCTGGTGGCGCAGTGGTTGAGAGTCCGTCTGCAATGCAGGGGGCATGGGATCATGCCCTGGTCCAGGAAAATCCCACATGCCATGGAGCGGCTAGACCCGTGAGCCATGGCTCCCGAGCCTGTGCATCCGGAGCCTGTGCTCCACAACGGGAGAGGCCACAACAGTGAGAGGCCCGCGTACCGCAAAAAAAAAAAAAAAGGACAGGTAGTAAAATGAATTTAACCCAGAAGCAGCAGCTCAGTAAGGGAAATAAAATCATCAGAAGTTATTTAATCACAGCCACAGCCATCCAGGGCTCCGTCTTATCTGCTGGGGCATAAGAATGGGACCTTCCTAAACTTGAAGGGCATTCAATCAAATAAGTTGATTACGCTCACCTCTGGCTCTTGGAGGGATGGCTAGGCAGTCTACCCAGTGTATACTAACTGCAAAACAGTCTCATGGTTTTGAAACACCTATGTTCCATGAAAGAGTTTTGGGGTGCATGGGGAAGGTTTCTTTTTGACATCAAGCAAAAAATAAATCACCAAGCTCTTTGAGCACAGGGCTTCTTAAGAGGGAAGTAGAAGGAGGGAATGGGCAGAAAACATGATCTCCTCAGAAGTGAAGGTCGTTTTCCCAAAAGAGTAGGATTTAGTTTCACTTTAAGGAGAACACTTTTAAACAGCTGGGACAGCTCCAAACTGCTGTTTAGGGAACGAGTGCTCCAAAAGAACAGTGCTTTAAAAGTCCTGGCAAGGCAGCAAGAGGGTGAACAGTTGGTTTTGCATAGTTTTGAACACAGGAGTAAAGAAAAAGAGGCATCTCTGACTAAACGGCCCTGAGATCCTATGGCATAGGTGGGTCAGTTGCAGGGGGCAGGGGGTGTGGGGGGCGATATTTCTCTCTCAACGTCTCCCAGGGCAGCCACCCGTCCCGACCCCACCCCCCTACTCCCTTCACCCTTCCTCCCTCCACTGTTGGGTCCCCAGGGACAGCACTTCTTAAGCTGGAGCGCTCAGGCACCATCTCTGCAGTCTGGATTCTTCCTGCAGCCTGGCAAGTTCTGGGACAGGAAGCCAGGTCTGCAAGGCCACTGGGGTGCAGTCGGACCTGGAGACCTGGAGGGGAAATGGAGCCCTGAAGCCTACCCCCGTCCTTGAAGCCGAGGGAGGAACACATCCTCCTAACAGTACTTCTCAGGGGTCAGCGTGCTCCCCACCCGACGGTGATCCATTACTCACTTGAGGCGGCAAGGACTGCCTCTAACTGGCCCCCTCGATTCCGCCTTATGTGTCCTCACACATATATGAGAGCACAGGCCCTGGATCTCTTCAGTCAACTGAGCCCAGTGCTGCCAGGGTCCCTCCAGTCCAATCCCTCAGCCCCTTCCTCTGGAACCGTATCTAATAGAAGGAAGAGCACAGAGGAATTGGGTGAATCAAGGGACCTGGGAGCCTGGGTATGAGTTTGAAGACCGAGAACCTAAGGTGCAATTACATATTATTGGAAACTCTTGTTGGGTGTGTGGGGGGAGGTGAGGAGGCTGAGAGTCTGAGTCGACCTGGTGAGTTAAGCCCCAGGACACCACACAGCCCCGGCCCCCCTTCCCTGCCATCAGACAAGGGGTGCCGCAACTCCAGCCAGGACTCTGCAATTCCCCCTCCCTGATTCTCCTCCAGAAGAGCAGGTGGCCCCCCACTGAGGGCAGCGGCAGGACAATGGACCAAGTCCCCCTGCACTAAGGCGCTACTGGAAGCTCTTCCTGAACAGCAGTGCTGGCTTGGAGCGAACCCGTCACCGCCAAAGTTGGTCTCGACCTGCCGCTGAGGGATGCAGGGTTTAAGTCAACTGCCCTGGCTTTAAATCAATCAGCCCCCCCTTTAAGTCAGGTGACCCGACTTTAAATCACTGTGTGTCCCTCAAGCCTGCGACTTCAAAAGTTGGGAACTTCACTTTGATCCCAGCCCCTCACATAGCTGAATGCACACTGTAGTCACCCCCAAGCCTGGCTTAGGGGCAGGATATAAGGTAAGGGGAAGGGCGTGCACTCATGGTGATGAGAGTGTACTTCATGTACCAGAAGGGTCTAGGTACTCTGGGGTCCAGCAAGCAGTGCACGATACAGCAGCTCCCTGGCAAAGCTGGTGATGCACAGGGAGAGCAGGCACACCCATGCATGCAGAGGTTCCAGGGCGGGAGCTGGGGCACAGCCAGCCGGGAGGGTGTGAAAGCGGAGGATCTGAGCCTTCTTGAGAAAGGCAGACACAGAGGATGGATGAGAAGCAAAGACCAGATGAAATATGGATTTGAAAAACACACCCTGCTATTGAAATTGGGGTGGAGGGCACCCCAGATTTGAGTCTTCTTACTCCCCAGTACCTAGTGCTTTGGCATTTGCCCAATTACTTATAAAATTTACTGATAATATCTAACCCATAGAATACTGCATTTGTAGTGGTATTGCGTGTTAATGTTTCTATACTGGAAAAATCTTTTCTACAAGAAAAATGTACACTATCTGAAATAAATTAAAACCCCTCTTTATAAAGTACTATCTCGGACTTCCCTAGTGGTGCAGTGGCTAAGATTATGCCTGCCAATGCAGGGGACATGGGTTCGAGGCCCGGTCAGGGAAGATCCCACATGCCGCGGAGCAGCTATGCCCATGCGCCACAACTATTGAGCCCACAGGCCACAACTACTGAAGCCCGTGCGCCTAGAGCCAGTGCTCCACAACAAGTGCAGCAAGAGAAGTCACCGCAATGAGAAGCCCGTGCACCGCAACAAAGAGTAGCCCCCGCAACTGGAGAAAGCCCGCGCATAGCAACAAAGACCCAACGCAGCCAAAAATTAATTAATTATTTTTAAAAAGCACTATATCCTTCTGTACAACTTCTCTGGGAAGAAAAGAGAGATGGCGTGGGAGAGTGGGAAAGACCAATATTTAGTGCACATCTCTCATGCAGGTGCTCTGATGGCTCATATACATTTATCCCCACTTTACAAAGGAGGAAATAAGCTCAGAGAGGTTTAGTAATTTTCCCAAAGCCAAACAGCTATTGAGTGGCAGAACCAAGATCTGAACCAAGTCTGTTACCTTCAAAGCCTAAGTCCTCATCACAACAAAACTCAACCAATATTTACATTTATCGAATTACATTGCAACCTGGGGAGTTCTTGGCACAATCCTGAATAAGAGTGAGAAAGAAAGGAATAGCATAGTTCCTACAGTCAACCAAAATTTTGGAGCAGCTGCTAGATGCCTGGCCCTTTTTGGGGTTCAGCAGTGATCACAACAGGAAGAGTCCTGCTTGCATGAACCATGTAGTGGGGAGGAGAGACGGGTGCAACTTGGGTGAGGGATTTCACCTTGCTGGGCCTCTGTTTTCTCATCTGGAAAATGGGATGGGTGTTCCTCATTTTCTGGGATTGTCCAGCCCTCACATTCTCTGATTCCATAAGAAGCATTTGTTTTCCCGTTTCTTTCAAATTCATTCAGGCCGTGAGCCGTGATGAATGTTGTTAGCTCCTCCCCAAATCACTCTACGCCCACCCTTTTCCTGCGATCAGGTCTTCCCGAAACAGGACTCACAATCAGTCAAGTCACAGAACCCAAGGGGCACCCAGCAGAAAAATTCCAACCCTTGCTTCTCAGGAGCTCTTCGGTCTACCTGCCAGGTAAACTTAACTCACCTGGCACAAGGTGGCCATCCCTGGTTTCACATCAACATGATCTCAGGCACAAACCTCCTTGTTTTTCCATTTTGTCTTTAAGTTACTTGTTGAAACAACTGTACAAATATGACAAAGATATAAAATCAGGCATCTTCTGCCCCCAGTGCCTACTAATAAATGATTTTCTGCCACTTTAATGATAAAGATAGAACATTTCCACATTCTGCTGCCCTTATTATTTGTCATTTTTGTTGATATTTCTATTGAATACATCTTTCAATATTTTAACAATGGAACATTTATTTAGGTTGTTCCAGACCCAGCCTTTAGTGGTAAAGGTTTTGTTATTATATCTCTATTATGTTTCCTTTAAAAACTCATTATCCTATTTAAATGGATTAAGTCAATTCTATAGGCATTTATCTTATGATATTGATGACATTAATACATAGAGGGCAGTAGTACAAGTTGATCGCACTTGAGAACCTCTAGTAGCACAGTTAAGTATAAATATTATCTATATGTAAACCAAAGTACATGCTGAGTGAGATTCTCCGACACTTTTTCACTGTCTGCCCCTCAAGCCTGTGAGAAATGGAATATTTCTTGCCATCTCAGTAAACAAAGGATGTCACAGTCATCAACCCTTGCAGCCCTCCAGTGTGAGCCGCGGGCCCCGAGGAACTCAGGATATGCAAATACAGAATATGCAGGCCCCAGAGCGCTGAGGTGCATATCAAAAGAAGAAATTCAGTGAGCCCAGACTCTGGCATCTTCGCTTACAAAGAAAAGCGCTACATTCCTCACGCTGGGAGAGCTGGTTTTCCTTAGTTAACAATCACGTTTTGATGTTCCCCATTACCTGCGCCAGTCCCCTGCCCTGTCCCCTCCCCCCGGTACTTTAGCTCAGGGAGGAAGGAGCGCAGAGGGACTCTGCTGAATAAGGGGCCTGCGAGCCTCGGGAGGAGTTTTCAGCGGCTTTCCCCGCAGTCAGGAGGAGCGGCGCTGACGCCGCAGCCAGACCCTGCGCCTCCCTTGCCTTGTTTCCCCTCGGGACGCTCAGGCCGACCCCTCCCCACGCCTCCCAGGCCCCGCGAGCCAGGCCGAGGGCAGGTGCGAGAGGAGGGAGCGAAGTTCCCCGGGACCAGACGCTGGGGGCCGCTCTTTCTACACAGCAGCGGCGGGTGGCAGCGAACTCCTGCCCCTCAGAAGCGGGTTTTGCGCTGCCGCCCGGGCACCGGACCAGGAGGAGGGTCTGTGCCCACGTACCTGGCCTGCCGTCCGCACGACTGTCGCGGCTTCGGCCACCGCGGCCCCTCCAGAGCCGGCAGCCTCAGTGAGGCCGCCCTCCCCTCGGGCTCCGGCGCAGTTCCGTGATGGCGGAGAGAACAGACCCCGAGCCGAGAGTTCCAGCTCTGCGGAAAGGCGGGCTCCGTTCTGGGCGCAGTGGGTGGAACCGCTCTGCCCCGAGGCCTTCCGAGGCCTTCCGGGAGGGAGCGGGGCGCCGGGGGAGGGAGCCGCCAGGAGCGCAGGGCCCTAACGGGGGTCCCGGAGGGGCGGCCCGGCCCGCCCACTGTGACCACAGCCCAGGCCTGTTTCCTGGAATCCTACACAAAAAAGTTAGAAAGATACACGGTCTATAGTAAATATTCACAAATGATTGTTGCTGCTGTGCTTACTATCCTATTAAAGGTGTAAAATCCATAAAACACTTTAAGTTCAAAAGTAAATATGAAATTTTACCTTTCTGATTATGTCTCTGCTATTCACAATTGTCGTTAATGAATCAGAGACTGTGGCATCACTAGTTTAAAATGAGCTTGTTAAAAAAAATAGAACTCAGGCCCACAGGACCTACTGAATCACAATCTGCACTTTTACAATCTCCCCAGTGTACTTGTGTACCCATGAAGAGTTGAAAGGTACATTTCTACCTCGACATGTCTTTTCTGTCAGAAATACACACATTTTATCCAATCTGATATAAATAAAACACTCAAAAATGCATATGCCTGTGTTAAAACCATCCTTTTCTCATTTCTTTTCCAGATAAGTATAGTCTCTATACTGGTTTTGTGGATCACATGCCACACTCTTTTCTTGTAGGTAGAAATAAGGTAGAGAAAGTTACTTTGTAAAAAAATATATATATATGTATATATATATATATATATATATACATACATACATATATATATATATATATATATATATATATATATATATATATATATATAAGTGGATAATTGAGGACACTCTTCTAAATTAAAACCAGTTCTCTTAACTTGCTGTTTTCTTCTTGGGTCACATTATGAACTCTTCCCGTGGCCACATGGCATGTGTACTTTTAATTTCAGGAACTGCTGACATTCCAGGATATGGCCATAGATTTATCTCAAGAGGAGTGAGAATGCCTGGACCAAGGTCAGTAGGGATTGTACAGGGATGTGATGTTAGAGAAGTATAGGAACCAGCTCTCCTTGGGTGAGGATACCTTCCTTCCAGAATTCCTTATCCAGCCACAGGGTTTAGAGTCCTTCATTTGTAGAATGTCTCCTGGAATCTTCTGCTTCTTACAATAGGGTTCCAGATTACAATGTTTCAGGAAATATTGGGAGTTTGTGGGTATAATTTATCTTATTCTTTAAAAATTGCAGCCTCCCTAGGCGCATAGCACAGGGAGAGCAGCTCAGTGCTTTATGACCACCTAGAGGGGTGGGATAGGGAGGGTGGGAGGGAAGGAGATGCAAGAGGGAAGAAATATGGGAACATATGCATATGTATAACTGATTCACTTTGTTATAAATCAGAAAATAACACATCATTGTAAAGCAATTATACTCCAATAAAGATGTTAAGAAAATAGTTTAAAAAATAATAAAATTGCAGCCTCCCTTTTAATATACTTTGTAACTGCTTGGGATGTGTCTATATGAACTGTGTACTATATGCTTCTGTTATAGTCCTTACATATTTTATTGTCTTATTTTCTGTAACAATTTTCCATGGATTCTTTGGGCTTAAGGTATATTAAAAGGGAGACTGTGATTCTTGGACTTCCCTGGTGATGCAGTGGTTAAGAATTCGCCTGCCAATGCAGGGGACACGGGTTCGATCCCCGGTCCAGGAAGATCCCACGTGCCACGGAGCAACTAAGCCAGTGGGCCACAACTCCTGAGCCTGTGTGCCACAACTACTGAAGCCAGTTCGCCTTGAGCCTGTGTGCCATTTACTCTTTGGAGAATAAAACCACCTCTGAGTGATCAAAATTTAGACCAGCTAGTCAAAATGCTTTATCACCTGTTCTTCTAAAACACTGATCAACGGAACAAGTTTTACTAGGGATAACAGTGTAATTGTATTCTGGAGTTCATTTTGGCAATATGGTTTATGACCTTGGTGCTGGATCACAACATTTCAATGGTATAACTGCTATTAATTGTCTGTTTGGTCAACAATTAAAGTCTCTCGTGATCTGAGTTCAGACTGGAGTCATCCTGGTTGCTTACTGTCTATTGCAGATTTCTTCCAGTATGAAAGGACAAGAGCAATATGGCTTACTTTACAAAATGTCTGCAAACTAAATGATGATATAATCTACATTCAATTAATTTATACATACCCTACTGTAGAACCGGGTTTGTTACGGTGGCAGAGCCTGGTAATTATGTAAAACTGAAACCTTTATCTGCACTGGTTCAAGTCCTCTTCTTAAGAATATGTTTATAAACAACATTCTTTCACAAATGACCCAATTTAATTCACCATAGCACTCCTCATATTAACTAAATGGAAAATCCTAGGCTATATACAAATCCAGAAAGGGCCAAAAATCATCAGCCCCCATGGATTATTGCAACCCATTGCTGAGGCATTTAAATTTCTTATTAAAGAACCATTATGTCCATTAACATCATCAATTTATATATTATTGCCCCAATGCTAGCCTTAACCCTCACTCTCACAACATGAATTTCTCTTCCCATATCTTATCCACTAATTAAGTTAAATGTAGGCATATTATTTATATTAACCATATCGCACCTAGCCATTTATTGCATCCTCAGATCTGGATGAGCTTCACATTCAAAATACTCACTCACTGGAGCTCTAGGGACAGTAGCACACACAATCTCCTATGAAGTAATGTAGCAGTTATTCTATTCTCAGTCTTACTGATAAATGGATCACTTACACTTTCAACAGTAATTATTACATGAGAACACCTATGACTAATTTTCTCCTGACCCCTACTGAGAACTTGATTATCTCCGCAGTAGCAGAAATCCACTGAAGCCCCACCTGATTTAACAGAAGTATAATCAAACCCTGTATATGTCTTCAATGTAGAAAATGTAGCAGGCCCATTCACCCTGTCCTTCCTAGAGAATATGTCAATTTCCTTATAATAAACATTTCCATAAAAATCTATTTTTAGGAGCATTCGACAATCCCTACATGCCAGAATTGTAGATTCTTTCATCTTGTGAATATAGTTTTTTTTTTGTGGTACATGGGCCTCTCACTCTTGTGGCCTCTCCCGTTGCAGAGCACAGGCTCCGGACGCACAGGCTCAGCGGCCATGGCTCACGGGCCCAACCGCTCTGTGGCATGTGGGATCTTCCTGGACTGGGGCACGAACCCATGTCCCCTGCATCAGCAGGCAGACTCTCAACCACTGCACCACCAGGGAAGCCTGTGAATATAGTTTTTTAAAAAATAATTTCTATAGTTTTACTACCTTTAAACAAAATGTACTCCATTGTTGTGGAATATTCCGTCATAGGAGCGTACATGGTTCATTTCTGCATCTGCTTGTGATGGCCTTCAGGTTCTTTCAGGTTTGGCTCCTGTGGCTTCAGAGTCCATGTCTGTGTGTCCTGGTGCAGGGCTGGGGGGTTTGTGTTCAGCTGGGAGGAACACTGTGGGTCTGTGTGCATGGACTTCACTCTCTGAGGCCCGATTGCTTCAGAAGTGGTTGCACCCCCCGCTGTGAACCAGGCTTTCCATTGCTCCACATCCTGCTGATATTTGATACTGTGTCTTCATGTCTGCCCTTCTGGTAGGTGTGTGCACAGTAGTTTTCTTTTGGTTTTAATCCCTCGGTTGTTAGTGAAGTATTCATGGACTACTTACTGTTGTTTTTAAAAAAGTTTTAAAAATTGTGGTCAAATACACAAAACATAACATTTACTATCTTAACCATTTTTAAGTGCACATTTCAGGGTCAAGAAGTAATTCGCACTGTTGTGCAAACCTGACCACCATCGTCCTCCAGAACTTTTTCATCTTGCAAAATTGAAACAGTCCCCATTAAACACTCAGTCCCCATTGTCCCTCCCTCAGCCCCTGGCACTGAACATCCTACTTTCTTTCTCTATGTTTTCGACTGCTCTAGGGGCCTTATATGAGTGGATCAAGCACTGCTTGTTTTTTTGTGTCTAGCTTACATCATTGAGCATAATGCCCTCAAGGTTCATCCCTGCTGCAGGCTGTGTCAGAATTGCCTTCCTTTTTATGCTGAATAACATTCCCTTGTATTGATGGACCATGTTTTTCTTCTCCATTCATCCATTAGTGGACACATGTAATATCTACATTCATTTCTCCTGTCATACTGTTTGTGGAATAACATCAGAAAGTCCTATGAATCAAAAGTCATTTGCCATTAACTTTTTTCTTAAACTTTTTATTGTGAAAAACATCAAAGCTAAGAAAAGGGAAAAATACATGTCAGCTTCACTTGTGTTCAGGACTTAATGCTTTACGGATTCACTTTATGGATTCACTTTATTCCCTGTGTGTGTGCTATGTACATGCATGTGCATGTGCCTGTTTGCATACCTATGCTGTGCACGTGCATAGGTATGTGCACTTGCACACATTAGTTAGTGTGCACTTGCTCACGTTAGTGTGTGCATGGGCATATGTGTGCATGTGTGTTCATATGCTAGTGTGTGAATATATTTTTGCTGTGCATCTGCTTATGTTTGTGTGTGTGCTGTGCCTGTCTGTGTGCACAACTGTGTGTTTGCTGGAACCACTTGCAGATATATCCACACGCAGCTGTTCTAACCATCCTGCGTAGCCACGTAAAGGTCACAGATCTCAGGGATTTAAATGGATGGAGCAGGATGTCCAGACAAAGAGTCTGTCTTCCAATGACTGTCACTGTCTCAGTAACATCCTTCACACCTTCTTTAAGCCCCATTCAGGGTCCAGTTTAGACCCCCATTACATTCAGTCACCTGCCCCAGGTCCCCTAAAGCTACAATGTCACAGTTGGAGAGCCTGGCCAAGGCTGGGGGTGCCCCTCCTGTTGGCCTGGCCTCCAGGCCCTGCACCTGGCTCCTGTGTTCCCATCTCTCAACCAGGCCCCGACTTGGATGGGGCCACCATCTCTTTCCTCACAGGATCCAATCGCCCAGTCAAGGGGGTTCATTCTCCCAAACTCAGCATCAGGAGTGGGAGCATGACAGTCCCCACTGGGTCTTCTTCATGTGAGATCTTGTGCTTTTGAAAGAGCAGGTGCCCTGCCCTCAGGGGTAGGGGCTGGGGGGTGACATGCGGCCCATGGTGGGCAGGCGGGTCACCAGTTGCGGCGAGCCAGTGTTCAAGGAGTTCTGCGGTGGATTCTCCTCTCCAACAGCTTCTGTGCCCCTACCTCTCCCCGTGCCTCCCCTCGAAGACAGCGCAGTGCCCAGGACTGGAGCCATGGGAGCCGTCAGCCACCGCCCCCTCTATACACACAAACACACACACGCACACACACACGCACACACTGCAGGGAAGCAGGACCTGAGTGCAGGGCTCTCAGTGGCCCAGAGCACCCCGCCTGGAATCGGCCAGCGGAATGGACAGACCGGATCTCCCGGCCCGGACCATGCAGAACTGTCCTGCCTGGGCTTCCAGTGTGGCCTCCTCCTTCTGGAAGCCTGGGAAGCTGGAATCAGGCCACTTCTTGTCTGTCCTGGCAGCAGACTGGGCTGCACTCTAAGAAGTTCAGGGCTCACCTGTGGATCCTGACCATCAGGTGGCCAGAGATATTGGTAACATTTCTGTTTTGCCTGTTGAAATGTTTAATGACAAAGATTTTGTTCACTTTCCTGATGTGGGTGTCCAAAGATGAGAGACCCATGTGTGTGGCCTGTACCTCCTATGAGATCATCCCTAAGCTAGTTTAATCATGATCAAGTTCTGTCTATGTGGTAGAGTTAGACCTCTGCATGTCCTGTCTAATGATTATGTTTAGAGCTGACCATGTGTTGTCTATACTAAGAAGATTTAGACCTGACCATGTTCTGTGTACGCTAGGACTATGGGAACCTGGGTAGAAACCCGGCCTGCCCTCAGGACTGGGAAGCTCTGTGCCTGCATCTGAAGGTCAGTGCTTAGATGTCTGGGGTCTGGAGCTGAGCTGGGCTTGTCTACGTAACAGCCTCTCTTCTGAGTGTGGTTACCTGGTCCTCCCAAGGGTCAGTGCTATGGTTAGGGCCTTAGTCTTAATCCCTGCAAGGTTCACCTTCCCTGGGGCTCGTGGAGAATCCGCAGGAGGGCCACCTGGCAATAATTCCAATTCACCAGCATGTGCATGGTGTGTAGGGAGGCAGGTTTAGCTGGTGAATTGATTGCAGGGCAGGCAGATGGGCAAACGGTCGATGGGTAACAGCTGAGGATGCTGTTGAGCTCTCCTTCCAGCCTACCATCCCTACTCTGCAGAGTCCAGAGCTGCCCCTTGGCTTTCAGCCCTGCTGTACTGTGAGTTTTCTCAACATGTAAGTGAGAGGAGAAAGGACTGAGCCTGCCAGAACCTAGGTCATGTGTTCAACTCTAGCATGAAAGCTTTAAAAACAGTTAAAATCACACAGAACCAAAGGGAAAAGAGGAGGACTTCTCTGGGACAAGTGTGGGGAGAGGAGACCCACCTTACATGTTTTCCCATCCCAGGAGGTCCCAGGGACCCAGCTTGTTTCCACAGTAGGGGAGCCACCAGCAGAGCCATGGTGTCCTGACCAAGGGGACATATGACCCCAGGTGCAAGGTCTGGGGAAGTGAGGTCACTCTGGGACTGTGGACATTTGACCCAGGTGGAGGTGTCTGGGTAGGAGGGGTCACCTGTTGAGAGAGAACATGTGACTTTAGATGCAGGGTCTGGGGAGGTGGGTCACCCTGGTGAGTGTGGATGTGTGACCCCAGGTATAGGGTGTGGGGACTGTGTGGGTCTCACCACATCTGCACGGGTCAGGATCACATGTATGGGGAGACCGCATATGTGCTCTTTGCCTGCAGTGTGTCCTGTCCCCTTTGAGATTTCCAACCTCTGCATTAAGGGTGTTGCCCTGATTAACCTGTGGTTCATTTTCTTCTCTTAATCTTGTCACATTCATATGAGGTCAGGCATGTTTGAGTGGGTTGCTGTTCTGTGTTCTGGTGAGTAACAACACTTGGTTGTATCATATTAATATCATCACATATCATAAGTCTAATATACGGGGGTCACCACTGCCTGGGTCCCCCTGGACAGAGGTCAGGTGAGCACAGACTAGCCCCCCCTAAGAATGGTCTCCCACATGCTCTGTGAGGGTACCGTGACAGCCCCTAAGGTAGGGGACTGTGTCTGGGCCTCTGACATTTGTGATGAAAGGGAGTCGAAATGGAATCTCAATTAACAAGACATTATTTTAAGAATTTATTTTAAGTGAAATAAAACACACGTCCCATACCCTTTACCATCATCACCATTTTAAGTGCACATTTCTGAGGCATCAGATCTATTCACTTTCTCGTGGAGCCATCACTACCATTCCTAGAACTTTTCATCTTGCAAAGCCAAAATTCCACAACCATGGAAGTCTCACTCCCCATTCACTCCCACTGCCCCTGGCACTGATATCTTCAGCCCCTGAGTTGTGGACTCCAGGGCGCCCACTGGAGTGGAATCCTGCAGTGTTTGCTGATGGGTCAGGAAGAGCTGACTTTCAGTCTGAAGCTCTGCCTGTTTGCATCTGAAGAATCTGCATTTAAGAAGAGGGTGTATGAGGAAGGGGGTGTACGAGGGACAAGGGTGTCCGGGGTGCAGATGAGCCAGGACCTGACCAGCTGCCTGTTGGGCCCTCTGGTTCCATCTCTTGGTCTGTGCCTCATCTGCATCATCACTGTCTCCTCTGGCACCCCTGGGGTGTTGTTGTCTGAGTGAGATTCCCCTGGTGCCCCTGCTCTCCTCCCCTCCTCCTGCTGGTTGGGGAGGGGGCTGCTTGCTGGGTGGTCTCTACTCCTGTGGCAGGAAGGACCCTGCAGCGTGGACCTGCAGAGTGTGGGGTGTGGTCCCAAGAGCATGGGCCCCACGTAGGACACAGCACTGGGGCATGACAAGTGGTAGGGCTGCCTCATCACTGACAGGGAATGTTGACAAGATGCTGCTTGGGAGGGCGTGGTGGGTGTCCTGGGACCCTAGAGGCCCCATTCCTATCCTGGAGCTTGGAGAGTGCATCTCTATGGGCTCCAGATTCACCCCATATCTCAGCCATATCCCTCTGTCCTGTCTTTGAACTCAGGAAAACGAGCTCTCTTGTCCACAACATAGGCCTGGTCCTGTTGGTATTAGGATTCTTTAATTTAGGTGTCCTGGATTAGCAGCTCTTTTTAGGCCTGAGAAGGAACAACTCAGGAGTGTACAACAATTTCAGAAGAAACTAACATTCAATGACTATCTCTATACTGCTAGGTTGTTGACTTCTATTAGTCATTATTCTCCTGGTTTTAGCTCTGATGTGGGGATTACAGAGGAGTCAACATTTAAATCTTCATAATCTGTGTATTTGTAGCGTCAGTATCATTACTGACCCATAGTTTTTTATGGTTTGGGAAGAGTTATTGATTTCATGTATCATGTAAAGGATTCACAGTGATGATAGAGCAGCTAAGATTACAATAATGGCTAGTAAATTTTTCACATTTTCTCTACCTGTGCATCTATTGTATATATATGAGTTAGTTTAGATGTCAATATTAGTGAAATAATATAGAGAACTAGAGAACTTATTTTAGAAATCACTGTTGTGTGATGATGAAAATGTAAAAGTTCTTCCACAATCGGTGATGTTGTGTCTTGAGAGCCTAGATGAAATGGATATACCTTAGTGATATACAGGATTTTAGCCTATGATTTAACTTTGACAAAGTGACATTACTTTTTACTTTTATCTCATTTATTGAGAAAGACATAATTGTTATGGTGTTGGCTTGAAACTGGTTGAAAAGGACTTGAGTCCTTCCTTATTTTACATTTACATAGGTAGGATCTTGAAACATAGGATATGGTGGAGGGCATTCGTGTAACCATTCTAGGTTAGGAGTAGCAGTTTCATGCTGAGACTTCTTGTTTAGATACAAATGCTTTTCAAAGTATGAAGATTATTAGCATTACTGCTGCTACTGAGATGAATAAACCTAAAGACAAAATACTTCATGTTGTGTGTGCCTCAGGGTACTCAGACTAAGGTACTGACATCCCTGAGAGGCCAAGAAAGTGCTGCAGGAAATCATATTTACTACTACAAATATACTTGTGAAGTGAATTTTTGCTCATGCTAAGTTAACTATATAACCTGAAAATAGTGAGAATCAGTGTAGGAAGCCTCCTATAATAGTGAAAACTGCTCCCATGGACATTAGGTCATGGAAGTGTGCTACTACATGGTATATATCCTGGAGGACAATGTCTGGGGATGAGTTGGCTAAGATGATTCCTGTCAAACCACCTACTGTAAAAAGAAAAACTAAAGCCTAAAACTCATAATATAGTGGGAGGTCATATAATATAACCTCCGTGAACAGTTGCTAACCAGGGACTTCCCTGGTGATGCAGTGGTTAAGAATTCCCCTGCCAATGCAGGGGACACGGGTTCGAGCCCTCGTCTGGGAAGATTCCACATGCTGCAGAGCAAAAAGCCTGTGTGACGCAACTACTGAGCCTGCCCTCTAGAGCCCACAACCCACAACTACTGAAGCCCATGCACCTAGAGGCCGTGCTCTGCAACAAGAGAAACCACTGCAATGAAAAGGCCGCGCACCACAACAAAGAGTAGCTGCCGCTCATCGCAAGCAAAAAAAAAAAAAAAAAAATTAAAGAAAGAGTTGCTAATCAGCTAGATACTTTTACTCCTGTATGGATAGAAGTAATTATGGTAACTGATGCAAAGTATGCTTCTGAGTTGAGAGCTATCCCTATGGTAAACATATGATGGGCCCACAAGAGAAATCCTAAAAACCCAGTAGACATGACTCATACTATTCCCAAATAGCTGAAAGGCACTTTTTGTCCTAAATATTATGTAATGTTATGCGAGTTTATAACAAACCCTGGTAGGCCATGAATACAGACTTCAGAGTGACCAAAGAATCAAAATAGGTGTTGGTATAGGATTCAGTCTCCTCCTGAAGGGTCAAAGAAAGTAGTGTTTAGATTTCTATCTCTTAACAGTATGGCAATTCTGGCTGCTCGAACTGACATTGGTAATTATAGTAATATGGCTGTAGTTGGGGAAGATTAAACTAATAGTGGTGTTTGGTATTGGGATATGACTGCTGGTTTTGTATGAAAGACTATAGTAATAAAAGTAATAATACCAAGAATTGAAGAGACACCTGCTAAATACAAGGAGAAAATGGTTAGGTCAACAGGGGCTCTTGCGTGGGCCAGATTGCAAACTAGAGCTGAATATACGGTTCCACTGGTACCAGAACCAGCTTCTACTATTGGTGATATGAGTAGGAATAAGAATGATGTGGGAAGTAGTCAAAAGTTTACATGATCTTTTTGGGGAAATGCTACCTCAGGTGTCTGAGTTATTAGTGGCCCAAGTCAGTTTTCAAATCCTGCAATCATAATGGGTACAACTATAAAGAAAATTATTACAAGTGAAGGGACTGTTATGACTACCTTACAGATTTGGACATCTCCAAGTAGTGCTCCAGGTTAGCATAGCTCAGCCTGGATTAATATACTTAAGGTGCTGCCCGCTACTCCAGCTCAAGCACCAAATAGTAAATATAAAATACTGATATCTTTGCGATTTGTTGAAAATAATCAGCAGTGTATGAACAGAGGTAAAATGACTGAGTTAGCATTCGACTGTAAATCTAAAGACAGAGATTGAATCCTCTTTCTGGCAAACCCTGTGGTGAATCAACAAATAGAATTGTAACTTCAGAGAAGCAGCTTCAATTATGCTGGTGATTTTCCTGCCTGTTTTCTTTCTCAAATGAAGGAGAAGTAGACTGAAGCCAGTTGACTAGAGGATTTGCCTGTTAACTAAAGTTTCCTGGGGTTAAAATTCATCAATCTCGTAAAGATTTGGCTGAATTACAATGGTTGCTTTACATTCAATTGATGTAGGATAAAGTCTTGCAATCCTTATTTTTAGGAATTAAGTAAATTTTACTTGTTTAGGGTTTTGAAAGCTCTTGGTCTGAACTAACCTCAATTCCTAGTCTAGCACCGATAGAATGGGTGTTATGTGTATTAATCTTGGGGTATTGTGATTGGTAATGATAGGAAGGTTATTTCTTTGTATGTTCAAATTGTTTTGTTTTTGTGTTGTTTCATGAAGAGAATATAGTTAGTGATGTGGAGTATGTTAGCTGCAAGTAGAAATATATGTTGAGGACTGCTATGATGGCTATTAGTGTTGGTAGAATTTATTGTCATTTTTGTTATCTCTTGGATAATTATTCATTTGGGTAAAAACCCTGATAGTGATGGGTGATGTCCTAATGATACTATAATGGTGAGGAAAAGGATTGTGATGGGAGGTGTCTTATCTCATGTGTGTGATCATGATACTCTTGTAGTACATGATCTGGGCATAAATAAGAAGAGAGTGTTGTTATGATATAAATTAGTATGTTTAGGATTGTTATAATAGGAATATACATTATAATAGCTGTTATTCATCCTATATGGGCAATTGATGAGGAGGGTGTAATTTTTTCCAGGTGAGTATGGCTAAGTCTGCCTCAGCCTCCAGCTATGATTTATAATATCACTATGATTAATAGTATATTTAGCTTGATGGATGGTGACATGTGATATAAAACTGATAGGGGTGCAATTTTGTCAGGCTGATAGCATCAGGCCTGCTGTTCATGGGATGCCTTGTGTGACTTCAGGCACTCAGAAGTGAAATGGGGAAAGTCCTGCTTTTGTGACAAGGGCGATTTTCATGAGGGTGGATGCTGCTGGATTAAAGATTTTTGTTATTCTTTGTGTGCTTTGACCAGAGTATATTAGATTAATGAAAATAGCCATTATAAGTAGTATTGATGTGGTGGATTGTTTTAGGAAATATTTGTTGGATGCTTCTGTAGCTTATGGGTTCCTGTTTTTTATTAGAATGGGGATACCATTAACCAGTGTGAGCTTGTTATACAATTATATTTCCTGAGATAATAGTCAGTAGAATGATAGTGAAAACAATGAGAGTTTATAAGTACAGGAAGGATATACAGAAACATTTTGGGGTTATGGGCCAGAAGCTTACTTAGAGAATGTTACTTATAGCATGTGGTATAATGTGGTAGCATGGAGAATGTAAAATTCTTAGGAAGAATTCAATTCTAGGAAGAAGAGCATTGAAACCTCTATGATTTACTCTATCAAAGTAACTCTTTTGCAGACATATTTCTTAAGTTTGTGGTGGGTTGCCTGGTATGATGACAGGTAGTGAAAACTCTCATATACATATGACTAATGTTAGTATTAAAAAAACTTTTTATAAGAGATGTATATGTTGATCATATCAAACTTCTGGATAGGATGCTCAAATTCATAGAAAGGAGATTGTTAGATGTGTTTTAATGATGACTTGGGCTGTATATAATTCTGGCACCTAGGGATTGTCGAATGCTCCTAAAAATAGATTGTTGTGGAAATGTTTATTATAAGGAAATTGACATATTCTCTAGGAAGGATGGGGTGAATGGGCCTGCTACATTTTCTACATTGAAAACATATACAGGTTTTGATTCTACTTCTGTTAAATCAAGTGGGGCTTCACTGGTTTTCTGCTACTGCAGAGATAATCAAGTTCTGGGTAGGGGTCAGAAGAAAATTAGTCATAGGTGTTCTCATGTAATAATTACTATTGAAAGTGTAAGTGATCCATTTATCAGTAAGACTGAGAATAGAATAACTGCTACATTACTTCATAGGAGATTGTGTGTGCTACTGTCCCTAGAGCTCCAGTGAGTGAGTATTTTGAATGTGAAGCTCATCCAGATCTGAGGATGCAATAAATGGCTAGGTGCGATATGGTTAATATAAATAATATGACTACATTTAAATTAATTAGTGGATAAGATATGGGAAGAGAAATTCATGTTGTGAGAGTGAGGGTTAAGGCTAGCATTGGGGCAATAATATATAAATTGATGATGTTAATGGACATAATGGTTCTTTAATAAGAAATTTAAATGCCTCAGCAATGGGTTGCAATAATCCATGGGGGCTGATGATTTTTGGCCCTTTCTGGATTTGTATATAGCCTAGGATTTTCCATTTAGTTAATATGAGGAGTGCTATGGTGAATTAAATTGGGTCATTTGTGAAAGAATGTTGTTTATAAACATATTCTTAAGAAGAGGACTTGAACCAGTGCAGATAAAGGTTTCAGTTTTACATAATTACCAGGCTCTGCCACCGTAACAAACCCGGTTCTACAGTAGGGTATGTATAAATTAATTGAATGTAGATTATATCATCATTTAGTTTGCAGACATTTTGTAAAGTAAGCCATATTGCTCTTGTCCTTTCATACTGGAAGAAATCTGCAATAGACAGTAAGCAACCAGGATGACTCCAGTCTGAACTCAGATCACGAGAGACTTTAATTGTTGACCAAACAGACAATTAATAGCAGTTATACCATTGAAATGTTGTGATCCAGCACCAAGGTCATAAACCATATTGCCAAAATGAACTCCAGAATACAATTACACTGTTATCCCTAGTAAAACTTGTTCCGTTGATCAGTGTTTTAGAAGAACAGGTGATAAAGCATTTTGACTAGCTGGTCTAAATTTTGATCACTCAGAGGTGGTTTTATTCTCCAAAGAGTAAATGGCACACAGGCTCAAGGCGAACTGGCTTCAGTAGTTGTGGCACACAGGCTCAGGAGTTGTGGCCCACTGGCTTAGTTGCTCCGTGGCACGTGGGATCTTCCTGGACCGGGGATCGAACCCGTGTCCCCTGCATTGGCAGGCGAATTCTTAACCACTGCATCACCAGGGAAGTCCAAGAATCACAGTCTCCCTTTTAATATACCTTAAGCCCAAAGAATCCATGGAAAATTGTTACAGAAAATAAGACAATAAAATATGTAAGGACTATAACAGAAGCATATAGTACACAGTTCATATAGACACATCCCAAGCAGTTACAAAGTATATTAAAAGGGAGGCTGCAATTTTATTATTTTTTAAACTATTTTCTTAACATCTTTATTGGAGTATAATTGCTTTACAATGATGTGTTATTTTCTGATTTATAACAAAGTGAATCAGTTATACATATGCATATGTTCCCATATTTCTTCCCTCTTGCATCTCCTTCCCTCCCACCCTCCCTATCCCACCCCTCTAGGTGGTCATAAAGCACTGAGCTGCTCTCCCTGTGCTATGCGCCTAGGGAGGCTGCAATTTTTAAAGAATAAGATAAATTATACCCACAAACTCCCAATATTTCCTGAAACATTGTAATCTGGAACCCTATTGTAAGAAGCAGAAGATTCCAGGAGACATTCTACAAATGAAGGACTCTAAACCCTGTGGCTGGATAAGGAATTCTGGAAGGAAGGTATCCTCACCCAAGGAGAGCTGGTTCCTATACTTCTCTAACATCACATCCCTGTACAATCCCTACTGACCTTGGTCCAGGCATTCTCACTCCTCTTGAGATAAATCTATGGCCATATCCTGGAATGTCAGCAGTTCCTGAAATTAAAAGTACACATGCCATGTGGCCACGGGAAGAGTTCATAATGTGACCCAAGAAGAAAACAGCAAGTTAAGAGAACTGGTTTTAATTTAGAAGAGTGTCCTCAATTATCCACTTATATATATATATATATATATATATATATATATATATATATATATGTATGTATGTATATATATATATATATATATATATATACATATATATATATTTTTTTACAAAGTAACTTTCTCTACCTTATTTCTACCTACAAGAAAAGAGTGTGGCATGTGATCCACAAAACCAGTATAGAGACTATACTTATCTGGAAAAGAAATGAGAAAAGGATGGTTTTAACACAGGCATATGCATTTTTGAGTGTTTTATTTATATCAGATTGGATAAAATGTGTGTATTTCTGACAGAAAAGACATGTCGAGGTAGAAATGTACCTTTCAACTCTTCATGGGTACACAAGTACACTGGGGAGATTGTAAAAGTGCAGATTGTGATTCAGTAGGTCCTGTGGGCCTGAGTTCTATTTTTTTTAACAAGCTCATTTTAAACTAGTGATGCCACAGTCTCTGATTCATTAACGACAATTGTGAATAGCAGAGACATAATCAGAAAGGTAAAATTTCATATTTACTTTTGAACTTAAAGTGTTTTATGGATTTTACACCTTTAATAGGATAGTAAGCACAGCAGCAACAATCATTTGTGAATATTTACTATAGACCGTGTATCTTTCTAACTTTTTTGTGTAGGATTCCAGGAAACAGGCCTGGGCTGTGGTCACAGTGGGCGGGCCGGGCCGCCCCTCCGGGACCCCCGTTAGGGCCCTGCGCTCCTGGCGGCTCCCTCCCCCGGCGCCCCGCTCCCTCCCGGAAGGCCTCGGAAGGCCTCGGGGCAGAGCGGTTCCACCCACTGCGCCCAGAACGGAGCCCGCCTTTCCGCAGAGCTGGAACTCTCGGCTCGGGGTCTGTTCTCTCCGCCATCACGGAACTGCGCCGGAGCCCGAGGGGAGGGCGGCCTCACTGAGGCTGCCGGCTCTGGAGGGGCCGCGGTGGCCGAAGCCGCGACAGTCGTGCGGACGGCAGGCCAGGTACGTGGGCACAGACCCTCCTCCTGGTCCGGTGCCCGGGCGGCAGCGCAAAACCCGCTTCTGAGGGGCAGGAGTTCGCTGCCACCCGCCGCTGCTGTGTAGAAAGAGCGGCCCCCAGCGTCTGGTCCCGGGGAACTTCGCTCCCTCCTCTCGCACCTGCCCTCGGCCTGGCTCGCGGGGCCTGGGAGGCGTGGGGAGGGGTCGGCCTGAGCGTCCCGAGGGGAAACAAGGCAAGGGAGGCGCAGGGTCTGGCTGCGGCGTCAGCGCCGCTCCTCCTGACTGCGGGGAAAGCCGCTGAAAACTCCTCCCGAGGCTCGCAGGCCCCTTATTCAGCAGAGTCCCTCTGCGCTCCTTCCTCCCTGAGCTAAAGTACCGGGGGGAGGGGACAGGGCAGGGGACTGGCGCAGGTAATGGGGAACATCAAAACGTGATTGTTAACTAAGGAAAACCAGCTCTCCCAGCGTGAGGAATGTAGCGCTTTTCTTTGTAAGCGAAGATGCCAGAGTCTGGGCTCACTGAATTTCTTCTTTTGATATGCACCTCAGCGCTCTGGGGCCTGCATATTCTGTATTTGCATATCCTGAGTTCCTCGGGGCCCGCGGCTCACACTGGAGGGCTGCAAGGGTTGATGACTGTGACATCCTTTGTTTACTGAGATGGCAAGAAATATTCCATTTCTCACAGGCTTGAGGGGCAGACAGTGAAAAAGTGTCGGAGAATCTCACTCAGCATGTACTTTGGTTTACATATAGATAATATTTATACTTAACTGTGCTACTAGAGGTTCTCAAGTGCGATCAACTTGTACTACTGCCCTCTATGTATTAATGTCATCAATATCATAAGATAAATGCCTATAGAATTGACTTAATCCATTTAAATAGGATAATGAGTTTTTAAAGGAAACATAATAGAGATATAATAACAAAACCTTTACCACTAAAGGCTGGGTCTGGAACAACCTAAATAAATGTTCCATTGTTAAAATATTGAAAGATGTATTCAATAGAAATATCAACAAAAATGACAAATAATAAGGGCAGCAGAATGTGGAAATGTTCTATCTTTATCATTAAAGTGGCAGAAAATCATTTATTAGTAGGCACTGGGGGCAGAAGATGCCTGATTTTATATCTTTGTCATATTTGTACAGTTGTTTCAACAAGTAACTTAAAGACAAAATGGAAAAACAAGGAGGTTTGTGCCTGAGATCATGTTGATGTGAAACCAGGGATGGCCACCTTGTGCCAGGTGAGTTAAGTTTACCTGGCAGGTAGACCGAAGAGCTCCTGAGAAGCAAGGGTTGGAATTTTTCTGCTGGGTGCCCCTTGGGTTCTGTGACTTGACTGATTGTGAGTCCTGTTTCGGGAAGACCTGATCGCAGGAAAAGGGTGGGCGTAGAGTGATTTGGGGAGGAGCTAACAACATTCATCACGGCTCACGGCCTGAATGAATTTGAAAGAAACGGGAAAACAAATGCTTCTTATGGAATCAGAGAATGTGAGGGCTGGACAATCCCAGAAAATGAGGAACACCCATCCCATTTTCCAGATGAGAAAACAGAGGCCCAGCAAGGTGAAATCCCTCACCCAAGTTGCACCCGTCTCTCCTCCCCACTACATGGTTCATGCAAGCAGGACTCTTCCTGTTGTGATCACTGCTGAACCCCAAAAAGGGCCAGGCATCTAGCAGCTGCTCCAAAATTTTGGTTGACTGTAGGAACTATGCTATTCCTTTCTTTCTCACTCTTATTCAGGATTGTGCCAAGAACTCCCCAGGTTGCAATGTAATTCGATAAATGTAAATATTGGTTGAGTTTTGTTGTGATGAGGACTTAGGCTTTGAAGGTAACAGACTTGGTTCAGATCTTGGTTCTGCCACTCAATAGCTGTTTGGCTTTGGGAAAATTACTAAACCTCTCTGAGCTTATTTCCTCCTTTGTAAAGTGGGGATAAATGTATATGAGCCATCAGAGCACCTGCATGAGAGATGTGCACTAAATATTGGTCTTTCCCACTCTCCCACGCCATCTCTCTTTTCTTCCCAGAGAAGTTGTACAGAAGGATATAGTGCTTTTTAAAAATAATTAATTAATTTTTGGCTGCGTTGGGTCTTTGTTGCTATGCGCGGGCTTTCTCCAGTTGCGGGGGCTACTCTTTGTTGCGGTGCACGGGCTTCTCATTGCGGTGACTTCTCTTGCTGCACTTGTTGTGGAGCACTGGCTCTAGGCGCACGGGCTTCAGTAGTTGTGGCCTGTGGGCTCAATAGTTGTGGCGCATGGGCATAGCTGCTCCGCGGCATGTGGGATCTTCCCTGACCGGGCCTCGAACCCATGTCCCCTGCATTGGCAGGCATAATCTTAGCCACTGCACCACTAGGGAAGTCCGAGATAGTACTTTATAAAGAGGGGTTTTAATTTATTTCAGATAGTGTACATTTTTCTTGTAGAAAAGATTTTTCCAGTATAGAAACATTAACACGCAATACCACTACAAATGCAGTATTCTATGGGTTAGATATTATCAGTAAATTTTATAAGTAATTGGGCAAATGCCAAAGCACTAGGTACTGGGGAGTAAGAAGACTCAAATCTGGGGTGCCCTCCACCCCAATTTCAATAGCAGGGTGTGTTTTTCAAATCCATATTTCATCTGGTCTTTGCTTCTCATCCATCCTCTGTGTCTGCCTTTCTCAAGAAGGCTCAGATCCTCCGCTTTCACACCCTCCCGGCTGGCTGTGCCCCAGCTCCCGCCCTGGAACCTCTGCATGCATGGGTGTGCCTGCTCTCCCTGTGCATCACCAGCTTTGCCAGGGAGCTGCTGTATCGTGCACTGCTTGCTGGACCCCAGAGTACCTAGACCCTTCTGGTACATGAAGTACACTCTCATCACCATGAGTGCACGCCCTTCCCCTTACCTTATATCCTGCCCCTAAGCCAGGCTTGGGGGTGACTACAGTGTGCATTCAGCTATGTGAGGGGCTGGGATCAAAGTGAAGTTCCCAACTTTTGAAGTCGCAGGCTTGAGGGACACACAGTGATTTAAAGTCGGGTCACCTGACTTAAAGGGGGGGCTGATTGATTTAAAGCCAGGGCAGTTGACTTAAACCCTGCATCCCTCAGCGGCAGGTCGAGACCAACTTTGGCGGTGACGGGTTCGCTCCAAGCCAGCACTGCTGTTCAGGAAGAGCTTCCAGTAGCGCCTTAGTGCAGGGGGACTTGGTCCATTGTCCTGCCGCTGCCCTCAGTGGGGGGCCACCTGCTCTTCTGGAGGAGAATCAGGGAGGGGGAATTGCAGAGTCCTGGCTGGAGTTGCGGCACCCCTTGTCTGATGGCAGGGAAGGGGGGCCGGGGCTGTGTGGTGTCCTGGGGCTTAACTCACCAGGTCGACTCAGACTCTCAGCCTCCTCACCTCCCCCCACACACCCAACAAGAGTTTCCAATAATATGTAATTGCACCTTAGGTTCTCGGTCTTCAAACTCATACCCAGGCTCCCAGGTCCCTTGATTCACCCAATTCCTCTGTGCTCTTCCTTCTATTAGATACGGTTCCAGAGGAAGGGGCTGAGGGATTGGACTGGAGGGACCCTGGCAGCACTGGGCTCAGTTGACTGAAGAGATCCAGGGCCTGTGCTCTCATATATGTGTGAGGACACATAAGGCGGAATCGAGGGGGCCAGTTAGAGGCAGTCCTTGCCGCCTCAAGTGAGTAATGGATCACCGTCGGGTGGGGAGCACGCTGACCCCTGAGAAGTACTGTTAGGAGGATGTGTTCCTCCCTCGGCTTCAAGGACGGGGGTAGGCTTCAGGGCTCCATTTCCCCTCCAGGTCTCCAGGTCCGACTGCACCCCAGTGGCCTTGCAGACCTGGCTTCCTGTCCCAGAACTTGCCAGGCTGCAGGAAGAATCCAGACTGCAGAGATGGTGCCTGAGCGCTCCAGCTTAAGAAGTGCTGTCCCTGGGGACCCAACAGTGGAGGGAGGAAGGGTGAAGGGAGTAGGGGGGTGGGGTCGGGACGGGTGGCTGCCCTGGGAGACGTTGAGAGAGAAATATCGCCCCCCACACCCCCTGCCCCCTGCAACTGACCCACCTATGCCATAGGATCTCAGGGCCGTTTAGTCAGAGATGCCTCTTTTTCTTTACTCCTGTGTTCAAAACTATGCAAAACCAACTGTTCACCCTCTTGCTGCCTTGCCAGGACTTTTAAAGCACTGTTCTTTTGGAGCACTCGTTCCCTAAACAGCAGTTTGGAGCTGTCCCAGCTGTTTAAAAGTGTTCTCCTTAAAGTGAAACTAAATCCTACTCTTTTGGGAAAACGACCTTCACTTCTGAGGAGATCATGTTTTCTGCCCATTCCCTCCTTCTACTTCCCTCTTAAGAAGCCCTGTGCTCAAAGAGCTTGGTGATTTATTTTTTGCTTGATGTCAAAAAGAAACCTTCCCCATGCACCCCAAAACTCTTTCATGGAACATAGGTGTTTCAAAACCATGAGACTGTTTTGCAGTTAGTATACACTGGGTAGACTGCCTAGCCATCCCTCCAAGAGCCAGAGGTGAGCGTAATCAACTTATTTGATTGAATGCCCTTCAAGTTTAGGAAGGTCCCATTCTTATGCCCCAGCAGATAAGACGGAGCCCTGGATGGCTGTGGCTGTGATTAAATAACTTCTGATGATTTTATTTCCCTTACTGAGCTGCTGCTTCTGGGTTAAATTCATTTTACTACCTGTCCTTTTTTTTTTTTTTTGCGGTACGCGGGCCTCTCACTGTTGTGGCCTCTCCCGTTGTGGAGCACAGGCTCCGGATGCACAGGCTCGGGAGCCATGGCTCACGGGTCTAGCCGCTCCATGGCATGTGGGATTTTCCTGGACCAGGGCATGATCCCATGCCCCCTGCATTGCAGACGGACTCTCAACCACTGCGCCACCAGGGAAGCCCTACCTGTCCATTTTTAAAGAGAGACTGACAACGTCACTGTAATAAGTCAGGAGTCTGAGCTCAGGGTTGGTCAAAGGTACTCACAGGAAGGAAGGTGGATAAAAATAGGTGGGTAAAACAGGAGCGTTGGCAAGTACAGCCAGGACAACAGTGTTCACCGTGCGTACTAGTAAAGGCCAGAATCTCCTCATTAACTCTGGTGGGAAGTTCTGATGGTTTCACAGGATCAAACTCAAATCATATTCAAACTAGGGGGCTTCCGGAACAGAAGGCCCTAAAGCACCGGGAGAGCCCACCTGCACTCGCACTTTGGCACTCCAGGATCAGAGTTGGGTTTGGAGACGGGGTTGCTGTAACCCCAAGGAGGTGAGCAGAGAGGAGGAGATGATTACCGGTCTCCTCTGACTCTCTGGCCCAGATTGCCTGGCTTCAAAGGTCGGGCAGAGTTTTGCTTTGAGCAATTGATGGGGCACTTCCAGACTGGTGGTGTTGCCCAGTGGCCCGACAGCCTGACAGGCTGGCTGTGGTGTGACCGCCCTTTGTTTCTCCAGAATCTGTACATCAGGAGGTGCATGGTTGCGGGAGCCCATTCACCGCCCTCCACCAAGGGGGATGGCACCTTCCCTGGCTGTACCCTATGATCACCAGGTACTTGAAATGAATGCAAGTTTTTTGACTTCAAGGAAGAGCTCACATAACCCCTTCTGCCTCATAATGTGTGGGATTTACTCTAATGGAAGGACATTATAAAAAACAGGTAGAAAACTCACCTGTTGGTCTCCAGGTAGGAGTTTATTTTGCGTGAATCCCTCCTACATGAGTAGATAGCAGAGGTTTATTTTTGTTCCTGAGTGTTTAGTTGTGGCAGAGGATGTAGCTGTGGTGATTTGAAGCCCTCAAAGAAATATTCGCAGAATTCTCAAGATTTCTCTTGATTGGAACCGAAAGAGACGTGGAAAAGGAGGAAAAGAAAAGGAGGAGGGAGAACGAATGACTGTTTCTCAGTAAATTCACCTTCCTGGTTGATTGTTCTGTCTTCTCATTTCTTTTAACTTCAATGTATGTCTAATGGAATAATGTAGAAAGGCTGATTTTTATGATTTAAAAGATTTTACATCACAAGGAAACTAGAAGTGGCTAACAGAACTTATTCAAATCAATGTTACATAGAGACTTTGATATTAAATTTGTGTACTAAAATGGGTTAATCCAAAGGTTCTCTTTCCTCTTGAGTGAATGTTTGTAACATATTTTTGTAGATAATAATTTATCCTAGATATACAAAATTGTGAGAATGGGTACCATTTTTCACCACTTAAATGATTTCTTTTAAATGAGTAGATCGTACACTTTAAATGCCAGTGTTGTGTCTTACATGTTGTTTTTTAATTCCTTAATTTCCAAAACTTGTGTTTATTGAATTGATTTCTATCTAGTAATCTGTGTCTCCCCTTTATTGTTTCTTACTTTATATTTTATTGATCTATAGTTAATTTACATTATTATATTAGTTTCAGAGGTACAACATAGTGATTCATAAATGTTTAGGTTGTTCTCCATTTATACTTATTATAAAAGAGTGGCTCTATTCCCCATGCTATACAGTACATCACTGTAGATGATTGATTTTATACATAGTGGATTATTCCTCAGAATCTCCTACCACTATTTTGCTCCTCCACCCTGTCTCTCCCTGCTGGTAACCACTAGTCTGTTCTTTAATCTGTGTCTGTTTCGTTGTTGCTGTTGTTGTATTCAATTTTTTAGATGCCACGTGTAAGTGATAACCTACCAGGCTTGTTTTCTCTGCGGCTTATTTTACTGAGCATAATACCCTCCAAGTCCATCCATGTTCTTGCAGATGGCAAAATTTCATTTTTTGCTGAAGTCATCATAAAAAATCTTTTTTTAATCCCCTATCCTATTGATGAACACTTAGTTTCACTCTATATCTTGGCTATGGCAAATAACACTGTTATGAACATTGGTGTGCAGTTATTGTTTTTGAAGGAGTGTTTTTGTTTTCTTCTGATATACCCAAGAGTGAAATTGCTGGATAATATGGCAGTTCTATTTTTAGTTTTTTGTGGAACCTCCATTCTGTTTTCCACAGTAGCTCCACTACTTCACATTCACATCGAGTGTGTACAAGAGTTTCCCTTTCTCCGCATCCTCACTAACCTTTGTTATTTGTGACCTTTTTGATGACAGCCATTCTGACAAGACTGAGGTGATATATCTCATAGTTTTGATTTGTATTTTATTGCCAATTAGCTATGTTTAGCATCTTTGTGAGTTCTGGCTGTCTATCTGTGTTTTTTCCTTGGAAAAATGTCTATTTAGGTCTTCTCATTTTTTTCAAAAAGATTTTGGGTGTTGTTCTGATATTGAGTTGTATGTGCTCTTTCTGTAGTTTAGATATGAACCCTTGCTCGGTCATCTTTCTGGTGTTAACCTCTTATCATGTGCAAATATTGTCTTTCCTTCAGTAGGTTGTCTTTTCATTTTGTCTTTGGTTTCCTTTGCTGTGCAAAATCTTTTAAGTTTAGTGAAGTCCCGTTTGTTTATTTTTGCTTTTGTTTCATTTGCCTTAGTAGACTGAACCCAAAACTGTTGCTATCATTTATGTTGAAGAATGTTCTGTATTTTCCTCTCGGGGTTTTATGGTCCTACCTTCAGGACTTTATTCAGTTTTGTGTTTATTTTATATACGGTGTGCTAAAATACTCTAATTTTATTCTTTTCCATGTAGCTGACCAGTTTTCCCAGTACTACTTATTGAAGAGACAGCTTTTTCTCCATATTGCCTGCTTTGTCATAAATCAATTAAATATACGTGTGTGGGCTTATTTCTGGGATCTCTACTCTATTTCAGTGATCTTTGTGTCTGTTATTGCTCCGGTCCTATTCTCTTTGATTACTGTCGCTTTGCAGTATAATCTTAAGTCAAGGTGTGTGATGCCTCCAGCTCTGTTCTTTCTCAAGATTGTTTGGCTATTTGGGGTCTTTGTGTTTCTATACAAATTTTAAAATTACTTTTTCAAGTTCTGTGGAAATGCTTTGGCATTCTGATAGGGATTGCATTAAATCTGTACATTGTCTTTGGTAGTATGGTTATTTTAACAGTATTAATTCTGCCAGTCTGTGCACCTGCTATATTTTCCCATCTCTTTCTGTTGCCTTCAACTTCTTTCACCAATGGCTGATAGATTTCTGAGTACATGTCTTTTACCTGCTTAAGTGTGTTTGTTCCTAGGTATCTTATTCTTTTTGGTGTGATTGCATATGGTATTGTTTTCTTAATTTTTTTCTTTCTGACAGCTTTGAGTTTTGTTTTTTCTTCTTTTTCTAATTCCTTCAGGTGTAATGTTAGGTTGTTTATTTGATACTTTTCTTGTTTCCTAAGAATAAGCTTGTATCACTATAACTTCCCCCTGTGAACTGCGTTGGCTGTGTCCCATAGATTTTGGATCATTGTGTGTTTACTTTCATTTGTCTTGGGTTTTTAGAATCCCTCTTTAACTTCTTCAGTGTTCCTTTCTTCCCCTTTTATTCCCTTCATCTGTGATGTGAGGACTATCTTTAATATTATGTTTGGATTTCTTTCAGTTTTGTGTGTGTGTGTGTGTGTGTGTGTGTGTGTGTGTGTGTGTGAGTGTGATTATTTAAGTTGCTGAGCTCTTAATTTCACATGGACACTAACAACCCTGCATTGTTACTCTGCTCCCCCACAGTTACTGAATTTGACCTTATATTTTACATCTACTTGTTTTGTGTGTCCCTTAACTTCTTACTGTGAATATAGATGATTTTATTACTGTTTTCTTTCATCCTTCCTATTAGCTGTGTACATGGTTGCTTTACTGCCTTTGTTGAATATTTGCCTTATCCAAGGAGGTTTTTCCTTTAGTAAGTTTCCTTTCCTAATTCTTATGTTTCAGTCGTGGCCTTTTCTTTTTCACTGAGAAAAGCCCCTTTAAGTTTTCTCATAAAGCTGGTTTGGTGATGCTGAGCTCTTTTAGTTTTGCTTCTCTGTAAAACTTTAGATCTCACCATCAAATCTGAAGGAGAGCCTTGCTGGGTAGTGTATTTTTGGTTATAGGCTTTTCCCTTTCATGACTTTAAATATACCATGCCACTCCCTTCTGGCATGCAGAGGTTATCCTGAAAAGTCAGCTGATAACTTTATGCAAGTTCCCATGTTTGTAACTTGTTGCTTTTCCTTTGCTCCTTTTAATAGTGTCTTTTTATCTTTATTTTTTTGCCATTTAAATTACAATGAGTCTTGGTGTGGTCCTCTTTGGGTTCATCCTGTTTTGGCCTTACTGTCTTTACTGGACTTTGATGTCTGTTTTCTTTCCCAGGTTATGGAAGTTTTCAGCTCTTATGTTTTCAGGTATGTGCTACACTGCTCTCTCTTTCCTTTTTGCTTCTGGGACCAGTATAATGCAAATATTAGTACACTTGATGTTGTTTCACAAGTCTGTTCAACTTTCCTCATTTCATTTTAATCTATTGTTTTACTGTTCATCTTCAGTGATTGCCAGTACTCTGTCCCTCAGTTTTCTGATTCATTCCTCTGTATCATTTAGTCTACAGTAGTTTCCTTTTAGTGTATTTTTCATTTCAGTTATTGTATTCCTCATCTCTGTTTTGTTGTTCTTTAATGGCCTAACTCTTTTTTCAAACATTCTAACTTCTTGCTCTGGTCGTCCATTCTTCTGCTGAGTTCTTTGATCATCTTTCCAGTCATTACCTTGAACTCTCTGTTGAGGAGATTGGCTGTCTCCACTTCACTTACATCTTCTTCTGAGCTCTTACCTTGTTCCTTCATTTAGATCGTGTTTCTGTGTCACCTCATTTTTCTTAACTTGCTGTTTTTATTGCTATGTATGTAGTAGGTTTGTTGCATTTTCTGACCTTGGAGAGGTGGCCTTTTGTAGGAGAGGTCCTATGTGTCCCAGCAGCCCACTGTCGCCTTTTCACCAGAGCTATATGTTCTAGATGTACCCCCTATGTGGGCTGCTTGGGCTCTTCTGTTGTGGTGGGCTGACTACTGTGGGTGGTCTGGTAGGCTTGGCTGCCCCCAGAGTGCTTGTTTGCCAGGCTCTGCCTTGTATGGAGGCTGTCTGTGCTGCTTGGTGAGGCTAAATCATAAGGCAGCTGGCTGTACAACTCTGGGGGACACCAAATCCAGTGCTGGTTCACTTATGGTTAGAATTGCAGGCCCGGTGTTATCATCGCTAGTGCCCAGTCACTGGTCCTGGGGCGATGCTGGCTACTGGGAGGAAGACACAGGTTCTGAGTTGTGGCTGCAGGGCCCAGGATTCGCAGAGATGGTGTTGGATCACTGTTCCTGACACAGCTATCTGCAGGTTCTGGGGTATCCCTATTCTTCTGTTGGCATTCTGATGAGCAGGGTCAGTACCCAGCTGAGCCCATGGCTGCTTCTGGCCTGTGAGTGTTCTGGTCACACACGCTGGTGGGCTGTGGTATTCCTGGAGCTGGTGTGTGCCTGTTGGTATATGAGGCTGATCCCACTGCTAGAGCAGGTTTGCTGTTGGGTAGGTCCAAGCTCCATCCAGTCCCTGTACAGTAATCACCTGCTGACAGTGAGGCTGATTCCAAGGCCAGAGCAGGCTCACTTGTCGGAGGGGCCAGGGACTCTGGGCTGGTGCCTGTCCACTGAGGTGTGGAGGCTGATCCTGGGGCTTTTGGTGGCTGGGCCCATGTCCAGGGGAAGCTGTGCAATGAGAGGTTCTGAAGGCATCCTGTTTGCTGGTGGATGGGGCTATGCCCCTGCTCAGTTAGTTGCTTGGCCTGCAGCATCCTTGTACTTGTGTCTATAGTCTGTTGGAAATGGGTAGGGCTAGGTCCTGAGTCTAAAAAGATAGAGGGAGGATTCTGAAATTATGCTTGCTGGTACCAGTGGCCGAGAGGTAGAAGGAGCTCCCCCAAATGGCTGCTTCCAGGGTCTGCATCCCTGAGGCTGTGCTATAGTTGCCTCTTGCCTCTCTGGGAGACTCTCCAAGATCAGGAGGTAGGTGTGACCCAGGATCCGTTCAAATGACTGCTTCTGTGCTGATTCTCGGATCATGTGGGATTTTGGGAGCATCTTTTAAGAGTGGAATCTCTATTTCCCACAACCCGCTGGCTCTCTGGAAAATAAGCATCACTGGTCTTCAAAGCCCAACTTTCTAGGAACTCTTCTTTCCAGTACAGGGTCTCTGGGCTTGGGAGCCTGATGTTGGATTCATACCCCTTGCTACCTGGGTGCACCTCAGAAATTGTAATTATTCTCCCATTTGCGGGCCACCCACCTGGTGGTATGGGTCTTGACTCTGTTGAGATTTTGCCCTTCCTTCCTGTCTTGCCGAGGTGCCTTCCTTATATCTTTAGCTGTAAAACATCTTTTATGGTAGGTCCCGGCCTTTTTCATCAATTGCTGTTCTGTAAAGAGCTGTGACTTTGGTGTGCCTATGAGAGGCATCAAGCTCTGGGTCTTTGAGTGCTACCATCTTAGACAATCTCTCCACTTCATTCTTAAATCATATTATTTAATTTTTCTTAGTATCTTATTTGATTAGTGAGAGTTTGAAATTTATTATCACTCATGTTTACTTCGCGTGTTTTAAAAAATTGAATAGTGCATTCATTCATTTTGAAATGAAGGTAGTGACCTGTGAATTACCATACCTCAAAAATCAAGGATAGGAAAAAGCCTTTTCTCCCTGTGTTACCCTCAAACTCTGAACCCCTCCACAGCCTGGGGATTAACCTCTTGCACCCATGCTCACCTGCTGTTTTGGGACCGTTAACCATCACTGCATCTGTATGTGTGTTGACAAAGTGAACTCTAGTCTTTCCAGGTTTTGTGTTTTGTTTTTTGATTTAGGGAAGAGTCCTACTATGAATGTACATTTACTGGTCTGCTGAAGTTCATGTATAAACCTGTCAAGCACATTAACAGAATTCGAATTGCTTGTAGATACACTTTGGTATATTTTAGAGACAATGGTAGAACAGAAGTAAATTGTATTTCAAATCACACAATATTCTCACACCATGAAAACCCTTCCCTTTTTAATATATTTGTGTGTAGTTTATCTTTAAGCCCATACTATATTTCCCAGAGATGTGTAAGTGTTGTGTTTCTTGCTAGCACATTTACCGTATTGTTCAAAGTCAGGTGTTTAGTGGTTTTTTAGCCTGATCATATTTCCATGAACTCACAAATACAAGATCTTCTCTCACACTGTCTTTTACTCCCTGCTGTTTTATATTGCCCTCCTTATTCTCAATCCTGTTCTTTCTTTATGCTCTTCATCAACCTGGTTAGGTTACACTATTTTCTCCCTTATTGAAGACCAATAGAATAGAATAGACCACCCAGAAACAAATCCTGATATATGTCCAAATAATTTTTGCCAAGTTGCCAATACTTTTCAAAGTAGAAAGGACAGTATTTTCAACAAATTCTGCTGAGAAATCTTGTTGTCAACATGCAAAAGAAGGAAGATGGACCTTTCCCTAACATCATAGGCAAAAATTAATGAAAACGTATCAAGAAAGTAAATATAAGACCTAATAAAATAAAAAGTCGTAGCAGAAGACACAGGACAAGAGCTTCATGACATTGGATTTGGCAGTTTTCCTCAATGTGAAACGAAGGAACAACAAAGGTGCAGCTAACAAAAACAATTTGCAGTACATAATTTAAAAAATTGTGTATCAAAGAAATATAAACAGAATAAAATGGCAACCCACAAGATGGGCGAAAATATTTGAAAGCCATCTATCTGACAAGAGATTTCTATTCAGAATATACAGAGAACTCCTACAACTCAACAAAAAGCAAACACCCTGATTCAAAAATGGATAAAAGACTTGAAGAGAGATGGTTCTTTAAAAAGATGTACAAACGACTAAGCACTTGAATAGATGCTCCATATCACTAAATGCATGTTTATATATTTGTGTGCATGCATACACACACAAGCACACACACACATACACAAGCAGAAAACAAGTATTGGTGAGGATGTGAGGGAGTTGGAAGCATTGTGCTCTGTCAGTGGGAATGTAGAATGATACAGCTGCTTTGCAAAAGAGTATGGCAATTTTTCAGATATTGAAAAATAGAATTACTACATGATCCAGGAATTATACTATGAGGTATACACAAAGGAATTGAAATCAGGGTCTTAAGGAAATATTTGTACTCCAGTGTTTAGAGCAGTAATAATCACAGTAGCTAAAATATGAAAGCAACCTAAGTGTTCATCCACTAGTTCCTGGATAAGCAAAGTGTGGTATACCCATATAATACAATATTATTCAGTGTTAAGAAGGAAAAGATCTAGGAATATGCTACAACATGGACGAATCCTGAGGAAATTTAGCTACCAAATATGCCATTTTTGTGACTTTTAGTGAGTCATAACAATGCAACTACTTATTTCAATTATATGGGGTACTTAGTGTAGTCAAAACCATAGAAATTGGGAGGGTAGTGATGCTTTTCAGGTGGTTATGGAACAAAAAGGAAAGTTTTGTTTAAAGGATATAAAGTTACAGTTTTAAAATGTAGATAAGAATTAGAAAGATAAATGGCGATGTTCATCGCCCAATAATACGAATGTATATAATATCACTGAACAGTGCACTTTATAATAATTAACATGTTATATTTTATGTTATTTGATTTTACCAACATACAAAATTGGGAAGGAATGTAATATCAGGCAAGGGAGTGGACCTGGGATAGAGCAGAGAGTAATCAGAAAGGTGAGACACTGCATATGTTGAAGAAGAAGAGGCGAGAGTCTTCTTTGGCCAGAAAAGACTTTATAAAAAAAGAAAAAAAATACTCTGAGGGTGTATTAAATAGATATCTGTGGGTGTACTCCTATCTCCCGTGGGTTATCTTAAAGAGTCTTCAATAAAGTCCATAAGGCTTGTTGAGGCTTTTTAAAAAACTGGATTCCCTAGGAGATAATTAGAGGGTGGTACTTAAGTCTATGTCTAGGTTGACAGATTTTGCAGGGAAGACGAGCCTGAGAACAGTGGAGGTCCTGAGAATGTAAGTACATGGAAATTGGAAAAAAATAATAAAGGGAATTAGGAAACCTTTGGACTTTGAAGGTCATGTATTACTGAGTCAGACCTGAGGTTTCTAAGGAGTTATATACACAGTTGCTCTTTGGATTACTTGTTGATAAAGATAAGTGGAAAAACTAGAGTCATTTCCAAGTGTAGGTAAGATACAATGAGAGGATGGAGGTGGAAAATAGGGAGGCCCAGAGAAAAGTGGGAAGGTCATAGTGGGCCAAGATGGTGGTAATATCCAGCAGAACAGATGGTAGGGCAGACTATGGATTCATCTTTTTTATTTCGGCTCCCCACATCATCCTTAATAATTCTTTGGGAATATTTCATTGCTCTGTGATGCAGGTACAGAATTCGAGTAAGTTGACTACACCCTCAGTGTCCAGCTGTCTGAGTCCTCAGTGTGCTTCAGATGATGAACTATTGCTTCTTTATGAGAAGAGTTAGTACCTCATAGCCAAGCTTAAGCTGGAGCTTATGCAATATTGATTCCATTTTATATATACTGTTGGCATGGAGGTTCCTCCTCCTCTTTTCTTGACCATTATGAAGTGAATCTATACTTCTCAATATTTGGGTATATCAGATAAATACATTAAGTAAAGGAATCTTACATATTGCTCCCTGCATAGTTTGCTCTTTCTTGTTTCTCTTTTACCTTTACTAAATGAGCAGAGGGAGAGAACATGAAATGTTCTATTCAGGAGAGATTAGAACATCATATTTCCAGAGAGGTTGGTTGGACAGAGCAGGGTTCCCAGTGAGAATCAAAGCTTCTGTTTCTACTTGGAAGTGTACCTGTATAGAGTAGAGGGCTCCAGGAAATATCCTAGAATGTTGCAATGTCCCTGCGGGAGATCATTAAGAGAGGCAGGATCTGGTCCCAGATCCGTGCACTATGACATGTTTGTCAGTCATCTGATGTGAGATTCTCAGAGCCAATCCCATATGGTAGGGCTGAGTGCAGAGTGATGAAGAACCTGTGAAAGCCTTTGATTGAATGTTAAAGATGAAGCTCTGATTTTGGGGAGAATTTTCTTACCTGACTGAATGTCACCCTTCTGTGGGGATGAGATTCTGTGCTTTTCCTCTCTTGACTGAAAATCATTAGAGGATCATGTCTAGACAGCATTCTTTATTTAATTTCTTAAAGAAGAAAGCATTTTTATCCACTTTCAAATTGAGGATCAAGGGGAATGACATCAGTGAAAATGTCAGAGTAGGGAGCTCTGGCTTGTGTCCATCACCAGAAACACTGGCATACGTGGTAAAACCTGTCAGTATGATCTTATCAACACATGTAAGTTTTCTTTTCTTTTCACCCTGTAGATTTATCTTTCACTGAAACTTAACTTACTACAGGATGTGGAGAATAAACAGGGAAGAAGAAACTGTATTTCCTGATGAGAGAATCACTAAGTCACCTTAGCTGTTCTGAGCTATGTCTTAGTGACCATGACTGTAATTAAAACAAACAAAACACTTTTTTGTAGGTCATTTCTGACTTTCCTCATTAAAGACAAGGTAACAGATACAGATTTAGATCTACCAGAATTGAGCAAAATTTTGATTTTACCTGTGCTGAATATATGAGCATGGCCTGCTACAAATATTCATAATACTTATTGCCACAACTGACAAATTCCCTTTTGCAACTCCTGATATGTTGCATGTAAGGAATGCATAGGTCACTAACCCCAGCAGGTCACAGGTAAACTCTGCCACCTGGATTACTGCATGTTTTCCTACTGGAAGACCACACATTCTTGAGTATCATACCTGCAGAGTATCTGGTCTCTTCTTTTTTTTGGATAAACGTTAGATAATCACCTAATTTTATGAGAAATATATAAATTGTATTTGCATATTCTTCAGGTTTTTATTTATCCATTCTCTTTCAAGTCCTAAGTGCACATATTAAGGTGATTTCCAAGAGGGTGGTAAATAAGACAGTTCATGCTCCAAAATTAGCAATAAAGCATAATACAATTGTAAATGCATTAATGTGTGATTAATATGTAGATATTTATGTAAATGCAATTTTAGTAATGCTTTGTGGAGAGCTTCAGAATCTAGGTATTTAAAAAAAAAGAAGAAGAAGGAGTTCTTGAAACTCTCAGGGAATTATATAGAAGTCTTTGTGTCTATAAATATCAATCTGGAATAATGCATATTCTCAGAAATAAACTAGGCATAAAATTGTAGGAAAAAACTTCATGAAATGAAAGAGCATGTGATGGCCATACAAGAAAAAGTATATTCTCAGAGAATAGTGAACAGTGTGGAGTTCAGCAGAAGGGTAATACAGATTCAGAGAGTAATACTTTGGAGAGCCTAATTATGAGTTCCTCATATTTCATCTTTGGAGAGACAGTAGTCATTTGAAATATGATGTTATAAGATGACGTTAACATACTTAAATACTTTTGTTTAGAAATGACCACTTAGAACCAGAATAAATGAAAGAGAACACAAAATTATGTTTTTCTTGATTTTTGAAGATCTCAAGTGAGTGCTGATAATTTAAAAATACATGATGTCTTTCACTGCAAAGTAAAGGAGCTGTTACAGTGGAGGATTCCTGGACTGAATGTCAATATTATGACACAGTGTGAGTGTGTTTCGTGTTTGGTAATTGCCATCATTGTTGCTTCTGTTGTGGTCATCCATTTACAATGTTTGGTGTCAGTTGATTTTTCTCTTGTAAAAATACAGTCTGTGTGTGGAAAAAACTACATGATGTCTTGATAAAGTTGCATGTAATTTGAGATCTGGAAAAAAGCATTTCTTTTCTGTAATGCAAGGATGCTAATTGGACATTTTTTCAAGAAAGAGACTTCAGGATGCAAATCTCGTGTCTCTACGGTGGGAAGTCAGTTCATGGCGGAACATTCTATTAAACTTGTGTGAGTGCAGAAATAGTTCTTTGGAAGGAAGCGGTCATGAATCCCTTTTTAACAGTTAGTGGTTTATAGTATATCGAATGAGCAAAATGGCTATTTCTGAACTTTAGAAAAAAAGAATATAGTTTTTTTCTGCATTTATATTATGAAGCTGATGTAGAATATCAAAAATTCTTTATTTTGAGAAACAATGTAACCAATTTGACATAATTCATATATATTGAACCTGTGGTAAACACAATAAAACTTACGTTCAAAAAATCTTTTTCACTTAAGAAATATTTTCTAGTGTAGTTGATTTACGATGTTGTGGGGTTTTTTTAATACATGTTTATTGGAGTATACTTGCTTTATAACACTGTGTTAGTTTCTGCTTTACAACAAAGTGAATCACCTATATGTATACATATATCCCCATATCTCTCCCCCGTCTTGAGGCTCCCTCCCAGACTCCCTATCCCACCCCTGTGGGGAACATAAAGCACCGAGCTGATCTCCCTGTGCTGTGCGGTAGCTTACACTAGCTCTTTTACATTTGGTAGTGTATATATGTCAGTGCTACTCCCTCACTACATCCCTGTCTCCCCTTCCGCCCTGTGTCCTTAAGTCCGTTCTCTACATCTGCGTCTTTATTCCTGCCGTGTCACTAGGTTCGTCAGTACCATTTTTTTAGATTCCATATATATGTGTTCGCGTATGGTATTTGTTTTTCTCTTTCTGACTTACTTCACTCTGTATGACAGACTCTAGGTCCAACCACATCACAACAAATAACTCAATTTTGTTCCTTTTTATGGCTGAGTAATACTCCGTTGTATATATGGGCCACATCTTCTTTCTATATTCATCTGTCGATGGACATTTAGGTTGCTTCCATGTCCTGGCTATTGTAAATAGTGCTACAGTGAACATTGTGGTACATGTATCTTTTTGAATTATGGTTTTCTCCGGGTATATGCCCAGTAGTGGGATGGCTGGGTTATATGGTCGTTCTTTTTTAGCTTTTAAGGAACATCCATATTGTTCTCCACAGTGGCTGTATCAGTTTACATTCCCACCAACAGTGCAGGAGGGTTCCCTTTTCTCCACACCCTCTGCAGCCTTTATACATTGTTGTATTAATTTCTGCTGTGCAGTAAAGTGATTCAGTTTATATATATATATATATATATATATATATATATATATATATATATATATATATATATATATATATATATACTTTTCCATTTTGGTTTATCACAGGATATTGAATAGAGTTTCCTCTGCTATACAGTAGGTCTTTGTGGTTTGTCCATGCTATGTAGAATAGTTTGCTTCTGCTATTCCAAAACTCCCAATCTTTCCATCCCTCTCTCCTAGGCAACCACAACTCTGTTTTCTATATCTGTGTGTTTGTTTCTGTTTCACTGACATGTTCATTTGTTTCCTGTTTTCGATTCCATATGTAAGTGATATTATATGGTATTTGTCTTTCTCTTTCTGACTTACTTCACTTAGTATCATTATCTCTAGGTCCATCCATGTTGCTGCAAATGGCATTATTTCATTCTATGTCTGAGTAATATCTATTGTATACGTATACCACATCTTCTTTATACATTCATTTTTCAATGAACATTTAGGTTGTTTCCATGTCTTGGCTATTATAAATAGTGCTTCTATGAACATAGGGTTTTATGTATCTTTTTGAATTATAGTTTTGTCTAGATATATGTCCACAAGTGAGATTGCTAGATCATATTGCAACTCTCTTTATAGTTTTTTTGAGGAACTTCCATACTGTTTTCCATAGTGGCTGCACCAACTTACATGGCCACCAACAGTGTAGAAGTGTTCCCCTTTCTCCATACCCCATCCAGCATTTGTTAATTGTAGATTTTTTTTAATGAAGGCCATTCTGATCAGTGTGAAGTGATCTCATTGTAATTTGAATTTGCATTTCTCTAATAATTAGTGATGATGAGCATCTTTTCATGTGCCTATTGGCTATCTGTATGTCTTCTTTGGAGAAATGTTTATTTATGTCTTCTACGCATTTTTCCCTTGAGTTATTTGTTATTTTGTTATTGAGTTGTATGAGCTGTTTGTATAGTTTGCAAATTAAGCCCTTGTCAGTCTCATAATTTGCTAATATTTTCTCCAGTCCATAGGTTGTATTTTCATTTTGATTATGGTTTCCTTTGCTGTGCAACATCTTGTAAGTTTGATTAGTTCCTGTTTCTTTTTTGCTTTTACAGTAAGTCCCCTACATATGAACAAGTTCTGTTCCAAGAGTGCGTCTGTAAGTCCAATTTGTTTGTATGTCCAACAACGGTAGCCTAGGTACCCAACTTACACAGTCGGCTATATGGTATTCTACCGTAATAGGTTTATAATACACTTCACACAAACAATACATAAAAAACAAACACAAAAATAAAGAAAACATTTTTAATCTTACAGTACAGTAACTTGAAAAGTACAGTAATATAGTATAACAGCTGGGATACCCGGGCTGACATAGAGGGAACAGGTGAGAAGAGTTACTGATTAGAGGAGGGAGAGGTGGGAGAAGGTAGAGGTGAAGGATTATCAGTAGTAGGAGACAGAGGGCAAGCTGCCATTTCACTCATAACTGACATTGATGACACAAGTTCTGGTTCCTTGCTGGATTTAATTCTATCTACCCTCTTGAAAACATGATCCATTGATGTCTGTGTAGTAGCTCTTTTTTTCTCATCATAGATGACAAGGTAGCACTGGATTTCATTCTGAATGGCTGCTGCCACCTTTGGGTACCATTCTACGTTCGGGTCCTCTACCTCAAAAACTAACAGTGCTTCCTCAAATAAAGAAGATTCCCTTGCCATTTTCTGTGTTGTGAATCTCTTCAGTTCTTCAGTTACTTTTTCTTCCTCCTGTCCCTCTTCATCCTTTCTCTGGGCCTCCAATTCCATCAGTAAGCTCCTCATGTTGCACAGCAAGGAGTTCAGTGAAATCATCGTCTTGCAGATCTAGCTCCAGCTTCTCACTGAGGGTCACTACGTTGCTGAAGACCTCTTCAGACTTTTGACCTACCTTCTCAAATCCACAAAAAGTCATGAACAAACTGTGGGCAAAGGTTCTTCCAAACCCCATTCATAGTGACCACCATACCGTCACACCATGCAAAATCAATGTGTTTATGGTCTTCTAGATGTTGTAGTCCTTCCAAAGTTGTCCTTAGGTTGTTCCTGATTTGTCACTTACCTTTACTGCCTGACAAAAAGTGTGACATAAATAATATTTCTTGAAAGTCGCTCTAACTCCCTGGTCCATAGGTTGGATGAGCAATGTAGTATTCGGTGACAGATGCACTACTTTGACGTTGGGATGAAAGTCATCCATGGATGGGAGGTGGCCCAGAGCATTGTCGAGCAGCAAAAGAATGTTTTGCTGGAACGTCCTTCTCCGAACAATATTTCTCTACATCTGGGATAAAGTGGTGGCAAAACCAGTCCTGGCACGTGGCCTGTGTAATCCAGGATTTGGGGTTACGCTTCCACACAACAGGAAAAGAGCCCTTGGCTATGTTTTTAAGGGTTCTTGGGTTCTCTGAATGATAAACTAAGAGATGCTTCAGCTTCAATTCACCGGAAGCATTGCCACCAAACAGCAGTTAGCCTATCCTTTGCTGATTTACAGCCTAACATCAACTTTTCCTCCTTACTGATGTGACTTTGGTGTGGCATCCTCTTCCAGTACAGTTGTGTCTCATCCACATTAAAAACCTGGTTGGGTAAATACACACCATCATCAATAATTTCTCAAAGTGTTTCTGGAAGTTCCCGGACAGCTACCCTATCTGCACTTGCTGCCTCTCCACTTACTTTTACCTTGTGAAAGTTGGCTCTAGCCTTGAACTGATGAAACTAGCCACGGCTGGCATTAAAAGATGTGCTCTCTGATTCTTTGCCACTTTTCTCCTTCAAGTCTTCATAAAGGCTTTTAGCTTTCTCTTGAATCAGCATTAAGCTGAGCAGGACTCAGCGCTGATGTTGATCCTGCGTCTGCACACTGAGAAGTTTCTCCATCTCCTCCATCACTTTTCCATGCTTCTTTGATATTTTGTCAACACCATCAGCACAGCAGACTTCACATGTTCCATGATCTTGTCCTTGTTCTTTAGATTCGTGCCAATGATTGAATGATTCATGTTATAAGAATGAGCGATGTCTAACATCTTTTTGCCTTGCTCCACTCTCTCAATTACTTTCACTTTTGTTTCCGTCATTATCGCTTGGCCCTTCTTAACAGTACCAGCTACATCACTGCTGCTTTTAAGCTTGCTTCCAGACATCTTGGGCTTGAAAGAAACGTACTGTACTACTGTACTCTATACAATACTGTAAAGTACACAAAAACACAACCACTTATAGAGGATGCACGCACACGACAATGTATGCCAGACACATGTACTAACTTACATGATTGGACATACGAATGGACGTTTGCATCTTTGAAAGTTTGCAACTTGAAGGTTCGTATGTAGGTGACTTACCGTATTTGTTCTGCCTAGGGAGAACTACCTAGGAAAACTGTGGTGTGATTTATGTCAGAGAATGTTTTGCTTATGTTCTCTTCTAGGAGTTTTAAGGTGTCCTATCTTATATTTAAGCATGTAAGCCGTTTTGAGTTTATTTTTGTGTATGGTGTGAGGGTATGTTCTAACTTCACTGATTTGAATATGGTTGTCCAACTTGCAAAACACCAATTGCTGAAGAGACTATCTTTTCCCCATTGTCTATTCTTGCCTCCTTTGTCGAAGGTTAATTGACCATAGGTGTGTGGTTTTATTTCTGGGCTCTCTATTCCACTTCATTGATCCATGTATCTCTTTCTGTGCCAATACCATGCGGTTTTGATTACTGTAACTTTGTAGTATTGTCTGAAGTTTAGGAGGGTTATGCCTCCTGTTCTTTTTCCTCAGAACTGTGTTGACAGTTCTGACTTTTTATGGTTCCAGATACATTTTAGGATTATTTGTTCAAGTTCTGGGGAAAATGTCACGGGAAGTTTGATAGGGATCACATTAAATCTGTAGATTGCTTTGTGTAGTATAGCCATTTTAATAGTATGAATTCTTCCCATCCAAGAGCGTGGGATGTCTTTCCATTTCTCTGAATCATCTTCAGTTTCTTTTACTAATGTTTTGTAGTTCTCAACATATAAGTCTTTCACTGCCTTGGTGAGGTTTATTCCTAAGTATTTTATTTTTTCGATGCCATTTTAAAAAGGACTGCTTGTTGACATTTCCTTTCTGATATTTCATTGTTAGTGTAAAGAAATGCAACCAGGGACTTTGCTGGTGGCTCCATGGTTGAGAATCTGCCTGCAAATACAGGGGACATGGGTTTGAGCCCTGGTGCAGGAAGATCTCACATGCCATGGAGCAACTAGCCCTGTGTGCCACAAGTACTTAACCTGCACACTAGAGCCCGTGAGCCACAACTGCTGAGCCCGTGTGCCACAACTACTTAAGCCCGCATGCCTAGAGCCCGTGCTCCGCAACAAGAGAAGCCACTGCAATGAGAAGCCTGCACACCACAACGAAGACTAGCCCCCACTGGCCACAACTAGAGAAAGCCCATGCACAGCAATGAAGACGCAATGCAGCCAAAAGAAAAAAAAAAGAAAAACCAAGAAATGCAACCAATTTATGTATGTTGATCTTGTATCCTGCTACTTTGCTGAATTTGATTATCAGTTCTAGTAGTTTTTGTGGGGAACTTTTAGGGTTTCCTTTATATATATTATCATGTCAGCTGCATATAATGACAACTTTACCTCTTCCCTTCCAATGTGGTTAGATTTTATTTCTTTTTCTTGTCTGATTGTTGTGGCTAGGACTTCCAATACTATGTTGAAGAGAAGAGGTGAGAGTGGGCATCGTTGTCTTGTTCCAGATTGTAGGGGGAAGGCTTTCAGCCTATGAACATTGAGTATTATATTGGCTGTGGGTTTGTCATAAATAGCTTTTATTATGTTGAGATATGTTTCCTCTGTACCCACTTTGGTAAGTGTTTTCTTTTTTTTTTTCTTTGCGGTACACGGGCCTCTTACTGTTGTGACCTCTCCCATTGCGGAGTACAGGCTCCAGACGCGCAGGCTCAGTGGCCATGGCTCACGGGCCCAGCTGCTCCATGGCATGTGGGATCTTCCCAGACCGGGGCACGAACCTGTGTACCCTGCATTGGCAGGCATGCTCTCAACCACTGTGCCACCAGGGAAGCCCTGGTAAGTGTTTTTATCATGAATGGCTGTTGAAGTTTTTCAAATGCTTTTTCAGCATCTATTTGAGATGATCATTTGTTTTGTGTTTTTCCTTTGTTGATGGGTGTATCATGTTGATTGATTTGCATATGTTGAAACAACTTTGTGACACTGGGGTGAATTAAATATGGTCATGGTGTATGATCCTCTTATGTATTGTCGGATTCAGTTTTCTAATATTCAGTTGAGAATTTTTGCGTCTATATTTATCAAAGATATTGGCCTGCAGTTTTCTTCTTTGGTAGTGTCTTTCTCTGTGTTTTTTAAGTCTTTGTTGAATTTGTTCCATTATTACTTCTGTTTTATGTTTTGGTTTCTTTTTTGTGAGGCATGTGGGATCTTAGCTCCACCATCAGGGATTGAACCCACCCCCACCATGCACTGAAAGGCGAAATCTTAACTGCTGGACAACCAGAAAAGTCTCCATCTGTTTGTTTGTTTTAGTAAATTTCTTTCTTTATTTATTTTTGGTTGCATTGGGTGTCCATTGTCGTGCATGGGCTCTCTCTAGTTGTGGCGAGCAGGGGCTACTCTTCATTGTGGTGTGCAGGCTGTTCATTGTGGTGGCTTCTTTTGTTGCAGAGCATGGGCTCTAGGTGCACAGGCTTCAACAGTTGTGGCTATCAGTCTCAGTAGTTGTGGCTCCTGGGCTGTAGGGCACAGGCTCAGTAGTTGTGGCACCCAGGCGTAGTTGCTGCACGGCATGTGGGATCTTCCCAGACCACGGCTCAAACCTACTATGTCCCCTGCATTGGCAGACGGATTCTCAACCACTGTGCCACCAGGGAAGTCCACCCCATCTGTTTTTGATATCAGGGTGATGGTGGCTTCATAGAATGTCTTTGGAAGTATTCCTACTCTTCAAACTTTTCTCAGAGTTTGAGAAGAATCAGTATAGTTTTGCTTTGTATATTTGGTAGAATTTGCCTGTGAAACCATCTGATCCTGGACTTTAGTTGGTAGGGAGTTTTTTAAAATTACAGATTCTATTTTGATTTTAGTGATGAGTATGTTCAAGTTGTCTGTTTCTTCTTAATCCAGTTTTGTTCAGCTGTAAAAAAAACAACAGATATTTTTAGGTTATGATAGCACCTAAATACTTACCATGTATTAGACCACAAAAGAGTGAAGAAAAAAATATTAAAATATATTTTCAAATAGAAAAAGTATTGAAATATTTTTAAGAAATTGGGATAATAATACTAATTACAATAATGACAAATTGTTCTGAACTTAAAGATTACTTTATCTAAGATGCTTATTATATGTTTATTATAAGAATGATATTATATGCTTATATATCCTTATATATTATATGATATAATATATGCTTACTATATGCTTATTATAAGCATGATATTATATGCTTATTGTTTTATTGTTTTTAAATACATGGAATGTTTTCTCCTTTCTAACATAATTCTTTTATTTTACCTGTATATTGTGAAGAAAATTTAGTTGCACGTAATATTAAAAAAATTACACTTTAATAGGAGATATTAATCCAGTTACATTTACTATAGTACTGAAAATACTTAGGTTTAGAGTTACCATGTTATTGAGTGCTCTTTTTTATTTATTTATTTTTTAAAAAGATTTAATTTCCGGGGGGCATAAATTAATTAATTATTTATTTATATCATCTTATTGGACTATAATTGCTTTACAATGGTGTGTTAGTTTCTGCTTTATAACAAAGTGAACAAGCTATACATGTACATATATCCCCATATCTCCTCCCTCTTGCGTCTCCCTCCCACCCTCTCCATCCCACCCCTCTAAGTGGTCACAGAGCACTGAGCTGATCTCCCTGTGCTATGCAGCTGTTTCTTACTAGCTATGTATTTTACATTTGGTAGTATATATAAGTCCATGCCACTCTCTCACTTCGTCCCAGCTTACCCTTCCCCCTCCCCATGTCCTCAAGTCCATTCTCTATGTCTGCATCTTTATTCCTGCCCCTAGGTTCTTCCGAACCTTTTTCTTTTCTTTGTTTTTAGATTCCATATATATGCGTTAGCATACAGTATTTGTTTTTCTCTTTCTGACTTACTTCACTCTGTATGAGAGACTCTAGGTCCATCCACCTCACTACAAATAACTCAATTTCATTTCTTTTTATGGCTGAGTAATATTCCATTTTATATTGAAGATGTGCAACCATCAGTTGATGGACACTTAGATTGCTTCCATGTCCTGCCTATTGCAAATAGAGCTGCAATGAACATTGTGGAACATGAGTCTTTTTGAATTATGATTTTCTCCCAGTATATGCCCAGTAGTGGGATTGCTGTGTCATATTTTAGTGGTAGTTCTATTTTTAGGTTTTTAAGGAACCTCCATACTGTTCTCCATAGTGGCTGTATCAATTTACACTCCCACCAATGGTGCAAGAGGGTTCCCTTTTCTCCACACCTCTTCAGCATCTATTGTTTGTAGATTATTTGGATGATGGCCATTCTTAGCTATTTGTGGTGATACCTCATTGTAATTTTGATTTGCATTTCTCTAATGATCAGTGATGTTGATCATTCTTTCATGTGTTTATTGGCAATCTGTATATCTTCTTTGGAGAAATGTCTATTTAGGTCTTCTGCCCATTTATGGATAGGGTTGTTTGTTTTTTTGATATTGATCTGCATGGGCTGCTTGTAAAGTTTGGAGATTAATCCTTTGTCGGTTGCTTCATTGGCAAATATTTTCTCCCATTCTGAGGGTTGTCTTTTCATCTTGTTTACGTTTTCCTTTGCTGTGCAAAAGCTTTTAAGTCTCATTAGGTCTCATTTGTTTATTTTTGTTTTTATTTCCATTTCTCTAGGAGGTGGATCATAAAGGATCTTGCTGTGATTGATGTCATAGAGTGTTCTGCCTATGTTTTCCTCTAAGAGTTTGATAGTGTCTGGCCTTACATTTAGGTCTTTTAATCCATTTTGAGTTTATTTTTGTGTATGGTGTTAGGGAGTCTTCTAATTTCATTCTTTTACCTGTAGCTGTCCAGTTTTCCCAGCACCACTTATTGAAGAGGCTGTGATTTCTCCATTGTATATCCTGCCTCCTTTATCAAAAATAAGGGACCATATGTGTATGGGTTTATCTCTGGGCTTTCCCACCTGTTCCATTGATCTATATTTCTGTTTTTGTGCCAGTACCATACTGTCTTGACTACTGTAGCTTTGTAGTATTGTCTGAAGTCAGGGAGCCTGATTCCTCCAGCTCTGTTTTTCATCTCAAGATTGCTTTGGCTGTTAGGGGTCTTTTGTGTTTCCATATAAATTGTGAAATTTTTTGTTCCAGTTCTCTGAAAATGCCATTGGTAGTTTGATAGGGATTTCATTGGATCTGTAGATTGCTTTGGGTAGTATAGTCATTTTCACAATGTTGATTCTTCCAGTCCAAGAACATGGTATATCTATCTATCTGTTTGTGTCATCTTTGATTTCTTTCATCAGTGTCTTATAGTTTGTTGAGTAAATGACTTTTGTCTCCTTAAGTAGGTTTATTCCTAGGTATTTTATTCTTTTTGTTGCAGTGGTAAATCTGTGTGTTTCCTTAATTTCTCTTTCAGATTTTTCATCTTTAGTGTATAGGAATGAAAGAGATATCTGTACATTAATTTTGTATGCTGCAACCTTCCAGATTGATTGATTAATTCTAGTAGGTTTCTGGTAGCATCTTTAGGTTTCTCTATGCATAATATCATGTCATCTGCAAGCAGGGAGAGCTTAACTTCTTCTTTTCTGATTTGGATTCCTTTTATTTCTTTTTCTTCCCTGGTTGCTGTAGGTAAAAATTCCCAAAGTGTGTTGAATAATAGTGGTGAGAGTGGGCAACCTTGTCTTCTTCCTGATCTTGGTGAAAATGGTTTCACTTTTTCACCATTGAGAACAATGTTGGCTGTGGGTTTGTCATATATGGCCTTTATTATGTCGAGGAAAGTTCCCTTTATCCCTACTTTCTGGAAGTTTTTTAAATCACAAATGGGTGTTTAATATTGTTGAAAGCATTTTCTGGGTCTACCCCTCCCTCTGCTATATTTTGGAAGAGTTTCAGAAGGATAGGTGTTAACTCTTCTCTAAAAGTTTGATAGAATTTACCTGTGAAGCCATCTGGTCCTGGGCTTTTGGTTGTTGGAATATTTTTAATCACAGTCTCAATTTCAGTGCTTGGAATTGGTTTGTTTATAGTTTCTATTTCTTCTTGGTTTAGTCTTGGAAGCTTGTGCTTTTCTAAGAATTTATCCATTTCTTCCAGGTTGTCCATTTTATTGGCATATAGTTGCTTGCAGTAATCTCTCATGATCCTTTGTATTTCTGCAGTGTCAGTTTTACTTCTCCTTTTTCATTTGTAACTATATTGATTTGAGTTTTCTCCCTTTTTTCCTTGATGAGTGTGGCTAATGGTTTATCAATTTTGTTTATCTTCTCAGAGAACCAACTTTTAGGTTTTTTTATCTTTGCTGTTGTTTTCTTCATTTCTTTTTCATTTATTTCTGATCTAATCTTTATGATTTCTTTCCTCTGCTGACTTTGGGTTTTTTTTTCTTTCTTTCTCTAATTGCTTTAGGTGTAAAGTTAGCTTGCTTATTTGAGATGTTTCTTGTTTTTTGAGGTAGGATTGTATTGCTATAAACCTCCCTCTTAGAACTGCTTTTGCTGCATCCCATAGGTTTTGGGTGTTCATGCTTTCATTGTCATTTGTTTCTAGGTATTTTTTTTATTTCCTCTTTGATTTCTTCAGTGATCTCTTGGTTATTAAGTAGTGTACTGTTTAGCATCCATGTGTTTGTATTTTTTACAGATCTTTTCCTGTAATTGATATCTAGTCTGATAACATTGTGGTCGGAAAAGATACTTGATACGATTTCAGTTTTCTTAAATTTAAAAAAGCTTTTTTTGTGACCCAAGGTATGATATGATCTATTCTGGAGAATGTTCCACGAGCACTTGAGAAAAAGTGTATTCTGTTGTATTTGGATGGAATGTCCTATAAATATCAATTAAGTCCATCTTTTTTAATGTATCATTTAAAACTTGTGTTTGTTTATTTTCATTTTGGATGATCTGTTCATTGGTGAAAGAGGGGTGCTAAAGTCCCCTACTATGATTGTGTATGATTGTCAATTTCCCCTTTTTTGGCTGTTAGCATTTGCCTTATGTATTGAGGTGCTTCTATGTTGGGTGCATAAATGTGTACAATTGTTATATCTTCTTCTTGGATTGATCCCTTGATCAATGTAGTGTCCTTCTTTATCTTCTGTAATAGTCTTTATTTTAAGGTCTTTTTTCTCTGATATGAGAACTGCTACTCTAGCTTTCTTTTGATTTCCATTTGCATGGAATATCATATTCCATCCCCTATCTTTCAGTCTGTATGTGTCCCTAGGTCTGAAGTGGGTCTTTTGTAGACCGCATATTTACCGGTCATGTTTTGGGATCCATTCAGCCAGTCTATGTCTTTTGGTTGGAGCATTTAATCCATTTACATTTAAGGTAATTTTTTTTTTTTTGCGGTACGTGGGCTCCTCACTGTTGTGGCCTCTCCCATTGCGGAGCACAGGCTCCGGACACACAGGCTCAGCAGCCATGGCTCACGGGCCCAGCTGCTCAACGGCATGTGGGATCTTCCCTGACCGGGGCACGAACCCGCATCCCCTGAATCGGCAGGCGTATACCCAACCACTGCACCACCAGGGAAGCCCTAAGGTAATTATTGATATGTATTTTCTTATTACCATTTTCTTAATTGTTTTGGGTTTGTTATTGTAGGTCTTTTTCTTCTCTTGTGTTTCCTGCCTAGAGGAGTTCCTTTATGATTTGTTGTAAAGCTCATTTGGTGGTGCTGAATTCTCTTAGCTTTTGCTTGTCTGTAAAGTTTATAATTTCTCTCTCAAATCTGAATGAGATTCTTTGTTGGGTCGAGTCATCTTGGTTGTAGCTTTTCCCCTTTCATCACTTTAAATATGTCCTGCCAGTTCCTTCTGGCTTGCAGAGTTTCTGCTGAAAGATCAGCTGTTAACCTTATGGGGATTCCCTTGTATGTTATTTATTGTTTTTCCCTTGCTGCTTTTAATATTTTTTCTTTGTATTTAATTTTTGACAGTTTGATTAATATATGTTTTGGCATGTTTCTCCTTGGGTGTATCTTGTATGGGACTCTCTGCAATTCCTGCACTTGATTAATGATTTCCTTTCCCATACTAGGGAAGTTTTCAACTATTATCTCTTCAAATATTTTCTCAGTCTCTTTCTTTTTCTCTTCTACTTCTGGGACCCCTATATTAGAATGCTGTTGTGTTTAATGTTGTCCCAGAGGTGTCTCAGATTGTCCTCAATTCTTTTCATTCTTTTTTGTTTATTCTGCTCTGCGGTAGTTATTTCCACTATTTTGTCTTCCAGGTCATTTATCCATTCTTCTGTCTCAGTTATTCTGCTATTGTTTCCTTCTATAGAATATTTAATTCCATTTATTGTGTTGTTCATCATTGTTTGTTTGCCCTTTAGTTCTTCTAGGTCGTTATTAAACGTTTCTTATTTATTCTCCATTCCAGTTCCAAGATTTGGGATCATCTTTACTATCATTACTCTGAATTCTTTTTCCAGTAGACTGCCTATTTCCTCTACATTTGGTTGTTCTGTTGGGGTTTTACCTTGCTCCTTCATCTGCTGTGTGTTTCTCTATTTTCTCATTTGGCTTTGGGGACTGTGTTTGGGGTCTCCTTTTTGCAGGCTGCAGATTCGTAGTTCCTGTTGTTTTTGGTGTCTGCCCCCAGTGGCTAAGGTTGGTTCAGTGGGTTGTGTAGGCTTTCTGGTGGAGGGGACTGGTGCCTGTGTTCTGGTGGGTGTGTCTGGATCTTGTCTTTCTGGTGGACAGGTCCACATCCGGTGGTGTGTTTTGGGGTGTCTGTGGCCTTGTTATGATTTTAGGAAACCTCTCTGCCAGTGGGTGGGCCTGCATTCCTGTCTTGCTAGTCGTTTGGCATGGGATGTCCAGCACTGGATCTTGCTGGTCTCTGAGTGGAGCTGGGTCTTAGCATTGAGACGGATATCTCTGGGAGGCTTTTGCCATTTTGATATGACAAGGTGCCGGAGGTCTCTGGTAGACCAATGTCCTGAACTCGGCTCTCCCAACTCAGAGGCACAGGCCTGACAACCGGCCGGAGCACCAAGACCCTGTCAGCCACACGGCTGTGGATGAGAGCAAGAGGTAGCTTTGGTGCATCTCAGAGACCACCAATGAGATTCACTGACCATTTTCTCTCCAGAAGTGAAGAAAACAAAATTCAGTCTTCGGCTAGTCAGCCACTTTGGTATCCAGCCTCTAACATGGCCCTAATTATCCCCTAATTTTCTCCCAGTCTTCATGTACGTATGTGGCTCCTTGCACTTGAAAAGGGCTGACTGTTTAACTAATAAGAACTTGCAGAAATGACACAGTGCAGCTCCCAAAGTTATAAAAGACATTGCAGCTTCTGCTTTGGTTTCTGCTAGATTACTCATCCTGGGGTAAGCCAGCTGCCATGTCATGAGGACACTCATGCAGCCCTAAGGAGAGATCCATGTGGCAAGGAACTGAGGTCTCTTACCTACAGCCACGTGAGTGAGTCATCTCAGAAATCAAAAGATTTAATTTTATTTATTATTGGTTGTGTTTGGTCTTCGTTGCTGCACAAGGTTTCTCTAGTTGTGTCAAGCAGGGGTTACTCATTGTTGTGGTGCACGGGCTCCTCTTTGTGGTCGTTTCTCTTGTTGTGGAGTATGGGCTCTAGGTGCATGGGCTTCAGTAGTTGTGTCATGCAGGCTCAATACTTGTTGCTTGCTGGCTCTAGAGTGCAGGCTCAGTAGTTGTGGCACATGGGCTTAGATGCTGGGCGGCATGTGGGATCTTCCCAGATCAGGGATTGAACCCCTGTCCCCTGCATTGGCAGGCAAATTCTTACACACTGTGCCACCAGGGAAGTCCAGTGTGCTCTTTTTTAAACCTAGTCTTTTTTCATTATTTTCTATCTTAACAATGTATTAAATTTGAAAAAATAATACTCCTTTCTACCCCTCCTGTTTGAGGATTATATATGAAGAAGTATGTCTTATTTATGAATCTCAAATTTTCAACTTACTTTTAAGAAGTAATCACAATGTCAAGTACTTAATACCTTTCACTTCCACCTTGAAAAGCATGGATATTTAAGTGCTAATATAATTACCTTCCCTAGTCTATTGTTTTTACTTTTTGTTATGTATAAAACACAACTTAAAACATGCATGGTTTGTAAGGAAATGACAAATTTCAGAAAATTCAGAATCTGAATACACTCTATACATAGATTCTAGATAAAGACACAGAAAATTGCCAGATACTCAGAGGCCCCCTGGTCCCATTCTAGTGATTTCCCTTAAGGTTTAATATTGTTCTTATATCTAACAAAAAGATCGTGTTACCTGTATTTTATATTTTATATAAATGTTATGGCACAGTAAAATCACTTTTGGATTGGGCTTTTTTATTTTATATTGCTTGTGAATATGCCTATATGGTTGCCTGTTGCTGTGATCATGCATTGCCACTGTTGCATAGGATTCCATAGTGTAAATATTTAACTATTAATTAATTTATTCCAATGTGTATTACAATATGAGTGATTTTCAGTTTGGGTCTATTGAGAATAGCACTGGTATATAAATTCTAGAACTTGAGCTTTGTTGGTGTGTTTATAAATTATTGTTCAGTATACATGTAGTAGTAAGATTTTAGAGTCATAGCTTTCATGTGTTTATCTTTTTAGCTATTTCTAAATATTTCTAAAACATTTGTATGATTTTTCATCCTCAGCAGCAGTGAATGAGATTCAAGGATTATACACATTCTTGTCAAACATAATAATACCTGTCATTTTCATTTGAACTTTCTGGTTGGTGAGTGATAATTCTAGGTATCACCTTTTTGCATTTAATTGACTACTAAGAAGCCAAGCATCTTTTGATATGTTTATTTAACATTGTGTACTCTCTTTTTTGAAATATCTTCTGGTATATTTTCCCCATTTTTGCTATTACATTATCTTCTTATTGATTACTTTTTTAACATCCGAAGACTTCTTATTTAGGGTTTTTTAATATATGCTCGCTATGAGTTGTTCTCTCTTTCTGTCTCTCCTCTTTTTTTAGATGAGTATCAGTTTTTAATATTAATAATATCTAATTTGTTATTTTCCTACTTATTTATTTATTTAGTCTTATTTCTATTTATTTATGTAGTCTTTTTATCTGTAGCAGAACACATTATTTATTCTAAACCACAAATATGTTTTCATTTCTTCAATAAATCTAATTATTAATCTTTAAATTTAAGTTAATTTTCTAAACTAAATATGTTGTATTATAGTGAGTATTAATTTTTCTTTGACAGCTGAAAGGTTACATTTATTCAGAAAATGTTGTATTCAGCGTTCTTTTCATTTGCTCCTACTTCTCATTGATTCACAGGGGTAAACATCACTTCATACATGGATCTGACTTTTCTCTGATTTCTCATGGTCATTCTCACTAATTCGTCTTGCCTCCTGATACCTTTATTCTAGAGAAGCAAAACCTTCCTTGGGCCTTTTTCCCAGAAGATTGCTTATTCCCACATTTTAAATGGGAGATTGCAATAAGTTAGGAGAAAATGCCACAAGGGTCTCTCATTTTTTTCCCCGCATCTTGTATCAGCCTGTGCTTGCACTCTGTGTTCAAAGATTTTTGTACAACACATTGATGGAAGATGCCAGTTGTTTCTCTCCTTGGGGCAAAAGACAGATTAGTTACCTGACAAATAAAATAAAGACAGTGTCTTGCTCTGTTCAAATGTTGGACAGGATTGCTTGCATCCTAATTTAAAAGTTTCAGGTGAGTGAAGCTTACGATTCCTAAGCTTTAATCCATACTTGCACCATGCACAGCACCCAACAGGACTGCTTTACCTAACCCCATGAGACTTTTGTGTGCAAGTGGAACAGATAAAAATATAAAACTCTTGCTGTCTTCTTGTGTCATAAAAATGATTTTTTGTCTCATTTAAAATATTTTTTTTCTAAAATCCAAAACCGTGTCAGGCTAAAATATTGGAATTTCAAATATGGTAAAATCTAAGACCCTTCAAATTTCTTTCCAGTTTTGTTGATGATGGGATGCCGTCATGGGATGACTTCATGAAACACAATAGGTAAGATTCCTTCATAGGCCTGATTGGGGAATATGAAACTAATCCCCAGAAAAATCTGGACATTTTCTAGTTCTCAAGTATTGGTTAAGATGGTAGAAAGGGCCCTTCATTGTCCTATATGTGAATGCAGATCAGTTGAGAGAGGTGGGGATAAAACACACAGCCTAAATATCCTTTATGTTTGTTGTACTACTAGTAGAAAGAGGAAGGGTCAACGTGTCACCATGGTTGATATAGCAAATAAGCTGCTTGAAAGTACACAGAAATATACCTGCTTGTATTTTCTGTGCAGTTACCCTCTCTTTTGGTGTGCCCTGATACTTCCCACAACTTAGGTACCAACTCCATCAGCATTAAGTAGAAATCCAAAGAAATCTATTCTTTGGAATTATGAGGAAGGGAAGACTCGAAAATTTTATAGCATGCTCTATACAACTCTACACATCACCATCCTTATCTATGTCATGCCATGCATGGAGGGTCAGTAGGTTCAGGGGATTCTGGAAGCACCAAGTTCTGTGGGGTTAATCACAGCTGCATTCATGGGCAGTAAAAGAGAAGGGCCTTATCTTGTTCACTTTCTCGATGCTAGTAGCTACAAAAAGAAGACGACAGCAGACATCTTAGGGAGAAGAGCCAACATGAAATGAAATGTCCTAATTACTCTAGGCAACCTCTCATGATAGCCTGCCATAACTCCTCAAATCCCTACATACTTGCACAAGGGATAGTGTAATATTACTGGAGCATGTGACTGCAGATTAACATTATTTTTGTTGAAAAAAATAAAAGTAGCTTCAAGTGATAGGGTTTGACAAGGGTTCACAGTGCGAGGAAAACTATTGTAACAATGTGGACAGAATGCTTTGGATGGATTCATCATGTTTTTGTTTTTTCTCTGCTTCAGAATCTGTAGTATAGATTGGTGTGTTCCATGATGCATTCCCGCTTCTTATAAGTTTTAGATGGAATAACCCATTAGGAAGAAGTGCACGTAAGGAAGATTAGCGAGTCAAACTGCTCTGCCCTCTGTCAGCAGTGGGTACAAAGGGATTGAGACCAAGTGCTTTCACCCTTTGATGTGCAGAGTTTTCAGTATATGAATGATGTTTTTTTTTGTTTGCAGATCAGGAGCCTTGGTCTCAATATCCCTGTTTAAAAAGTGTTATCACATGTCTGCCAGAAAGAATTGCTGATGATACTGGAAAAATTTGAGAGTTATCCTTAACAATTAAGGGTTTTGTAGCAACATGGATGGACCCAGAGATTTTTATACTGAATGGAGCAAGTCAGACACAGAAAGACAGGTATCATTTGATATTGCTTATATGAGGAATCTAAAAAAATGTACAAATGAACTAATAGAGTTGTGAAATAGAGTCATGGATATAGAAAAAACACTTCTGGTTACCAGGGGATAAGTGTGGAAGGGATAAATTGGGAGGTTGGGACTGACCTATACACACTAGTATATATAAAATAGATAAGTATTGATAAGGACCTGCTTTATAGCACAGGGAACTCTACTCAATGGTGTGTACTGGCCTATATGGGAAAAGAATCTTAAAAAAAAACAACAAGGGTTTTGGGATTATAAAATAAATATAAATGTGTAAACCTTTAATATGAAAGGAAAATCAGTTAACTCTGTGGTCCCTGTTATGGTGTAAACATTTTGTACGTCTAATTTTAAAATTTTGAAAGCCAGCCCCCATGTTGATGGTATTAGGAGGTGGGGCTTTTGGGAGGTGATTAGGTCATGAGGCCAGGGACCTGAAACATGGGATTAGTGACCTAATAAATGTAGCACACAGATCTCATGCCCATCACATGATTTCATTGCCGAGCGAGAAGACCCACATTATGAACAAGATATTGTTCCCTCACCAGACACCAAGTCAGCTGCCAACTTGTTCTTTTTCAAATTAATTAATTAATTAATTAATTTTTGGCTGTGTTGGCTCTTTGTTGCAGTGTTCAGGCTTCTCATTGGGTGGCTTCTCTTGTTGCAGATCATGGGCTCTAGGCGTGAGGTTTTCAGTAGTTGTGTCACACGGGCTAAGTAGTTGTGGCCTCTGGGCTGTAGAGTACAGGCTCAGTATTTGTGGTGCACGGGCTTAGTTGTTCCTTGGCATGTGGGATCTTCCCAGAACAGGGCTCGAACCCGTGTCCCCTTTATTTTTAGGCAGATTCTTAACCACTGTGCCACCAGGGAAGCCCCTGGTCACTTGTTCTTGAACTTTTCAGCCTCAGCAATTATGAGAAAACAAAAAATATTCTGTTGTTTATAAAATACCAAGTCTCTCATATTTTGTTTTAGCAGTCAAAGAGCTGGCTGAGGAGAAATATCTGTGAGCTTGAAGACATATCAAGAGAAACCTTTAAATCTCAAAAGAAAAGAGAAAATGGGCAGGAAATAAATCAACAGAACAGAGTAGTCAATAATTGTGGAACAGTGAAAATTCTGTGACCTATACATAATGGGTATAGAAGGAGGAGAATAAAGATAACAAAGAACAGAAAATATTTTAAAAAATGACTGAGGGCCTCCCTGGTGGCGCAAGTGGTTGAGAGTCCGCCTGCCGATGCAGGGGATACGGGTTCGTGCCCCGGTCTGGGAGGATCCCATATGCCGCGGAGCGGCTGGGCCCGTGAGCCATGGCCGCTGAGCCTGCGCGTCCGGAGCCTGCGCGTCCGGAGCCTGTGCTCCGCAACGGGGGAGGCCACAACAGTGAGAGGCCTGCATACCGCAAAAAAAAAAAAAAAAAAAAAGACTGAGAATCTCCCTAAATGAATGTCTGACACTAAATCCACAACATCCCAACTTAGAGGAACATATGAATAGTAAAGAAAACTGACCAATATCTCTCAGAAACATCAATGCAAAAATCCTCAACAAAATATTAACAAATCGAATCTAACAATATTTTGAGAGAATTTTATATCATGAATGAGAGGGAATAATCTCAGGAATGCAAGGCTGATTCAACATTCTAAAATCAAATAATTATATCCATCATATCAAGACCCTAAAGACAATCATTAGTATATCAATAGATTCAGAAGAGCTTTGAAAAAATCTAACACCCATTCTTCATAAAAGCTCTCAGTTAAAGAAATAGACTGGAGCTTTCTCAAGTTGATAACAAAGATCGAGAGGAAACTTTTATCTTACATCATGATTAATGGTCAAAAACCTGAAGCTTTTCCACTAAGTTCAGGTAAAAGCAAGGATGTCCCCTTTCATGACTCCTTTTCAATATTTTACTCCAAGTTCTTGCTAATGCAATAAGGCAAAAAAAATAAATACAGATTGGGTAGAAAATTGAAAGCAGCCTAAATAAAATGTGGACCAATATACTTTATGGACACCTCACCAAAGAAAACAGACACTATGCATATAAGTATACAGAAGAATAATCCAGATTACATGCTGCCATGAAAGAGCAAATTAACAATACACTTACATACAATTTTAGCCATTAGAATAGCTAAAATGTGAACAATGACAAGAACAAATTTTGTAGGGGATGTGGAACGATAGGAAATGTCATTTGTTATTGGTGGAAATGAAAAATAATACAGCTACTTTGGTAGTCCGATTGACACTTGCTATAATATTGAACATTCCGTTACTGTACAATCCGGCAAGTGTTCTCCTGGATATTTACTGAAAGTAGTTTCAAACATACTTCCAGATGAAAACCTGCATATGGATATTTATAGCACTTAATTCAATATTGCCAAAATGTGAATGGAACTAAGGTGTCCTCCAATAGGTGAATGAAATGATATAGTATTAATATATTCTGGGAATGGGATAATATTGAGCACTAAAAAAGTAAGCTATCAAGCCATAAAAATACATGGGAATTCTTTTTTTCTTTTGAAATATAGGTGATTTTCTCTATTTTGTAATTTAAATTTTATTGGAGTATAGTTGATTTACAATGTTGTCTTCATTTCAGCTTCACAGCAAGTGATTCAGTTACACATATGCATATATTCATTCTTTTTCAGATTCTTTTATGATAAAGGTATTCCCAGAATATTGAGTAGAGTTCCCTGTGCCATACAGTAGGTCCTTGTTGCTTATCTATGTTATATAGAGTAGTACTCGTATGTTTACCCCAAGTTCCTGATTTATCCCTACCTCCCACCTTTCCCCTTTGGTAACCATAAGTTTGTTTTCCAAGTCTGTGAGTCTGCCTCTGTTTTGTAAGTTAGTTCATTTGTATCAATTTTTAGCTTCCACCTAGAACTGATATCATACAGTATTTGTCTTACTGTGTCTGACTTACTTCACTTAGCACAATCATCTCTAGGTCCATCCATGTTACTGAAATTGGCATTATTTTCTTCTATTTTATGGCTGAGTCATATTCCGTAATATATATATGTATCACATATTCTTTACCTATATTCATATGTTGATGGACATTTTGGTTGCTTCCATGTCTTTGCTATTGTAAAGAGTGTTGCAGTGAACATTGGGGAAGATGTATATTTTTGATTTATGCTTTCCTCCAGATATGCGCACAGGAGTGAACTTGCTGGATCATCTGGTAGCTCTATTTCATTTCATTTCATTCCATTTCATTTCATTTCATTTCATTTCAATTTCAATTTTTTGGAGTATAGTTGATTTACAATGTTGTGTTACTTTCTGCTGCACAGCAGAGTGAAGCAGTTGTACATATATCCAATCCTTTTTGCATTCCTTTCCCATACAGGTCATTACAGAGTATTGAGTAGAGTTCCCTGTGCTATAGAGTAGGCTGTTATTTGTTATCTCTTTTATATATAGTGGTATGTATATGTCAATCCCAATTTCCAGTTTATCCCTCCCATCTCCCCTTACTCTGGTAACCTCCATTCTGTGCTCCACAGTGGCTGTTACCAATTTGCATTGCCACCAGTAACATAGTATTGGTGGCGCAGTGGTTAAGAATCTGCCTGCCAGTGCAGGGGACACAGATTCGAGCCCTGGTCCAGGAAGATCCCACGCGCCGCAGAGCAACTAACCCCGTGCGCCACAACTACTGAGTCTGCGCTCTAGAGCCCACGAGCCACAACTACTGAGTTCACGTGCCACAACTACTGAAGCCTGTGTGCCTCGAGCCTGTGCTCCACAACAAGAGAAGCCACCAGAAACAGAAGGCTGCGTACCACAACGATGAGTAGCCCCCGCTTGCTGCAAGTATAGAAAAGCTGCACGCAGCAACGAAGACCCAACGCGGATTAAAAAAAAACATAACAATAAGTAGTAGGTTTCTCTTTCTTCCTCAACCTCTGAACCATTTTTTGTTTCTAGACATTGTGAGGATAGCTATTCTGAGTGGTTCCAGGTGATACATCTTTGTAGAACTGATTTGCCTTTGTCTAACATAAAGCAATGGTGAGCATCTTCATATGTGCTTTTTTTATGAACAGTGAGTAAAATTTACCCCTTGAAAAAGGGTTATTGAAAGTTTGCCTTGTTTTGAAGTCTATTTTGATTACCTACCTCAAGACATTTTTTAAGGGTTGTTGTCATTTACAGCTCCCCAGGCATTGTGAATATGAAGTGCCTATAAGGTCAAGTTTTAGAATTGTAGTTATAGGAAACAGAAGGCGACAGGATTTCTACTGTCCCTCTCTGGTTACTGACACAACCTTAGATGTAGGGAAAGTCCTGTTCCTGGGTTTTAAATTAGAGTGGAATGTGCCCGACCAAACATGTAAGGGCTTCTGTCCCATTCCTCCTTCCCCCTTACCCTTCATCCCCCGAACAAGTATAACCCCCTGCAAAATAACCTGTTGAGGGTGCTGTCTTGTAGAGTGGGATGACCCTAACGAAGGAGTCGGGATGTCGGAACCCAAACACCAGATTATGTTGAGACCAGATGATTTTCCAAATGTCATCCAGCCCAGAGAGTCCACCATCCTTTGGGTGTCAGAGGGTTGGTTTAGTAGTATGAGGGCACACTTAGATCTGGAGATTGTGATCCCATGCAGAGGAGACCAGGTACTACATGTTCAAGGGGTCGAATTAGCTGGCATATGCTTCCAAGGTCCTCAGGACCACAACAGTCCAGCTTTGGGACCAAATTGGGTCTGTGTCCAGGGATGTGACACTAGCACGTTCACCGTGACTAAACGAATTTAGTGATCATTTTTCTTTTCTATAATTTAATTTTAAATTTGTAATGGGGTATAGTTGATTTACCATGTTGTGTTCATTTTTGATATACACCAACATGATTCATTTATACAGAGAAGACTATATATTCTTTTTGGAATTATTTTCCCATTGAGGTTACTAAAGGGTGTTGAGAAGAGTTCCAAGTGCTCTACAGCAGGTCCATGTTGATTACAAGTTTTCTCTCTGTAAATATGTATATATAACTCCAACCTCATGATTTATGCCTCCAACACACCTTTCCAGTTTGGTAAACATAAGTTTGTGTTCTACGTCTAGGACTCTGTTTCTGTGTTGTAAGATAGTACCTTTGTATCAATTGTTAGATTCCACCTATAAGTAATATCATATGATATTTATCATTGTCTGATTTATGACACTTAGTATGAATGTATCTATGTCCTTCCAAGTGGCTGCAAATGGCCTTATTCCATTCATTTCATGGCTGAGTAATATTCCATTGTACATATCTACCATCATTTGTTTATACAGTCTTCCTTCCAAGGACGTTTAGGTAGCTTCCAAGTAGAGGCTCTTGTAAACAGGGCTGAATAATTTTGGAGTGCCTGGGTCCTGTCAATTTACGTTTTTTCCAAGATACAGGCCCAGGAGTGGAAGCAGCATATGCTCTGAAGCTCTGTTTTTTAGATTTTTAAGGAATCACCACCCACTGCTCCACAGTTGCTGTTAGCAATTTACATTCCCACCATCAGCTTGTCAGGGTTCCCTTTGCTCCACGCCCTGTCCTGCATTTCAGGTTTTACACTTTGTGAACCTTGCCATTCTGACTGGTGCGAAATGATACCTCTTTGTAGTATTAATTTACATTGCCCGCCTGTTTTGTTGGCCAAAAATGGAGTAAGGGTTTTTCCTGAATATATTAAGGAATAACGCATACGGCCTTTTTGGCCAACTGCATCATTGGCGATGTTCAGCAGCTTTGCATGTGCTTTAATGGCGAGTGCAAACTACCTCTTGAAATCCCTTTCCTGCAATTCTGCCTTGCTTACAAGGCCTTTACGAATACTTGGCTCAAGAAATGACTCCTTTAGAGGTGTCAGTTACAACCCTGCATGTTTTTGAATTGCAGTGCCCCTGAGCACCAGTTTTCAACTTGTTTAGGGAAGCAGCCACAAAGGGACAGGATTTCTACAGACCCATTCCGGTTGCTGAAACACCTGAAGGATAGGGAAATTCTCCCAGATTAGGAAACTAGAGTGGCATATGCCTGTCCAAACATCTAGGGCTTGTGTCTCAGTCCATCCCCCCATTCCCCTTCTTCACACGGAAAATTCCAAGCTGTGCAAAACCGGCTGTTGAGTGTGCTGCCTTCCCAAAGTGAGGAGACTCTAAGGAAAGGAGCTGGGGAACCCGAATACCAGGAGAAGTGGAGATGAAGTGACTTCCCCAAACTCTTCCCAAACAGACGGTGTACCATCCTCTGTAAGTCCCATTCATGTTTTAGCTCTAGGAAGGGTCCCCTGCACCTTTTGATATGGGACCCATGGAATGGGGGCCAGGCAGTATTACTCTAAAAGTGCTGCATTTGCTGTCCCATCCTTGCCAAGCCTCTCAGACCCATGAGTGTAGAGCCTTAGGTCCCATCCAGCTGTGTGTCTAGATGTGTTCAGTCCAGGTTGCATCACAGCCCTTGAACAAATTTTGTAAGAATTTCTGTCTCTCTCACTGTCTTTTTTTTGTTCTTGTTATTTAATTGTATAGTGGGGGTATAGCTGATTTTCAATACTGTGTTTCTTCCTGCTCTACATCTATTCACTTGATTTACTTAGAGACATCAATAAATTCTTTTACAGATTCTTACCAGTCTTATATATCCTTTTCCGGTGACAACAGTGTGCTGCGTCCAGCTCTTTGAGCTATACAGTAGGTCCTGTCGATTACCTATTTTGTTTCTGGAACCATATCTATGCTAATTCCAACCTCCTGGTTTATGCATCACCCCACCCCACCATTCCCCTTTAGCAGCCATAAGTGTATTTTCTAAATGTGTGACTCTGTTTCTGTTTTGTAACTGAGTTCATGTGTAGCCATTTTTAGATACCATCTATAAGTATTACCTTATGATAGGTGTCTTTTTATGTCTGATTTATGTCACTTAGAATGATCGTACCTCAGTTTCCACGAGTTGCTGCAACTGGTCTTATTTCACTGATTTAATTGCTCAGTAATATTCCATTGTACATAAGTACCACGTCTTCTTTATACCTTTTTTACTTCCAAGGACATGTAAGTTGTACTGAAGTCGAGGCATTAGTAAACAGAGCAGCACAAAATGTAGGGGTGCCTTTGTGCTGTCGATTTTTGGTTTTCCCAAGATATACGCCCAAGAGTGGAAGTGCCGAATGCTCTGTAGCTCTGTTATTTCGATATTTTAGGAAACAGCATACACTTCTCCAGAGTGGCCGTTGGCTGTTTACATCCGACCCCCATCAGCGTAACAAGTCTCCCTTTTCTCCATGTTCTGTGCTGCATTTCTGGTTTTACACTTTTCCAGGATGGCCCCTTTTTCGAATGAGATCAGAGACTTCTTTGTAGTGCTGATTTGCATTTCCTGCTTGTTTGGATGACCAAAAGGGTGTAGCATTTTTCCTGAATATATTTATTTTTATGGTGGGGTTTAGCTAATTTCCACTGCTGTGTTTATGCTGTTTTACATCCACTTGATTCACTTACAGAGAGATATCAATAAATACATTTTAAGATTCTTACTAGTCAGATATACTCTTCTGCGGTGAATAGGGTGTGGTGAGTCCAGTTCATTGAGCAAGGAGTAGGTCTTGTCTATTACATATTTGGTTCATGGAACGGTACCTGTGCTAATTTCAAACTCTGGTTTTATGCATCACCCCACCTCACCCTTCCCCTTCAGAAGGAATAAGTGTGATTTCTAAATGTGAGAATCTGTTCTGTTTTGTAATTCAGTTCCTGTGTAGCCATGTTTACATTCTCTTTATAAGTAAAATCTTATGATAAGTTTATTTTTCTGTGCTATTTATTTCACTTAAGACACATTGTACATAACTCATTATGCTGCTACTGGCCGTATGACATTGATTTCAAGGCTGAGTGATATTACATCGTACGTAAGTACCACAACATTTTTATCCACTTTTCTGTTTCCTGGGATATTTAAGGTGTACCGAAGCTGAACTTCTTGTAAACAGGTCAGCCCTAAATTTTGGGTTGGCTGTGTCTTGTAGATTTTCAGTTTTCAAAAGGTATATGCCCATGAGTGGAAGTGCCCTAGGCTCTGTAGCTCTATTGTTTAGATGTTGTAGGAAACATCATGCACTTCTCCAGAGTGGGTGTTGGCAATTTACATCCCGCCCATCAGCATAACAAGGTTGCCTGTTCTCCTCGGCCTGTCCTGCCTTTCTGGTTTTTACACATTTTTCGGAGGTCCCTTTGGACCATGGGGAAGTGAGACATCTTTGTAGTGCAGGTTTGCATTGCCTGCTTGCTTGGTTGGCCAAAAAGAGCGTATGCGTTTTTTCCTGAATATATTCAGGAAAAAACGCACACGCCCTTTTTGGCCAAGTGCATCATTGTCGAACTTCTGCCGCTTTTCATGTGCTTTAAAGCGATTCCAGTTTTCCTCTTGAAGTCTGTTTCCTGCAATTCTGCCTCGCTTTCAAGTCCTCCTCATTGCCTTACATCAATATATTTTTGGACTTTAGTTGTCCTTTAGAGCTCTGCAGGTTTCTGATTTGCAGTGCCCCTGAGCTCCATTTTGCAATGAGTTTGCTGCAAAACCGCAGGATTGCTACAGGCCCTATTCTGGTTCCTGGGCGGCAGGCTGAGCCTTTGGTAAATTCTTTTTCCTGATGGGAAATTACAGGGACATGTGCCCGTCCATAAGCCTACAGCTAGTCTCTCATTGGTTACCCCTCTTCCCGTGCAACCTCTGCACAAATTGCAAACTGTGCAAAACAGGAGGTTAAAGGCACTGACACCACAATTGGGGAGATTGAGAGTAAATCGGCTGCAATGGGGAACCCGAGCACCCAGAGAGGAAACATGAAGTGTGTTTTAGAAACCTTTCCCGATCACACGGTGTCCCATCCTCTGGGTTTCCCACGCATGTTTTAGCTGTAGTAAGATTGCCTTAAACCTGGAGAGTTGGGACACATGGAATGGGTAGCACACAGTATTGCTTTAAAGGGTCGGCATTTGCTCACGCAACCTCACCAATCCTCTCAGCGCCAAGTGTCCAGCCTTATGTCTCATCCAGCAGTGGGTGTAGATGTCGTGAATCCAGGCTGCATCAGAGCCCAAAGAATGAATTTTGTAAGAATTTCGCTGTGTTTGTGCTTTGTTTTTGAAATTTATTTTCATAATGCGGTTTAGCTGATTTTCACTGCCGTGTTTATGCTGCTCTACAGACACTTGATTCCCTTATGGGGACGTATCAATACATAGGTTTTAAGATTCTTACTGGTCAGATATATTCCTCTGCGGTGAATACGGGGTGTTGAGTCCAGTTTATTGAGCAAGGAGTAGGTCTTGCCTATTACATAATTGATTCATGGAATGGTACCTGTGCTAATTTCAAAGTCTGGTTTTATGCATCACCCCACCTTACTTTTCCCCTTAAGGAGGCAGAAGGGTGTTTTCTAAATGTGAGACACTGTCCTGTTTTCTAATTCAGTTCATGTGTAGCCATGTTTCCATTCCCTTTATAAGTGATATCTTAGGATAAGTTTCTTTTTCTGTGTGACTTATTTCACTTAGAATCATCGTACCAAAATCAACTCATTATGCTGCTACTGGCCTTATGAAATTGATTACATGGCTGAGGGATATTCCATCGTACATAAGTAACACTGCTTCTCTATCCATTTTCTCTTTCCTGGGATATTTAAGGTGTACCGAAATCGAGGTTCTTGTAAACAGAGCAGCCCTAAACTTTGGGGTGGCTGTGTACTGCTGATTTTCAGTTTTCCCAAGTTATACGCCCATGAGTGGAAGTGCCCTAGGCTCTGTAGCTCTGTTTTTTAGATGTTTTAGGAAACACCATGCACTTCTCCAGAGTGGCTCTTGGCAATTTACATCCCTCCCATTAGCATAACCAGGCTCCCTGATCCCCAAGGCCAGTCCTGGCTTTCAATTTTTTAGAATGTTTTCGGAATTCCCTTTTGACCCATGGGCAGTGAGACTTCTTTGTAGTGCGGATTTGCATGGGCCACTTGCTTGGTTGGCCAAAAAGGGCCTATGCATTTTTTCCTGAATATATTCAGGAAAAAACGCATAGGCCCTTTTTGGCCAAGTGCATCATTGTTGAACTTCTGTCGCTTTTCATGTGCTTTAAATGTGATTCCAATCTACCGGTTGAAATCTGTTTCCTGCAATTCTGCCTCGCTTTAAAGTCCTCCTCGTTGCCTTCCCTCAACAGAATTTTGGACGACAGTTGTCCTGTAAAACTCTCCACGTTTGTGAATTGCTGAGCCGCTGAGCTCCGTTTTTCAACTCGCTTTTTTGTGAGCTGGCCCCATAATGGCAGAATTGCTTCAGCCCCTATTCTGGTTCCGGGGTGGCAGGCTGGCCTTTGATTAATTCTTCGTCCTGACGGGAAATTAGAGTGACATGTGCGGGTTCAAATGCCTACGGCTAGTCTCTCATTGGTTCCAACTCTTCCCTTTCATCCTCTGCACAAATTGCAAACAGTGCCAAACAGGAGGTTAAAGGCGCTGACTCTCCAAGTGGGGAGATTGATAGTAAGGTGGCTGAATGGGGAATCCAAGCACCAGGAGAGGAAAAATTAGGTGCGTTTTAGAAACATTTCCCTATCACACGGTGTCCCATCCTCTGGGTTTCCCATGCATGTTTTAGCTGTAGTAAGATTCCCTTAAACCTGGAGAGTTGGGACCCTTTCAAGGGTCTGAATTTACTCACCAAACCTCACCAAGCCTCTCAGTCCCAAGTGTCCAGACTTATGTCTCATCCAGCTGTGGGTGTAGATGGATTCTATCCAGGTTGCATCAGAGCCGCTGAAGGACCTTTGTAAGAATTTCAAGTTTTTGTGTTTTGTTTTTGTAATTTACTTTTATAGTGGGCTTGAGCTGATTTTCACTGCCGTGCTTACGCCGCTCTAGACATACTTGATTCCATTACGGAGACATATCAATACATAGGTTTTATGATTCTTACTAGTCAGATATATTCCTCTGCGGTGAATATGGGGTGTAGAGTCCAGTTCACTGAGCAAGGAGGAGGTCTTATCTATTACATATTTGGTTTATGGAACGGTACTTGTGCTAACATCAAACTCTGGTTTTATTCATCACCAGACCTCACGTTTCCCCTTAAGCAGGCAGAAGAGTGTTGTCTAAAAGTGAGACTCTGTTCTGTTTTCTAATTCAGTTCATGTGTAGCCATGTGGACATTCCCTTTATAAGTGATATCTTAGGATAAGTTTCTTTTTCTGTGTGACTTATTTCACTTAGAATCATCGTACCTGAATCCACTCATTTTGCTGCTACTGGTCTTATGACATAGATTTCATGGCTGAGGGGTATTCCATCGTATGTAAGTACCAGAATTTTTTGAACCATTTTTATATTTCCTGGGATATTTAAGGTGTACCCAAGTTGAGGTTCTTGTAAGCAGTGCAGCCCTCAATTTTGGGGTGGCTCTGTCTCATTGATTTTCAGTTTTCCCAAGGTATATTCCCTAGACTGGAAGTGCCCTTGGCTCTGTAGCTCTGTTGTTTACTTGTTTTAGGGAACACAATGCACTCCTCCAGAGAGGCAGTTGGCAATTTACATCCCGCCCATCAGCATAACAAGGCTCCCTGTTCTCCAGGGCCTGTCTTGCCTTTCTGGTTTTGACAAATTTTGTGGATGTCCCTTTTGACCGGTGGGAAGTGATACTTCTTTGTAGTGCAGATTTGCATTGCCCGCTTGCTTGCTTGGCCAAAAAGGGCGTATGCGTTTTCTCCTGAATATATTCAGGAGAAAACGCATACGCCCTTTTTGGCCAAGTGCATCCTTGTCGAAGTTGTGCCCCTCTTCCTGTGCTTTAAAGGCGATTCCAACGTACCTCTTGAAATCTGTTTCCTGCTATTCTGCCTCGCTTTCAAGTCCGCCTCGTTGCCTTCCCTCAACAGATTTTTGGACGATAGTTGTCCTTTATTACTCTGCCAGTTTGTGAATTGCTGTGCCCTTGAGCTCCATTTTTCAACTCATTTTCTGTGAGCTGAATGCAAGTCCAAAATGTTGGTTCAGGACCTATACTGGTTCCCGGTGGGTGGCTGAGACTTTGGTTAATTCTTCTTCCTGCCGGGAAATTAGAGTGACATGTGCCCGTCCAAATGCCTAACAGCTACTCTCTCATTGGTTCTCCCTCTTCCCTTTCATCCTCTGCCAATTTGGCAACCTGTGCGAACCAGGAGGTTAAAGGGGCTGTCTCTCCGAGTTGGGAGATTGATAGTAAAGCAGTTGGAAAGTCAAACCGGAGCAACAGGAGAGGGACTATTCGTTGAGTTTTAGAAACCTTTCGTATTCACAGTGTGTCTATTCTCTAGGTTTCCCATACATGTTATAGCTGTAGTAATATTCCCTTAAACGTGGAGAGTTGGGACCCATGGAATGGGTGCCATGCATTATTACTTTAAAGGGTCTGCATTTGCTCACCCAATCTCACCAATCCTCTCAGTCCCACGTGTCCCGCCGTATGCCACATCCACTCGTCATTGTAGATAGGGTCATTCCAGGTTTCATCAGAGACCCTGAAGGAATTGTAAAGAATGTCCCTGTTTTTTTGCTTTGCTTTTGAAATTCCTTTTTATAGTGGGTTTGAGCTGATTCTCGCTGCCATTTTTATGCCAGTCTAGACACACTTGATTCTCTTATGGAGACATATCAATACATAGGTTTTAAGATTCTTACTAGTCAGATATATTCCTCTGCGGAAAATATGGGGTTTTGAGTCCCTTTCACTGAGGAAGGTGTAGGTCTTGTCTATTCCATAGTTGGTTTTTGGAACGGTACCTGTGCTTATATCAAACTCTGGTTTTATGCATCACCCCACCTCTCCTTCCCCCTTAAGCAGGCATAAGAGTGTTTTCTAAATGTGAGACTCTGTTCTCTTTCCTAACTCAGTTCATGTCTAGCCTTGTTTACAGGACCTTCATAAGTGATATCTTATGATAAGTTTCTTTTTCTGTGTGACTTATTTCACTTAGAATCATCGTACCTGAATCCACTCATTTTGCTGCTACTGGTCTTATGACATAGATTTCATGGCTGAGGGATATTCCATCGTACGTAAGTACCACAAATTTTTGAACCATTTTTATATTTCCTGGGATATTTAAGGTGTACCCAAGTTGAGGTTCTTGTAAGCAGTGCAGCCCTCAATGTTCGGGTGGCTCTGTCTCATTGATTTTCAGTTTTCCCAAGGTATATTCCCTAGACTGGAAGTGCCCTTGTCTCTGTAGCTCTGTTGTTTACTTGTTTTAGGGAACAGAATGCACTCCTCCAGAGAGGCAGTTGGCAATTTACATCCCGCCCATCAGCATAACAAGGCTCCCTGTTCTCCAGGGCCTGTCTTGCCTTTCTGGTTTTGACACATTTTGTGGATGTCCCTTTTGACCGGTGGGAAGTGATACTTCTTTGTAGTGCAGATTTGCATTGCCCGCTTGCTTGCTTGGCCAAAAAGGGCGTATGCGTTTTCTCCTGAATATATTCAGGAGAAAACGCATACGCCCTTTTTGGCCAAGTGCATCCTTGTCGAAGTTGTGCCCCTCTTCCTGTGCTTTAAAGGCGATTCCAACGTACCTCTTGAAATCTGTTTCCTGCTATTCTGCCTCGCTTTCAAGTCTGCCTGGTTGCCTTCCCTCAACAGATTTGTTGACGATAGTTGTCCTTTATTACTCTGCCAGTTCGTGAATTGTTGGGCTCCTGAGCTCCATTTTTCAACTCGTTTTTTGTGAGCTGAACGCAAGTCCAAAATATTGGTTCAGGACCTATACTGGTTCCCGATGGGTGGCTGAGATTTTGGTTAATTCTTCTTCCTGCCGGGAAATTAGAGTGACATTTGCTCGTCCAAATGCCTATCAGTTATTGTCTCATTGGTTCTTCCTCTTCCCTTTCATCCTCTGCCAAATTAGCAACCTGTGTGAAGCAGGAGGTTAAAGGGGCGGTCTCTTCAAGTTGGGAGATTGATAGTAAAGCAGTTGGAAAGTCAAACCGGAGCACCAGGAGAGGGACTATTCGTTGAGTTTTAGAAACCTTTCGTATTCAGAGTGTGTCCATTCTCTAGGTTTCCTGTACATGTTATAGCTGTAGTAATATTCCCTTCAACCTGCACAGTTGGGACCCATGGAATGGGTGCCATGCATTATTGCTTTAAAGGGTCTGCATTTGCTCACCCAATCTCACCAATCCTCTCAGTCCCAAGTGTCCAGCCTTATGCCACATCCAGGTGTCATTGTAGATAGGGTCATTCCAGGTTTCATCAGAGACCCTGAAGGAATTGTAAAGAATTTCCCTGTTTTTTTGTTTTGTGTTTGAAATTCCTTTTTATAGTGGGTTTGAGCTGATTCTCGCTGCCATGTTTATGGCAGTCTAGACGCACTTGATTCCCTTACGGAGACATATCAATACATAGGTTTTAAGATTCTTACAAGTCAGATATATTCCTCTGCGGGAAATATGGGGTTTTGAGTCCCTTTCACTGAGGAAGGTGTAGGTCTTGTCTATTCCATAGTTGGTTTTTGGAACGGTACCTGTGCTTATATCAAACTGTGGTTTTATGCATCACCCCACCTCTCCTTCCCCCTTAAGCAGGCATAAGAGTGTTTTCTAAATGTGAGACTCTGTTCTCTTTCCTAACTCAGTTCATGTTTAGCCTTGTTTACAGGACCTTCATAAGTGATATCTTATGATAAGTGTCTTTTTCTGTGTGACTTATTTCACTTAGAATCATCGTACCTGAATCCACTCATTTTGCTGCTACTGGTCTTATGACATAGATTTCATGGCTGAGGGATATTCCATCGTACGTAAGTACCACAAATTTTTGAACCATTTTTATATTTCCTGGGATATTTAAGGTGTACCCAAGTTGAGGTTCTTGTAAGCAGTGCAGCCCTCAATGTTGGGGTGGCTCTGTCTCATCGATTTTCAGTTTTCCCAAGGTATATTCCCTAGACTGGAAGTGCCCTTGTCTCTGTAGCTCTGTTGTTTACTTGTTTTAGGGAACAGAATGCACTCCTCCAGAGAGGCAGTTGGCAATTTACATCCCGCCCATCAGCATAACAAGGCTTCCTGTTCTCCAGGGCCTGTCTTGCCTTTCTGGTTTTGACACATTTTGTGGATGTCCCTTTTGACCGGTGGGAAATGATACTTCTTTGTAGTGCAGATTTGCATTGCCCGCTTGCTTGCTTGGCCAAAAAGGGCATATGCGTTTTCTCCTGAATATACTCAGGAGAAAACGCATATGCCCTTTTTGGCCAAGTGCATCCTTGTCGAAGTTGTGCCCCTCTTCCTGTGCTTTAAAGGTGATTCCAACGTACCTCTTGAAATCTGTTTCCTGCTATTCTGCCTCGCTTTCAAGTCCGCCTCGTTGCCTTCCCTCAACAGATTTTTGGACGATAGTTGTCCTTTAATACTCTGCCAGTTCGTGAATTGTTGGGCCCCTGAGCTCCAGTTTTCAACTCGTTTTTTGTGAGCTGAACGCAAGTCCAAAATTTTGGTTCAGGACCTATACTGTTTCCCGGTGGGTGGCTGAGACTTTGGTTAATTCTTTTTCCTGCCGGGAAATTAGAGTGACATGTGCTCGTCCAAATGCCTATCAGTTATTCTCTCATTAGTTCTCCCCCTTCCCTTTCATCTTCTGCCAAATTGGCAACGTGTGGGAACCAGGAGGTTAAATGGGCTGTCTCTCCAAGTTGGGAGATTGATAGTAAAGCAGTTGGAAAGTCAAACCGGAGCACCAGGAGAGGGACTATTCATTGAGTTTTAGAAACCTTTCGTATTCACAGTGTGTCCATTCTCTAGGTTTCCCGTACATGTAATAGCTGTATTAATATTCTCTTCAACCTGGAGAGTTGGGACCCATGGAATGGGTGCCATGCATTATTGCTTTAAAGGGTCTGCATTTGCTCACCCAATCTCACCATTCCTCTCAGTCCCAAGTGTCCAGCTTTATGTCACATTCAGCTGTCGTTGTAGATAGGGTCATTCCAAGTTTCATCAGAACCCCTGAATGTATTGTGTAAGAATTTCACTGTTTTTTTTGGTTTTGTTTTGAAATTCCTTTTTATAGTGGGTGTGATCTGATTCTCACTGACGTTTTTATGTCGTTGTAGACACACTTGGTTCCCTTACGGAGACATATCAATACATAGGATTTAAGATTCTTATTAGACAGATATATTTCTCTGCGGGGAATAGGGGTGTTGAGTCCCTTTCACAGAGGAAGGAGTAGGGCTTGTCTCTTCTGTATTTGGATTATGGAACGGTACCCGTGCTAATATCAAACTCTGGTTTTGTGCATCTCCCCACCTCTCCTTTTCCCTTAAGCAAGCATAAGAGTGTTTTCTAAATCTGAGACCCTGTTCTATTTCCTAATTCAGTTCATATGTAGCAATGTTTACATTCCCTTCATAAGTGATATCTTATGTCAGAATGCACCATGGCCCTTGTCATAATAATGCTCCATGACCCCTGTCATAACAATGCTCCATGCCCTGGTTATCACAATGCTCCATGTCCCTTGTCATTACAATTCTCCACGTCCTTGTCATCACAATGCTACATGACACTTCTCATCACAATGTTACATGCTCTTGTCATCACAATGCTCCATGACCCCTTTCATCACAATGCTCACTGACACCTGTCATCATAATGCTTCATGCCCTTGTCATCAAAATGCTCCTTTACCTTTGTAACAAAAATCCTCCATGACACTTGGCATCACAATGCTCCGTGCTATTGTCATCACAATGGAACATGACATATGTCATCACAATGATCCCTGACACCTGTCTTCACAATACTCCATGACCATGTCATCACAATGCTCCATGCCCTTGTCATCACAATGTGCCATGCCTACTGTCATCACAATAATCCATGAAACTTGTCAGACCAATGCTCCATGCCCCTTTTCATCACAATGCTCCATGAACACTGTCATCACAATGCACCATGCCCATCATCATAGTGCTTCATGCTATTGTGATCACAATGAAATCAAAATGCTCCATGATCTCTGTCATCACAATGCTCAGTACACTTGTCATCACAATGCTCCCTGAATCTTGCGATCAGTATGCTCCTTGAACCCTTTCATGACAAGGCTCCATGCCTTTTTCATCATAATGATCCATGCCCTTTTCATCACAATGCTCCAAGACCCCTGTAATCACAATGCTCCTTGCCCTTGTCATCACAAAGCTCCATGACGCATGTCATCAGAATGCTCCATGGCCTTATCATCACAATGCTCCATGCCCTTGTCATCACAATGCTCCAAGACCCCTGTAATCACAATGCTCCATGCCCCTTTTCATCAGAATGCTCCATAAGACTTGTCATCACAAGGCTCCATGGTCTTCTAATCACAATGCTCCAGGACCTTGTCATCAAAATACTCCATTCCCTTATCATCACAATGCTCCATGACCCCTGTCATCACAATACTCCATGAACATTTTCAGCCCAATGCTCCATGACCTTCTCATCACAATGCTCCATGACCAATATCATCACAATGCTCCGTGACCACTGTCATCACAATGCTCCATGACACCTGACAACACAGTGATCCGGGACACTTGTCATCACAATGCTCCATTCCCTAGTCATCACAATGCTCCATGAACCCTGTATTCACAATGCTCCCTGACGCTTGTCATCACAGTGCTCCATGACACCTGTCATCACAATGCTCCATGCCTTTGTCAGCAAAATGCTACATGACCTTGTCATTACAATGCTCTATGCGCTTGTCATCACAATCCTCCATTACCATTGTCATCACAATCCTCCATAAACCTTGGGATCACATTGCTTCATGCCCTTGTCATCACAATGCTCCATGCTCCTTGAAATCAAAATGATCCATGACCTCTGTCATCACAATGCTCCAAACCCTTGTGATCACAATGTTCCATAACACTTGTCCTCACAACGCTCCATGATGCCTGTCATCACAATACTCCATGCCCTTTTCATCACAATGCTCCATGACCTTTGTCATCACAATTCTCAATACACATGTCATCACAATGGTCCCTGACACTTGTCGTCAGAATGCTCCTTGAACCCTGTCACAAAAAGGCTCCATGCCTTTTTCATCACAATGCCCCATGCCGTTTTCATCACAATGCTCCATGACCCCTGACATCACAATGATCCATAACCCCTGTCATCAAAATGTTCCATGACACTTTTCAACAAATTGCTCCATGACCCTGTCATCACAATGCTCCCTTCCCTTCTCATCACAGTGCATCACTCCCTTGTCATCACAATGCACCATGACCACTGTCATCACAATAATCTATGAAACTTGTCAGACCAGTGATCCATGCCCCTGTCATCACAATGCTCCATGCCCTTGTCATCACAACGCTCCATGACCCCTGTCATCACAATGCTCCGTGACTCCAGTCATCACAATGCTTCATAACGTTTGTCAACACAATGGTCCATGCCCTCATCATCACAAGGCTCTGTGACCTTTTTAACCACAATGCTCCATGAACTTTTCATCACAATGCTCTGTGACCCTTGTCATCACAATGCTCCATGCCCCTTTTTATCTCAATTATCCATGAACCCTGTCATCACAATGCACCATGCCCATCATCATAATGCTTCAGGCTATTGTCATCACAATGAAATCAAAATGCTCCATGACCTCTGTCATCACAATGCTCCAAACCCTTGTGATCACAATATTCCATAACACTTGTAATCACAATGCCCCATGACGCTCGTCATCACAATTATCCATGGTCTTCTCATCACAATGCTCCATGACTTTGTCATCACAATGCTCAATACACTTGTCATCAAAATGCTCCCTGACACTTGTTGTCTGTGTGCTCCTTGAACCCTGTCATGACAAGGCTCCATGCCTTTTTCTTCACAATGATCCATGCCCTTTTCATCACAATGCTCCAAGACCCCTGTAATCACAATGCTCCATGCCCTTGTCATCACAAAGCTCAATGACGCATGTCATCAGAATGCTCCTTGGCCTTCTCATCACAATGCTCCATGCCCTTGTCATCACAATGTTCCAAGACCCCTGTAATCACAATGCTCCATGCCCCTTTTCATCAGTATGCTCCATGAGACTTGTCATCACAAGGCTCCATGGTTTGCTCATCACAATACTCCAGGACCTTGTCATCACAATGCTTCACGACCTTGTCATGAAAATTCTCAATGGCCCTTGTCATCATAATGCTCCAAGCCCTAGTCATCACAATGCTCCATTATATTTGTCATCACAATCCTCCATTACATTTGGCATCACAATGCTCCATGCCATTGTCATCGCAATGGACCATGACATATATCATCACAATGCTCCCTGACACCTGTCTTCACAATATTCCATGACCTTCTCATTACAATGCCACATGCCCTTGTCATCACAGTGCACCATGCCCACTGTCATCACAATAATCTATGAAACTTGTTAGACCAATGTTCCATGCCCCTCTCATCACAATGCTCCATGCCCTTGTCATCACAATGCTCCATGAACCCTGTCATCACAATGCTCCGTGACTCCAGTCATCACAATGCTTCATAATGTTTGTCATCACAATAGTCCATGCCCGCATCATCACAAGGCTCTGTGACCTTTGTAACCACAATGCTGCATGAACTTTTCATCACAATGCTCCGTGACCCTTGTCATCACAATCCTCCGTGCCTATGTCAACTCAATGCTCCATGATCCTTGTCATCACAATGCTCCATGTGCTTGTCAGCACAGTGCTCCATGACCCATGTCATCAAAATGCGCTATGCGCTTGTCATCACAATGCTCCACAACCTTGTCATCACAATGCTCCATAAACCTTGTCATCACAATGCTCCATGCACTTCTTATCAAAATGCTCTCTCACCACTGATATCAGGATGTTCCCTCACGAGTCATCACAATACACCCACTCCCCTGTCATCACAATGTTCCATAACCCATGTCATGAAAATGTTCCATGACCCTGACATCTCTATGTTCCATAACCCCTGTCCTCAAAATGTTCCATGACACTTTTCATCAAATTGCTCCATGACCCTGTCTTCACAATGCTCCCTGCCCTTCACAACAGAATGCACCACACCCTTGTCATCGAAATGCTCCATGACCTTTGTCATCACAAAGCTCCATCACCCTTGGCATCACAATGCTGCATGCCATTGTCATCACAATGCTCCATGAACCCGCTCATCACATTGTTCCATGCCCTTGTCATCACAGGCTCCATGATGCTTTTCATCACAATGCTCAATGCCATTCTTATCACAATGCTCCATGCGCTTGTCATTACAATCCTCCATGACCCATGTATCACTGTGTTCCATGCCCTTGTCATCACAATGCTCCTTTCCCCCTCTCATCACAATAATCCATGAAACTTTTCAGACCAATGCTCCATGCCCTTGTCATCACAATGCTCCATTACCCCTGTCATAACAATGCTCCATGACCCCTGCCATCACAATGATCCACAGCCTTGTCATCACAAGGCTCCATGACCCTTTTCATCTCTATGCCCCAAGACCCCTGTAATCACAATGCTCCATGCCCTTGTCATCACAAAGCTCCATGATGCATGTCATCAGAATGCTCCATGGCCTTCTCATTCACAATGATCCATGCCCTTGTCATCACAATGCTCGAAGACCCCTGTAATCACAATGCTCCATGCCCCTTTTCATCTCAATGCTCCATGAAACCTGGCATCACAGTGCACCATGCCCATCATCATAATGCTTCAGGCTATTGTCATCACAATAAAATCAAAATGCTCCATGACCTCTGTCATCACAATGCTCCATGACCTTTGTCATCACAAAGTTCCATTATGCATGTCAGAAGAATGCTCCATGGCCTTCTTATCCCAATTCTCCATGCCCTTGTCATCACAATGCTCCAAGACCCCTGTAATCACAATGCTCCATGCCCCTTTTCATCAGAATGCTCCATGAGACTTGTCATCACAAGGCTTCATGGTCTTCTCATCACAATGCTTCAGTACCTTGTCATCACAATGCTCCATGACCCCTGTCATCACAATACTCCATGAACATTTTCAGGCCAATGCTCCATGACCTTCTCATCACAATGCTCCATGACCCCTGTCATCACAATGCGCCATGACCACTTTCATCACAACGCTCCATGAACCCTGACAACACAATGATCCGGGACTCTTGTCATCAAAATGTTCCATGACCCTTGTCATCACAATGATCCATGCCCTTGTCATCCCAATGCTCCATGACCCCTGTAATCACAATGCTCCGTGACGCTTGTCATCACAGTGCTCCATGAACCTTGTGATCACAATGCTCCTTGCCTTTGTCAGCAAAATGCTACATAATCTTGTCATCACAATGCTCCATGCGCTTGTCATCACAATCCTCCATGACCTTTGGGATCACATTGCTTCATGCCCTTGTCATCTCTCTCTTGCCCTTCTGGTTTTTACAGATATTCGGATATCCCTTTTGAGCGGTGGGAAGTGACAATTCTTTGTAGTGTGGATTTGCATTGCGTGCTTGCTTGATTGTCCAAAAAGGGCATATGCGTTTTCTCCTGAATATATTCAGGAGAAAAGGCATATGCTCTTTTTGGCCAAGTGCATCACTCTCCAAGTTGTGATGCTTTTCCTGTGCTGTAAAGGTGATTCCAATGTACTTCTTGAAATATGTTGTGGTCAATTCTGCCTCATTTTCAAGTCCCCTTCATTGCCTTCCCTCAACAGAATTTTGGAAGAGAGTAGTCCTTTATAACTCTGCAGGTTTGTGAATTGCTGTGCCCCTGAGCTCCAATTTTCAAATCACATTTTTGTGAGCTGGCCGCAAATCCACAATTTTGCTTCAGGACCTATACTGGTTCCAGGGGTGGCTATATTGGTTCCCTGTGGGTGGCTGAGGCTTTGGTTAATTCTTCTTCCTGACGGGAATTTAGAATGACATGTGCCTGTCCAAATGCCTACATCTACTCTCTGATTGGTTCTCCCTCTTCCCTTTCATCCTCTGCACAATTAGCAAACTGTGCAAACCAGGAGGTTATAGGGGCTGACGCTCCTAAGTTGGGAGATTGATAGTAAAGCAGTTGGAATGCCAAACTGGAGCACAGGGAGAGGAAAAATTAGGACAGTTTTAGAAACCTTTCGCCATCACAGGGTGTCCATTCTCTAGGTTTCCCATACATGTTATAACTGTAGTGATATTCCCTTCTACCTGGAGATTTGGGACCCATGGAATGGTGGCATGCATTACTACTTTAAAGGGTCTGCATTTTCTCTCCCAATCTCACCAGTCCTCTCAGTCCCAAGTGTCCAGCCTTATGTCTCATCTAGCTGTCTTTGCAGATAGGGTCATTCCATGTTTCATCAGAACCCCTGAAGGAATTGTGTAAGAATTTCGCTGTTTTTTGGTTTTGTTTTTGAAATTCATTTTTATAATGGGGTTGAGCTGATTTTCACTGACGTGTTTATGCCGGTCTAGACACAATTGATTCCCTTACGGAGACATATCAATACATAGGTTTTAAGATTCTTACTAGTCAGATATATTCCTCTGCGGGGAATAGGGGTGTTGAGTCCCATTCACTGAGGAAGGTGTAGGTCTTTTCTATTCTGTATTTGGTTTATGGAATGGTACCTGTGCTAATATCAAACTCTGGTTTTATGCATCACCCCACCTCTCCTTTCCCCTGAAGCAGGCATAAGAGTGTTTTCTAAATGTGAGACTCTGTTCTCTTTTCCAACTCAGTTCAAGTGTAGCCTTGTTTACAGGACCTTCATAAGTGATATCTTATGATAAGTTTCTTTTTCTGTGTGACTTATTTCACTTAGAATCATCGTACCTGAATCCACTCATTTTGCTGCTACTGGTCTTATGACATAGATTTCATGGCTGAGGGATATTCCATCGTACGTAAGTACCACAAATTTTTGAACCATTTTTACATTTCCTGGGATATTTAAGGTGTACCCAAGTTGAGGTTCTTGTAAGCAGTGCAGCCCTCAATTTTGGGGTGGCTCTGTCTTATTGATTTTCAGTTTTCCCAAGGTATATTCCCTAGACTGGAAGTGCCCTTGGCTCTGTAGCTCTGTTGTTTACTTGTTTTAGGGAACACAATGCACTCCTCCAGAGAGGCAGTTGGCAATTTACATCCCGCCCATCAGCATAACAAGGCTCCCTCTTCTCCAGGGCCTGTCTTGCCTTTCTGGTTTTGACACATTTTGTGGATGTCCCTTTTGACCGGTGGGAAGTGATACTTCTTTGTAGTGCAGATTTGCATTGCCCGCTTGCTTGCTTGGCCAAAAAGGGCGTATGCGTTTTCTCCTGAATATATTCAGGAGAAAACGCATACGCCCTTTTTGGCCAAGTGCATCCTTGTCGAAGTTGTGCCCCTCTTCCTGTGCTTTAAAGGTGATTCCAACGTACCTCTTGAAATCTGTTTCCTGCTCCTCTGCCTCACTTTCAAGTCCGCCTTGTTGCCTTCCCTCAATAGATTTTTGGATGATAGTTGTCCTTTATTACTCGTCCAGTTCGTGAATTGTTGGGCTCCTGAGCTCCATTTTTCAACTCGTATTTTGTGAGCTGAACGCAAGTCCAAAATTTTGGTTAAGGACCTATGCTTGTTCCCGGTGGGAGGCTGAGACTTTGGTTAATTCTTCTTCGTGCCGGGAAATTAGAGTGACCTGTGCTCATCCAAATGCCCATCAGTTAGTCTCTCATTAGTTCTCACCCTTCTCTTTCATCTTCTGCCAAATTGGCAACCGGTGCAAACCAGGAGGTTAAATGGGCTTTCTTTCCAAGTTGGGAGATTGATAGTAAAGCAGTTGGAAAGTCAAACCGGAGCACCAGGAGAGGGACTATTCATTGAGTTTTAGAAACCTTTTGTATTCACAGTGTGTCCATTCTCTAGGTTTCCCGTACATTTTATAACTGTAGTAATATTCCCTTCAACCTGGAGAGTTGGGACCTATGGAATGGGTGCCAGGCATTATTGCTTTAAAGGGTCTGCATTTGGTCACCCAATCTCACCAATCCTCTCAGTCCCAAGTGTCCAGCCTTATGCCACATCCAGCTGTCGTTGTAGATAGGGTCATTCCAGGTTTCATCAGAGACCCTGAAGGAATTGTAAAGAATTTCCCTGTTTTTTCGTTTTGTTTTTGAAATTCCTTTTTATAGTGGGTTTGAGCTGATTCTCGCTGCCATGTTTATGCCAGTCTAGACACACTTGATTCCCTTATGGTGACATATCAATACATAGGTTTTAAGATTTTTACTAGTCAGATATATTCCTCTGTGTCAAATGTGGGGTTTTGAGTCCCTTTCACTGAGGAAGGTGTAGGTCTTGTCTATTCCATAGTTGGTTTTTGGAACGGTACCTGTGCTTATATCAAACTCTGGTTTTATGCATCACCCCACCTCTCCTTCCCCCTTAAGTAGGCATGAGTGTTTTCTAAATGTGAGACTCTGTTCTCTTTTCTAACTCAGTTCAAGTGTAGCCTTGTTTACAGGATCTTCATAAGTGATATCTTATGATAAGTTTCTTTTTCTGTGTGACTTATTTCACTTAGAATCATCGTACCTGAATCCACTCATTTTGCTGCTACTGGTCTTATGACATAGATTTCATGGCTGAGGGATATTCCATCGTACGTAAGTAACACAATTTTTTGAACCATTTTTATATTTCTTGGGATATTTAAGGTGTACCCAAGTTGAGGTTCTTGTAAGCAGTGCAGCCCTCAATTTTGGGGTGGCTCTGTCTTATTGATTTTCAGTTTTCTCAAGGTATATTCCCTAGACTGGAAGTGCCCTTGGCTCTGTAGCTCTGTTGTTTACTTGTTTTAGGGAACACAATGCACTCCTCCAGAGAGGCAGTTGGCAATTTACAGCCCGCCCATCAGCATAACAAGGCTCCCTGTTCTCCAGGGCCTGTCTTGCCTTTCTGGTTTTGACACATTTTGTGGATGTCCTTTTTGACTGGTGGGAAGTGATACTTCTTTGTAGTGCAGATTTGCATTGCCCGCTTGCTTGCTTGGCCAAAAAGGGCGTATGCGTTTTCTCCTGAATATATTGAGGAGAAAACGCATACGCCCTTTTTGGCCAAGTGCACCTTGTCGAAGTTGTGCCGCTCTTCCTGTGCTTTAAAGGCGATTCCAACGTACCTCTTGAAATCTGTTTCCTGCTATTCTGCCTCGCTTTCAAGTCCGCCTCGTTGCCTTCCCTCAACAGATTTTTGGATGATAGTTGTCCTTTATTACTCTGCCAGTTCGTGAATTGTTGGGCCCCTGAGCTCCATTTTTCAACTCGTATTTTGTGAGCTGAACGCAAGTCCAAAATTTTGGTTCAGGACCTATGCTGGTTCCCGGTGGGAGGCTGAGACTTTGGTTAATTCTTCTTCGTGCCGGGAAATTAGAGTGACCTGTGCTCATCCAAATGCCTATCAGTTATTCTCTCATTAGTTCTCACCCTTCTCTTTCATCTTCTGCCAAATTGGCAACCGGTGCAAACCAGGAGGTTAAATGGGCTTTCTTTCCAATTTGGGAGATTGATAGTAAAGCAGTTGGAAAGTCAAACCGGAGCACCAGGAGAGGGACTATTCATTGAGTTTTAGAAACCTTTTGTATTCACAGAGTGTCCATTCTCTAGGTTTCCCGTACATGTTATAGCTGTAGTAATATTCCCTTCAACCTGGAGAGTTGGGACCTATGGAATGGGTGCCAGGCATTATTGCTTTAAAGGGTCTGCATTTGCTCACCCAATCTCACCAATCCTCTCAGTCCCAAGTGTCCAGCCTTATGCCACATCCAGCTGTCGTTGTAGATAGGGTCATTCCAGGTTTCATCAGAGACCCTGAAGGAATTGTAAAGAATTTCCCTGTTTTTTCGTTTTGTTTTTGAAATTCCTTTTTATAGTGGGTTTGAGCTGATTCTCGCTGCCATGTTTATGCCAGTCTAGACACACTTGATTCCCTTATGGTGACATATCAATACATAGGTTTTAAGATTTTTACTAGTCAGATATATTCCTCTGTGTCAAATGTGGGGTTTTGAGTCCCTTTCACTGAGGAAGGTGTAGGTCTTGTCTATTCCATAGTTGGTTTTTGGAACGGTACCTGTGCTTATATCAAACTCTGGTTTTATGCATCACCCCACCTCTCCTTCCCCCTTAAGTAGGCATGAGTGTTTTCTAAATGTGAGACTCTGTTCTCTTTTCTAACTCAGTTCAAGTGTAGCCTTGTTTACAGGATCTTCATAAGTGATATCTTATGATAAGTTTCTTTTTCTGTGTGACTTATTTCACTTAGAATCATCGTACCTGAATCCACTCATTTTGCTGCTACTGGTCTTATGACATAGATTTCATGGCTGAGGGATATTCCATCGTACGTAAGTAACACAATTTTTGGAACCATTTTTATCTTTCCTGGGATATTTAAGGTGTACCCAAGTTGAGGTTCTTGTGAGCAGTGCAGCCCTCAATTTTGGGGTGGCTCTGTCTTATTGATTTTCAGTTTTCTCAAGGTATATTCCCTAGACTGGAAGTGCCCTTGGCTCTGTAGCTCTGTTGTTTACTTGTTTTAGGGAACACAATGCACTCCTCCAGAGAGGCAGTTGGCAATTTACAGCCCGCCCATCAGCATAACAAGGCTCCCTGTTCTCCAGGGCCTGTCTTGCCTTTCTGGTTTTGACACATTTTGTGGATGTCCTTTTTGACTGGTGGGAAGTGATACTTCTTTGTAGTGCAGATTTGCATTGCCCGCTTGCTTGCTTGGCCAAAAAGGGCGTATGCGTTTTCTCCTGAATATATTCAGGAGAAAACGCATACGCCCTTTTTGGCCAAGTGCACCTTGTCGAAGTTGTGCCGCTCTTCCTGTGCTTTAAAGGCGATTACAACGTACCTCTTGAAATCTGTTTCCTGCTATTCTGCCTCACTTTCAAGTCCGCCTCGTTGCCTTCCCTCAACAGATTTTTGGACGATAGTTGTCCTTTAGTACTCTGCCAGTTTGTGAATTGCTGTGCCCCTGAGCTCCATTTTGCAACTCGTTTTATGTGAGCTGAACGCAAGTCCAAAATTTTGGTTCAGGACCTATGCTGGTTCCTGGTGGGAGGCTGAGAGTTTGGTTAATTCTTCTTCCTGTCGGGAAATTAGAGTGACAGGTGCCCGTCCAAATGCCTAACAGCTACTCTCTCATTAGTTCTCCCCCTTCCCTTTCATCTTCTGCCAAATTGGCAACCTGTGCAAACCAGGAGGTTAAAGGGCCTGTCTCTCCAAGTTGGGAGATTGATAGTAAAGCAGTTGGAAAGTCAAACCGGAGCACCAGGAGAGGGACTATTCGTTGAGTTTTAGAAACCTTTCGTATTCACAGTGTGTCCATTTTCGAGGTTTTCCTTACATGTTATAGCTGTATTAATATTCTCTTCAACCTGGAGAGTTGGGACCCATGGAATGGGTGCCATGCATTATTGCTTTAACGGGTGTGCATTTGCTCACCCAATCTCACCAATCCTCTCAGTCCCACGTGTCCAGCCTTATGCCATATCCAGCTGTCATTGTAGATAGGGTCATTCCAGGTTTCATCAGAGACCCCGAAGGAATTGTAAAGAATTTCCCTGTTATTGTTTTGTGTTTGAAATTCCTTTTTATAGTGGGTTTGAGCTGATTCTCGCTGCCATGTTTATGGCAGTCTAGACGCACTTGATTCCCTTACGGAGACATATCAATACATAGGTTTTAAGTTTCTTACTAGTCAGATATATTCCTCTGCGGGGAATAGGGGTGTTGAGTCCCATTCACTGAGGAAGGTGTAGGTCTTTTCTATTCTGTATTTGGTTTATGGAATGGTACCTGTGCTAATATCAAACTCTGGTTTTATGCATCACCCCACCTCTCCTTTCCCCTGAAGCAGGCATAAGAGTGTTTTCTAAATGTGAGACTCTGTTCTCTTTTCTAACTCAGTTCAAGTGTAGCCTTGTTTACAGGACATTCATAAGTGATATCTTATGATAAGTTTCTTTTTCTGTGTGACTTATTTCACTTAGAATCATTGTACCTGAATCCACTCATTTTGCTGCTACTGGTCTTATGACATAGATTTCATGGCTGAGGGATATTCCATCGTACGTAAGTACCACAAATTTTTGAACCATTTTTACATTTCCTGGGATATTTAAGGTGTACCCAAGTTGAGGTTCTTGTAAGCAGTGCAGCCCTCAATTTTGGGGTGGCTCTGTCTTATTGATTTTCAGTTTTCCCAAGGTATATTCCCTAGACTGGAAGTGCCCTTGGCTCTGTAGCTCTGTTGTTTACTTGTTTTAGGGAACACAATGCACTCCTCCAGAGAGGCAGTTGGCAATTTACATCCCGCCCATCAGCATAACAAGGCTCCCTGTTCTCCAGGGCCTGTCTTGCCTTTCTGGTTTTGACACATTTTGTGGATGTCCCTTTTGACCGGTGGGAAGTGATACTTCTTTGTAGTGCAGATTTGCATTGCCCGCTTGCTTGCTTGGCCAAAAAGGGCGTATGCGTTTTCTCCTGAATATATTCAGGAGAAAACGCATACGCCCTTTTTGGCCAAGTGCATCCTTGTCGAAGTTGTGCCCCTCTTCCTGTGCTTTAAAGGCGATTCCAACGTACCTCTTGAAATCTGTTTCCTGCTCCTCTGCCTCACTTTCAAGTCCGCTTCGTTGCCTTCCCTCAATAGATTTTTGGATGATAGTTGTCCTTTATTACTCGTCCAGTTCGTGAATTGTTGGGCCCCTGAGCTCCATTTTTCAACTCGTATTTTGTGAGCTGAACGCAAGTCCAAAATTTTGGTTAAGGACCTATGCTTGTTCCCGGTGGGAGGCTGAGACTTTGGTTAATTCTTCTTCATGCCGGGAAATTAGAGTGACCTGTGCTCATCCAAATGCCCATCAGTTATTCTCTCATTAGTTCTCACCCTTCTCTTTCATCTTCTGCCAAATTGGCAACCGGTGCAAACCAGGAGGTTAAATGGGCTTTCTTTCCAAGTTGGGAGATTGATAGTAAAGCAGTTGGAAAGTCAAACCGGAGCACCAGGAGAGGGACTATTCATTGAGTTTTAGAAACCTTTTGTATTCACAGTGTGTCCATTCTCTAGGTTTCCCGTACATGTTATAGCTGTAGTAATATTCCCTTCAACCTGGAGAGTTGGGACCTATGGAATGGGTGCCAGGCATTATTGCTTTAAAGGGTCTGCATTTGGTCACCCAATCTCACCAATCCTCTCAGTCCCAAGTGTCCAGCCTTATGCCACATCCAGCTGTCGTTGTAGATAGGGTCATTCCAGGTTTCATCAGAGACCCTGAAGGAATTGTAAAGAATTTCCCTGTTTTTTCGTTTTGTTTTTGAAATTCCTTTTTATAGTGGGTTTGAGCTGATTCTCGCTGCCATGTTTATGCCAGTCTAGACACACTTGATTCCCTTATGGTGACATATCAATACATAGGTTTTAAGATTTTTACTAGTCAGATATATTCCTCTGTGGGAAATGTGGGGTTTTGAGTCCCTTTCACTGAGGAAGGTGTAGGTCTTGTCTATTCCATAGTTGGTTTTTGGAACGGTACCTGTGCTTATATCAAACTCTGGTTTTATGCATCACCCCACCTCTCCTTCCCCCTTAAGTAGGCATGAGTGTTTTCTAAATGTGAGACTCTGTTCTCTTTTCTAACTCAGTTCAAGTGTAGCCTTGTTTACAGGATCTTCATAAGTGATATCTTATGATAAGTTTCTTTTTCTGTGTGACTTATTTCACTTAGAATCATCGTACCTGAATCCACTCATTTTGCTGCTACTGGTCTTATGACATAGATTTCATGGCTGAGGGATATTCCATCGTACGTAAGTAACACAATTTTTGGAACCATTTTTATATTTCTTGGGATATTTAAGGTGTACCCAAGTTGAGGTTCTTGTAAGCAGTGCAGCCCTCAATTTTGGGGTGGCTCTGACTTATTGATTTTCAGTTTTCTCAAGGTATATTCCCTAGACTGGAAGTGCCCTTGGCTCTGTAGCTCTGTTGTTTACTTGTTTTAGGGAACACAATGCACTCCTCCAGAGAGGCAGTTGGCAATTTACAGCCCGCCCATCAGCATAACAAGGCTCCCTGTTCTCCAGGGCCTGTCTTGCCTTTCTGGTTTTGACACATTTTGTGGATGTCCTTTTTGACTGGTGGGAAGTGATACTTCTTTGTAGTGCAGATTTGCATTGCCCGCTTGCTTGCTTGGCCAAAAAGGGCGTATGCGTTTTCTCCTGAATATATTCAGGAGAAAACGCATACGCCCTTTTTGGCCAAGTGCACCTTGTCGAAGTTGTGCCCCTCTTCCTGTGCTTTAAAGGCGATTCCAACGTACCTCTTGAAATCTGTTTCCTGCTACTCTGCCTCGCTTTCAAGTCCGCCTCGTTGCCTTCCCTCAACAGATTTTTGGACGATAGTTGTCCTTTAGTACTCTGCCAGTTTGTGAATTGCTGTGCCCCTGAGCTCCATTTTGCAACTCGTTTTATGTGAGCTGAACGCAAGTCCAAAATTTTGGTTCATGACCTATGCTGGTTCCTGGTGGGAGGCTGAGAGTTTGGTTAATTCTTCTTCCTGTCGGGAAATTAGAGTGACATGTGCCCGTCCAAATGCCTAATAGCTACTCTCTCATTAGTTCTCCCCCTTCCCTTTCATCTTCTGCCAAATTGGCAACCTGTGCAAACCAGGAGCTTAAAGGGCCTGTCTCTCCAAGTTGGGAGATTGATAGTAAAGCAGTTGGAAAGTCAAACCGGAGCACCAGGAGAGGGACTATTCGTTGAGTTTTAGAAACCTTTCGTATGCACAGTGTGTCCATTTTCGAGGTTTTCCTTACATGTTATAGCTGTATTAATATTCTCTTCAACCTGGAGAGTTGGGACCCATGGAATGGGTGCCATGCATTATTGCTTTAACGGGTGTGCATTTGCTCACCCAATCTCACCAATCCTCTCAGTCCCACGTGTCCAGCCTTATGCCATATCCAGCTGTCATTGTAGATAGGGTCATTCCAGGTTTCATCAGAGACCCCGAAGGAATTGTAAAGAATTTCCCTGTTATTGTTTTGTGTTTGAAATTCCTTTTTATAGTGGGTTTGAGCTGATTCTCGCTGCCATGTTTATGGCAGTCTAGACGCACTTGATTCCCTTACGGAGACATATCAATACATAGGTTTTAAGTTTCTTACTAGTCAGATATATTCCTCTGCGGGAAATATGGGGTTTTGAGTCCCTTTCACTGAGGAAGGTGTAGGTCTTGTCTATTCCATAGTTGGTTTTTGGAACGGTACCTGTGCTTATATCAAACTGTGGTTTTATGCATCACCCCACCTCTCCTTCCCCCTTAAGCAGGCATAAGAGTGTTTTCTAAATGTGAGGTTCTGTTATCTTTCCTAACTCAGGTCATGTGTAGCAATGTTTACAGGACCTTCATAAGTGATATCTTATGATAAGTTTCTTTTTCTGTGTGACTTATTTCACTTAGAATCATCGTACCTGAATCCACTCATTTTGCTGCTACTGGTCTTATGACATAGATTTCATGGCTGAGGGATATTCCATCCTACGTATGTACCACAAGTTTTTGAACCATTTTTATCTTTCCTGGGATATTTAAGGTGTACCCAAGTTGAGGTTCTTGTAAGCAGTGCAGCCCTCAATTTTGGGGTGGCTCTGTCTTATTGATTTTCAGTTTTCCCAAGGTATATTCCCTAGAGTGGAAGTGCCCTTGGCTCTGTAGCTCTGTTGTTTACTTGTTTAAGGGAACACAATGCACTCCTCCAGAGAGGCAGTTGGCAATTTACAGCCCGCCCATCAGCATAACAAGGCTCCCTGTTCTCCAGGGCCTGTCTTGCCTTTCTGGTTTTGACACATTTTGTGGATGTCCCTTTTGACTGGTGGGAAGTGATACTTCTTTGTAGTGCAGATTTGCATTGCCCGCTTGCTTGCTTGGCCAAAAAGGGCGTTATGCGTTTTCTCCTGTATATATTCAGGAGAAAACGCATAACGCCCTTTTTGGCCAAGTGCCTCCTTGTCGAAGTTGTGCCCCTCTTCCTGTGCTTTAAAGGCGATTCCAACGTACCTCTTGAAATCTGTTTCCTGCTATTCTGCCTCGCTTTCAAGTCCGCCTCGTTGCCTTCCCTCAACAGATTTTTGGACGATAGTTGTCCTTTATTACTCTGCCAGTTTGTGAATTGCTGTGCCCCTGAGCTCCATTTTTCAACTCGTATTTTTTGAGCTGAACGCAAGTCCAAAATTTTGGTTCAGTACCTATACTGGTTCCCGGTGGGTGGCTGAGACTTTGGTTAATTCTTCTTCCTGCCGGGAAATTAGAGTGACATGTGCCCGTCCAAATGCCTAACAGCTACTCTCTCATTGGTTCTCCCTCTTCCCTTTCATCCTCTGCCAAATTGGCAACCTGTGCGGACCAGGAGGTTAAAGGGGCTGACTCTGCAAGTTGAGAGATTGATAGTAAAGCAGTTGGAAAGTCAAACCGGAGCACCAGGAGAGGGACTATTCATTGAGTTTTAGAAACCTTTCGTATTCACTGTGTGTGCATTCTCTAGGTTTCCCGTACATGTTATAGTTGTAGTAATATTCCCTTCAACCTGGAAAGTTGGGACCCATGGAATGGGTGCCATGCATTATTGCTTTAAAGGGTCTGCATTTGCTCAGCCAATCTCACCAATCCTCTCAGTCCCACGTGTACAGCCTTATGCCACATTCAGCTGTCATTGTAGATAGGGTCATTCCAGGTTTCATCAGAGACCCTGAAGGAATTGTAAAGAATTTTCCTGTTTTTTGTTTTGTGTTTGAAATTCGTTTTTATTGTGGGTTTGAGCTGATTCTCGCTGCCAAGTTTATGCCAGTCTAGACACACTTGATTCCCTTGCAGAGACATATCAATACATAGGTTTTAAGATTTTTACTTGTCAATTATATTCCTCTGTGGGAAATGTGGGGTTTTGAGTCCCTTTCACTGAGGAAGATGTAGGTCTTGTCTATTCCATAGTTGGTTTTTGGAACGGTACCTGTGCTTATATCAAACTCTGGTTTTATGCATCACCCCACCTCTCCTTCCCCCTTTAGTAGGCATGAGTGTTTTCTAAATGTGAGACTCTGTTCTCTTTTCTAACTCAGTTCAAGTGTAGCCTTGTTTACAGGACCTTCATAAGTGATATCTTATGATAAGTTTCTTTTTCTGTGTGACTTATTTCACTTAGAATCATCGTACCTGAATCCACTCATTTTGCTGCTACTGGTCTTATGACATAGATTTCATGGCTGAGGGATATTCCATCGTACGTAAGTAACACAATTTTTTGAACCATTTTTATATTTCTTGGGATATTTAAGGTGTACCCAAGTTGAGGTTCTTGTAAGCAGTGCAGCCCTCAATTTTGGGGTGGCTCTGTCTTATTGATTTTCAGTTTTCTCAAGGTATATTCCCTAGACTGGAAGTGCCCTTGGCTCTGTAGCTCTGTTGTTTACTTGTTTTAGGGAACACAATGCACTCCTCCAGAGAGGCAGTTGGCAATTTACAGCCCGCCCATCAGCATAACAAGGCTCCCTGTTCTCCATGGCCTGTCTTGCCTTTCTGGTTTTGACACATTTTGTGGATGTCCCTTTTGACTGGTGGGAAGTGATACTTCTTTGTAGTGCAGATTTGCATTGCCCGCTTGCTTGCTTGGCCAAAAAGGGCGTATGCGTTTTCTCCTGAATATATTGAGGAGAAAACGCATACGCCCTTTTTGGCCAAGTGCACCTTGTCGAAGTTGTGCCGCTCTTCCTGTGCTTTAAAGGCGATTCCAACGTACCTCTTGAAATCTGTTTCCTGCTATTCTGCCTCGCTTTCAAGTCCGCCTCGTTGCCTTCCCTCAACAGATTTTTGGATGATAGTTGTCCTTTATTACTCTGCCAGTTCGTGAATTGTTGGGCCCCTGAGCTCCATTTTTCAACTCGTATTTTGTGAGCTGAACGCAAGTCCAAAATTTTGGTTCAGGACCTATGCTTGTTCCCGGTGGGAGGCTGAGACTTTGGTTAATTCTTCTTCGTGCCGGGAAATTAGAGTGACCTGTGCTCATCCAAATGCCTATCAGTTATTCTCTCATTAGTTCTCACCCTTCTCTTTCATCTTCTGCCAAATTGGCAACCGGTGCAAACCAGGAGGTTAAATGGGCTTTCTTTCCAATTTGGGAGATTGATAGTAAAGCAGTTGGAAAGTCAAACCGGAGCACCAGGAGAGGGACTATTCATTGAGTTTTAGAAACCTTTTGTATTCACAGAGTGTCCATTCTCTAGGTTTCCCGTACATGTTATAGCTGTAGTAATATTCCCTTCAACCTGGAGAGTTGGGACCTATGGAATGGGTGCCAGGCATTATTGCTTTAAAGGGTCTGCATTTGCTCACCCAATCTCACCAATCCTCTCAGTCCCAAGTGTCCAGCCTTATGCCACATCCAGCTGTCGTTGTAGATAGGGTCATTCCAGGTTTCATCAGAGACCCTGAAGGAATTGTAAAGAATTTCCCTGTTTTTTCGTTTTGTTTTTGAAATTCCTTTTTATAGTGGGTTTGAGCTGATTCTCGCTGCCATGTTTATGCCAGTCTAGACACACTTGATTCCCTTATGGTGACATATCAATACATAGGTTTTAAGATTTTTACTAGTCAGATATATTCCTCTGTGTCAAATGTGGGGTTTTGAGTCCCTTTCACTGAGGAAGGTGTAGGTCTTGTCTATTCCATAGTTGGTTTTTGGAACGGTACCTGTGCTTATATCAAACTCTGGTTTTATGCATCACCCCACCTCTCCTTCCCCCTTAAGTAGGCATGAGTGTTTTCTAAATGTGAGACTCTGTTCTCTTTTCTAACTCAGTTCAAGTGTAGCCTTGTTTACAGGATCTTCATAAGTGATATCTTATGATAAGTTTCTTTTTCTGTGTGACTTATTTCACTTAGAATCATCGTACCTGAATCCACTCATTTTGCTGCTACTGGTCTTATGACATAGATTTCATGGCTGAGGGATATTCCATCGTACGTAAGTAACACAATTTTTTGAACCATTTTTATATTTCTTGGGATATTTAAGGTGTACCCAAGTTGAGGTTCTTGTGAGCAGTGCAGCCCTCAATTTTGGGGTGGCTCTGTCTTATTGATTTTCAGTTTTCTCAAGGTATATTCCCTAGACTGGAAGTGCCCTTGGCTCTGTAGCTCTGTTGTTTACTTGTTTTAGGGAACACAATGCACTCCTCCAGAGAGGCAGTTGGCAATTTACAGCCCGCCCATCAGCATAACAAGGCTCCCTGTTCTCCAGGGCCTGTCTTGCCTTTCTGGTTTTGACACATTTTGTGGATGTCCTTTTTGACTGGTGGGAAGTGATACTTCTTTGTAGTGGAGATTTGCATTGCCCGCTTGCTTGCTTGGCCAAAAAGGGCGTATGCGTTTTCTCCTGAATATATTCAGGAGAAAACGCATACGCCCTTTTTGGCCAAGTGCACCTTGTCGAAGTTGTGCCCCTCTTCCTGTGCTTTAAAGGCGATTCCAACGTACCTCTTGAAATCTGTTTCCTGCTACTCTGCCTCGCTTTCAAGTCCGCCTCGTTGCCTTCCCTCAACAGATTTTTGGACGATAGTTGTCCTTTAGTACTCTGCCAGTTTGTGAATTGCTGTGCCCCTGAGCTCCATTTTGCAACTCGTTTTATGTGAGCTGAACGCAAGTCCAAAATTTTGGTTCATGACCTATGCTGGTTCCTGGTGGGAGGCTGAGACTTTGGTTAATTCTTCTTCCTGTCGGGAAATTAGAGTGACATGTGCCCGTCCAAATGCCTAATAGCTACTCTCTCATTAGTTCTTCCCCTTCCCTTTCATCTTCTGCCAAATTGGCAACCTGTGCAAACCAGGAGCTTAAAGGGCCTGTCTCTCCAAGTTGGGAGATTGATAGTAAAGCAGTTGGAAAGTCAAACCGGAGCACCAGGAGAGGGACTATTCGTTGAGTTTTAGAAACCTTTCGTATTCACAGTGTGTCCATTTTCGAGGTTTTCCTTACATGTTATAGCTGTATTAATATTCTCTTCAACCTGGAGAGTTGGGACCCATGGAATGGGTGCCATGCATTATTGCTTTAACGGGTGTGCATTTGCTCACCCAATCTCACCAATCCTCTCAGTCCCACGTGTCCAGCCTTATGCCATATCCAGCTGTCATTGTAGATAGGGTCATTCCAGGTTTCATCAGAGACCCCGAAGGAATTGTAAAGAATTTCCCTGTTATTGTTTTGTGTTTGAAATTCCTTTTTATAGTGGGTTTGAGCTGATTCTCGCTGCCATGTTTATGGCAGTCTAGACGCACTTGATTCCCTTACGGAGACATATCAATACATAGGTTTTAAGTTTCTTACTAGTCAGATATATTCCTCTGCGGGAAATATGGGGTTTTGAGTCCCTTTCACTGAGGAAGGTGTAGGTCTTGTCTATTCCATAGTTGGTTTTTGGAACGGTACCTGTGCTTATATCAAACTGTGGTTTTATGCATCACCGCACCTCTCCTTCCCCCTTAAGCAGGCATAAGAGTGTTTTCTAAATGTGAGGTTCTGTTATCTTTCCTAACTCAGGTCATGTGTAGCAATGTTTACAGGACCTTCATAAGTGGTATCTTATGATAAGTTTCTTTTTCTGTGTGACTTATTTCACTTAGAATCATCGTCCCTGAATCCACTCATTTTGCTGCTACTTGTGTTATGACATTGATTTCATGGCTGAGGGATATTCCATCGTACGTAATTACCACAATTTTTTGAACCATTTTTATCTTTCCTGGGATATTTAAGGTGTACCCAAGTTGAGGTTCTTGTAAGCAGTGCAGCCCTCAATTTTGGGGTGGCTCTGTCTTATTGATTTTCAGTTTTCCCAAGGTATATTCCCTAGAGTGGAAGTGCCCTTGGCTCTGTAGCTCTGTTGATTACTTGTTTAAGGGAACACAATGCACTCCTCCAGAGAGGCAGTTGGCAATTTACAGCCCGCCCATCAGCATAACAAGGCTCCCTGTTCTCCAGGGCCTGTCTTGCCTTTCTGGTTTTGACACATTTTGTGGATGTCCCTTTTGACCGGTGGGAAGTGATACTTCTTTGTAGTGCAGATTTGCATTGCCCGCTTGCTTGCTTGGCCAAAAAGGGCGTATGCGTTTTCTCCTGAATATATTCAGGAGAAAACGCATACGCCCTTTTTGGCCAAGTGCATCCTTGTCGAAGTTGTGCCCCTCTTCCTGTGCTTTAAAGGCGATTACAACGTACCTCTTGAAATCTGTTTCCTGCTACTCTGACTCACTTTCAAGTCCGCCTTGTTGCCTTCCCTCAACAGATTTTTGGATGATAGTTGTCCTTTATTACTCTGCCAGTTCGTGAATTGTTGGGCCCCTGAGCTCCATTTTTCAACTCGTATTTTGTGAGCTGAACGCAAGTCCAAAATTTTGGTTCAGGACCTATGCTGGTTCCCGGTGGGAGGCTGAGACTTTGGTTAATTCTTCTTCCTGCCGGGAAATTAGAGTGACCTGTGCTCGTCCAAATGCCTATCAGTTATTCTCTCATTAGTTCTCCCCCTTCCCTTTCATCTTCTGCCAAATTGGCAACCGGTGCAAACCAGGAGGTTAAATGGGCTTTCTTTCCAAGTTGGGAGATTGATAGTAAAGCAGTTGGAAAGTCAAACCGGAGCACCAGGAGAGGGACTATTCATTGAGTTTTAGAAACCTTTCGTATTCACAGTGTGTCCATTCTCTAGGTTTCCCGTACATGTTATAGCTGTAGTAATATTCCCTTCAACCTGGAGAGTTGGGACCTATGGAATGGGTGCCAGGCATTATTGCTTTAAAGGGTCTGCATTTGCTCACCCAATCTCACTAATCCTCTCAGTCCCGAGTGTCCAGCCTTATGCCACATCCAGCTGTCGTTGTAGATAGGGTCATTCCAGGTTTCATCAGAGACCCTGAAGGAATTGTAAAGAATTTCCCTGTTTTTTCGTTTTGTTTTTGAAATTCCTTTTTATAGTGGGTTTGAGCTGATTCTCGCTGCCATGTTTATGCCAGTCTAGACACACTTGATTCCCTTATGGTGACATATCAATACATAGGTTTTAAGATTTTTACTAGTCAGATATATTCCTCTGTGGGAAATGTGGGGTTTTGAGTCCCTTTCACTGAGGAAGGTGTAGGTCTTGTCTATTCCATAGTTGGTTTTTGGAACGGTACCTGTGCTTATATCAAACTCTGGTTTTATGCATCACCCCACCTCTCCTTCCCCCTTAAGTAGGCATGAGTGTTTTCTAAATGTGAGACTCTGTTCTCTTTTCTAACTCAGTTCAAGTGTAGCCTTGTTTACAGGATCTTCATAAGTGATATCTTATGATAAGTTTCTTTTTCTGTGTGACTTATTTCACTTAGAATCATCGTACCTGAATCCACTCATTTTGCTGCTACTGGTCTTATGACATAGATTTCATGGCTGAGGGATATTCCATCGTACGTAAGTAACACAATTTTTTGAACCATTTTTATATTTCTTGGGATATTTAAGGTGTACCCAAGTTGAGGTTCTTGTAAGCAGTGCAGCCCTCAATTTTGGGGTGGCTCTGTCTTATTGATTTTCAGTTTTCTCAAGGTATATTCCCTAGACTGGAAGTGCCCTTGGCTCTGTAGCTCTGTTGTGTACTTGTTTTAGGGAACACAATGCACTACTCCAGAGAGGCAGTTGGCAATTTACAGCCCGCCCATCAGCATAACAAGGCTCCCTGTTCTCCAGGGCCTGTCTTGCCTTTCTGGTTTTGACACATTTTGTGGATGTCCTTTTTGACTGGTGGGAAGTGATACTTCTTTGTAGTGCAGATTTGCATTGCCCGCTTGCTTGCTTGGCCAAAAAGGGCGTATGCGTTTTCTCCTGAATATATTCAGGAGAAAACGCATACGCCCTTTTTGGCCAAGTGCACCTTGTCGAAGTTGTGCCCCTCTTCCTGTGCTTTAAAGGCGATTCCAACGTACCTCTTGAAATCTGTTTCCTGCTATTCTGCCTCACTTTCAAGTCCGCCTCGTTGCCTTCCCTCAACAGATTTTTGGACGATAGTTGTCCTTTAGTACTCTGCCAGTTTGTGAATTGCTGTGCCCCTGAGCTCCATTTTGCAACTCGTTTTATGTGAGCTGAACGCAAGTCCAAAATTTTGGTTCAGGACCTATGCTGGTTCCTGGTGGGAGGCTGAGACTTTGGTTAATTCTTCTTCCTGTCGGGAAATTAGAGTGACATGTGCCCGTCCAAATGCCTAACAGCTACTCTCTCATTAGTTCTCCCCCTTCCCTTTCATCTTCTGCCAAATTGGCAACCTGTGCAAACCAGGAGCTTAAAGGGCCTGTCTCTCCAAGTTGGGAGATTGATAGTAAAGCAGTTGGAAAGTCAAACCGGAGCACCAGGAGAGGGACTATTCGTTGAGTTTTAGAAACCTTTCGTATTCACAGTGTGTCCATTTTCGAGGTTTTCCTTAAATGTTATAGCTGTATTAATATTCTCTTCAACCTGGAGAGTTGGGACCCATGGAATGGGTGCCATGCATTATTGCTTTAACGGGTGTGCATTTGCTCACCCAATCTCACCAATCCTCTCAGTCCCACGTGTCCAGCCTTATGCCATATCCAGCTGTCATTGTAGATAGGGTCATTCCAGGTTTCATCAGAGACCCCGAAGGAATTGTAAAGAATTTCCCTGTTATTGTTTTGTGTTTGAAATTCCTTTTTATAGTGGGTTTGAGCTGATTCTCGCTGCCATGTTTATGGCAGTCTAGACGCACTTGATTCCCTTACGGAGACATATCAATACATAGGTTTTAAGTTTCTTACTAGTCAGATATATTCCTCTGCGGGAAATATGGGGTTTTGAGTCCCTTTCACTGAGGAAGGTGTAGGTCTTGTCTATTCCATAGTTGGTTTTTGGAACGGTACCTGTGCTTATATCAAACTGTGGTTTTATGCATCACCCCACCTCTCCTTCCCCCTTAAGCAGGCATAAGAGTGTTTTCTAAATGTGAGGTTCTGTTATCTTTCCTAACTCAGGTCATGTGTAGCAATGTTTACAGGACCTTCATAAGTGATATCTTATGATAAGTTTCTTTTTCTGTGTGACTTATTTCACTTAGAATCATCGTACCTGAATCCACTCATTTTGCTGCTACTGGTCTTATGACATAGATTTCATGGCTGAGGGATATTCCATCCTACGTATGTACCACAAGTTTTTGAACCATTTTTATCTTTCCTGGGATATTTAAGGTGTACCCAAGTTGAGGTTCTTGTAAGCAGTGCAGCCCTCAATTTTGGGGTGGCTCTGTCTTATTGATTTTCAGTTTTCCCAAGGTATATTCCCTAGAGTGGAAGTGCCCTTGGCTCTGTAGCTCTGTTGTTTACTTGTCTTAGGGAACACAATGCACTCCTCCAGAGAGGCAGTTGGCAATTTACAGCCCGCCCATCAGCATAACAAGGCTCCCTGTTCTCCAGGGCCTGTCTTGCCTTTCTGGTTTTGACACATTTTGTGGATGTCCCTTTTGACTGGTGGGAAGTGATACTTCTTTGTAGTGCAGATTTGCATTGCCCGCTTGCTTGCTTGGCCAAAAAGGGCGTTATGCGTTTTCTCCTGTATATATTCAGGAGAAAACGCATAACGCCCTTTTTGGCCAAGTGCCTCCTTGTCGAAGTTGTGCCCCTCTTCCTGTGCTTTAAAGGCGATTCCAATGTACCTTTTGAAATCTGTTTCCTGCTATTCTGCCTCGCTTTCAAGTCCGCCTCGTTGCCTTCCCTCAACAGATTTTTGGACGATAGTTGTCCTTTATTACTCTGCCAGTTTGTGAATTGCTGTGCCCCTGAGCTCCATTTTTCAACTCGTATTTTTTGAGCTGAACGCAAGTCCAAAATTTTGGTTCAGTACCTATACTGGTTCCCGGTGGGTGGCTGAGACTTTGGTTAATTCTTCTTCCTGCCGGGAAATTAGAGTGACATGTGCCCGTCCAAATGCCTAACAGCTACTCTCTCATTGGTTCTCCCTCTTCCCTTTCATCCTCTGCCAAATTGGCAACCTGTGCGGACCAGGAGGTTAAAGGGGCTGACTCTGCAAGTTGAGAGATTGATAGTAAAGCAGTTGGAAAGTCAAACCGGAGCACCAGGAGAGGGACTATTCATTGAGTTTTAGAAACCTTTCGTATTCACTGTGTGTGCATTCTCTAGGTTTCCCGTACATGTTATAGTTGTAGTAATATTCCCTTCAACCTGGAAAGTTGGGACCCATGGAATGGGTGCCATGCATTATTGCTTTAAAGGGTCTGCATTTGCTCAGCCAATCTCACCAATCCTCTCAGTCCCACGTGTACAGCCTTATGCCACATTCAGCTGTCATTGTAGATAGGGTCATTCCAGGTTTCATCAGAGACCCTGAAGGAATTGTAAAGAATTTTCCTGTTTTTTGTTTTGTGTTTGAAATTCGTTTTTATTGTGGGTTTGAGCTGATTCTCGCTGCCAAGTTTATGCCAGTCTAGACACACTTGATTCCCTTGCAGAGACATATCAATACATAGGTTTTAAGATTCTTACTAGTCAGATATATTCCTTTGCGGGAAATATGGGGTTTTGAGTCCCTTTCACTGAGGAAGATGTAGGTCTTGTCTATTCCATAGTTGGTTTTTGGAACGGTACCGCTGCTTTTATCAAACTCTGGTTTTATTCATCTCCCTACCTCTCCTTCCCCCTTAAGCAGGCATGAGTGTTTTCTAAATGTGAGACTCTGTTCTCTTTTCTAACTCAGTTCCTGTGTAGCCATGTTTACAGGATCTGCATAAGTGATATCTTATGATAAGTTTCTTTTTCTGTGTGACTTATTTCACTTAGAATCATCGTCCCTGAATCCACTCATTTTGCTGCTACTTGTGTTATGACATTGATTTCATGGCTGAGGGATATTCCATCGTACGTAATTACCACAATTTTTTGAACCATTTTTATCTTTCCTGGGATATTTAAGGTGTACCCAAGTTGAGGTTCTTGTAAGCAGTGCAGCCCTCAATTTTGGGGTGGCTCTGTCTTATTGATTTTCAGTTTTCCCAAGGTATATTCCCTAGAGTGGAAGTGCCCTTGGCTCTGTAGCTCTGTTGATTACTTGTTTAAGGGAACACAATGCACTCCTCCAGAGAGGCAGTTGGCAATTTACAGCCCGCCCATCAGCATAACAAGGCTCCCTGTTCTCCAGGGCCTGTCTTGCCTTTCTGGTTTTGACACATTTTGTGGATGTCCCTTTTGACCGGTGGGAAGTGATACTTCTTTGTAGTGCAGATTTGCATTGCCCGCTTGCTTGCTTGGCCAAAAAGGGCGTATGCGTTTTCTCCTGAATATATTCAGGAGAAAACGCATACGCCCTTTTTGGCCAAGTGCATCCTTGTCGAAGTTGTGCCCCTCTTCCTGTGCTTTAAAGGCGATTACAACGTACCTCTTGAAATCTGTTTCCTGCTACTCTGCCTCACTTTCAAGTCCGCCTTGTTGCCTTCCCTCAACAGATTTTTGGATGATAGTTGTCCTTTATTACTCTGCCAGTTCGTGAATTGTTGGGCCCCTGAGCTCCATTTTTCAACTCGTATTTTGTGAGCTGAACGCATGTCCAAAATTTTGGTTCAGGACCTATGCTGGTTCCCGGTGGGAGGCTGAGACTTTGGTTAATTCTTCTTCCTGCCGGGAAATTAGAGTGACCTGTGCTCGTCCAAATGCCTATCAGTTATTCTCTCATTAGTTCTCCCCCTTCCCTTTCATCTTCTGCCAAATTGGCAACCGGTGCAAACCAGGAGGTTAAATGGGCTTTCTTTCCAAGTTGGGAGATTGATAGTAAAGCAGTTGGAAAGTCAAACCGGAGCACCAGGAGAGGGACTATTCATTGAGTTTTAGAAACCTTTCGTATTCACAGTGTGTCCATTCTCTAGGTTTCCCGTACATGTTATAGCTGTAGTAATATTCCCTTCAACCTGGAGAGTTGGGACCTATGGAATGGGTGCCAGGCATTATTGCTTTAAAGGGTCTGCATTTGCTCACCCAATCTCACCAATCCTCTCAGTCCCGAGTGTCCAGCCTTATGCCACATCCAGCTGTCGTTGTAGATAGGGTCATTCCAGGTTTCATCAGAGACCCTGAAGGAATTGTAAAGAATTTCCCTGTTTTTTCGTTTTGTTTTTGAAATTCCTTTTTATAGTGGGTTTGAGCTGATTCTCGCTGCCATGTTTATGCCAGTCTAGACACACTTGATTCCCTTATGGTGACATATCAATACATAGGTTTTAAGATTTTTACTAGTCAGATATATTCCTCTGTGTCAAATGTGGGGTTTTGAGTCCCTTTCACTGAGGAAGGTGTAGGTCTTGTCTATTCCATAGTTGGTTTTTGGAACGGTACCTGTGCTTATATCAAACTCTGGTTTTATGCATCACCCCACCTCTCCTTCCCCCTTAAGTAGGCATGAGTGTTTTCTAAATGTGAGACTCTGTTCTCTTTTCTAACTCAGTTCAAGTGTAGCCTTGTTTACAGGATCTTCATAAGTGATATCTTATGATAAGTTTCTTTTTCTGTGTGACTTATTTCACTTAGAATCATCGTACCTGAATCCACTCATTTTGCTGCTACTGGTCTTATGACATAGATTTCATGGCTGAGGGATATTCCATCGTACGTAAGTACCACAAATTTTTGAACCATTTTTACATTTCCTGGGATATTTAAGGTGTACCCAAGTTGAGGTTCTTGTAAGCAGTGCAGCCCTCAATTTTGGGGTGGCTCTGTCTTATTGATTTTCAGTTTTCTCAAGGTATATTCCCTAGACTGGAAGTGCCCTTGGCTCTGTAGCTCTGTTGTGTACTTGTTTTAGGGAACACAATGCACTACTCCAGAGAGGCAGTTGGCAATTTACAGCCCGCCCATCAGCATAACAAGGCTCCCTGTTCTCCAGGGCCTGTCTTGCCTTTCTGGTTTTGACACATTTTGTGGATGTCCTTTTTGACTGGTGGGAAGTGATACTTCTTTGTAGTGCAGATTTGCATTGCCCGCTTGCTTGCTTGGCCAAAAAGGGCGTATGCGTTTTCTCCTGAATATATTCAGGAGAAAACGCATACGCCCTTTTTGGCCAAGTGCACCTTGTCGAAGTTGTGCCCCTCTTCCTGTGCTTTAAAGGCGATTCCAACGTACCTCTTGAAATCTGTTTCCTGCTATTCTGCCTCACTTTCAAGTCCGCCTCGTTGCCTTCCCTCAACAGATTTTTGGATGATAGTTGTCCTTTATTACTCTGCCAGTTCGTGAATTGTTGGGCCCCTGAGCTCCATTTTTCAACTCGTATTTTGTGAGCTGAACGCAAGTCCAAAATTTTGGTTCAGGACCTATGCTGGTTCCCGGTGGGAGGCTGAGACTTTGGTTAATTCTTCTTCCTGCCGGGAAATTAGAGTGACCTGTGCTCGTCCAAATGCCTATCAGTTATTCTCTCATTAGTTCTCCCCCTTCCCTTTCATCTTCTGCCAAATTGGCAACCTGTGCAAACCAGGAGGTTAAAGGGCCTGTCTCTCCAAGTTGGGAGATTGATAGTAAAGCAGTTGGAAAGTCAAACCGGAGCACCAGGAGAGGGACTATTCGTTGAGTTTTAGAAACCTTTCGTATTCACAGTGTGTCCATTTTCGAGGTTTTCCTTACATGTTATAGCTGTATTAATATTCTCTTCAACCTGGAGAGTTGGGACCCATGGAATGGGTGCCATGCATTATTGCTTTAACGGGTGTGCATTTGCTCACCCAATCTCACCAATCCTCTCAGTCCCACGTGTCCAGCCTTATGCCATATCCAGCTGTCATTGTAGATAGGGTCATTCCAGGTTTCATCAGAGACCCCGAAGGAATTGTAAAGAATTTCCCTGTTATTGTTTTGTGTTTGAAATTCCTTTTTATAGTGGGTTTGAGCTGATTCTCGCTGCCATGTTTATGGCAGTCTAGACGCACTTGATTCCCTTATGGAGACATATCAATACATAGGTTTTAAGTTTCTTACTAGTCAGATATATTCCTCTGCGGGAAATATGGGGTTTTGAGTCCCTTTCACTGAGGAAGGTGTAGGTCTTGTCTATTCCATAGTTGGTTTTTGGAACGGTACCTGTGCTTATATCAAACTGTGGTTTTATGCATCACCCCACCTCTCCTTCCCCCTTAAGCAGGCATAAGAGTGTTTTCTAAATGTGAGGTTCTGTTATCTTTCCTAACTCAGGTCATGTGTAGCAATGTTTACAGGACCTTCATAAGTGATATCTTATGATAAGTTTCTTTTTCTGTGTGACTTATTTCACTTAGAATCATCGTACCTGAATCCACTCATTTTGCTGCTACTGGTCTTATGACATAGATTTCATGGCTGAGGGATATTCCATCCTACGTATGTACCACAAGTTTTTGAACCATTTTTATCTTTCCTGGGATATTTAAGGTGTACCCAAGTTGAGGTTCTTGTAAGCAGTTCAGCCCTCAATTTTGGGGTGGCTCTGTCTTATTGATTTTCAGTTTTCCCAAGGTATATTCCCTAGAGTGGAAGTGCCCTTGGCTCTGTATCTCTGTTGTTTACTTGTCTTAGGGAACACAATGCACTCCTCCAGAGAGGCAGTTGGCAATTTACAGCCCGCCCATCAGCATAACAAGGCTCCCTGTTCTCCAGGGCCTGTCTTGCCTTTCTGGTTTTGACACATTTTGTGGATGTCCCTTTTGACTGGTGGGAAGTGATACTTCTTTGTAGTGCAGATTTGCATTGCCCGCTTGCTTGCTTGGCCAAAAAGGGCGTTATGCGTTTTCTCCTGTATATATTCAGGAGAAAACGCATAACGCCCTTTTTGGCCAAGTGCCTCCTTGTCGAAGTTGTGCCCCTCTTCCTGTGCTTTAAAGGCGATTCCAACGTACCTCTTGAAATCTGTTTCCTGCTATTCTGCCTCGCTTTCAAGTCCGCCTCGTTGCCTTCCCTCAACAGATTTTTGGATGATAGTTGTCCTTTATTACTCTGCCAGTTCGTGAATTGTTGGGCCCCTGAGCTCCATTTTTCAACTCGTATTTTGTGAGCTGAACGCAAGTCCAAAATTTTGGTTCAGGACCTATGCTTGTTCCCGGTGGGAGGCTGAGACTTTGGTTAATTCTTCTTCCTGCCGGGAAATTAGAGTGACCTGTGCTCATCCAAATGCCTATCAGTTATTCTCTCATTAGTTCTCACCCTTCTCTTTCATCTTCTGCCAAATTGGCAACCGGTGCAAACCAGGAGGTTAAATGGGCTTTCTTTCCAATTTGGGAGATTGATAGTAAAGCAGTTGGAAAGTCAAACCGGAGCACCAGGAGAGGGACTATTCATTGAGTTTTAGAAACCTTTCGTATTCACAGTGTGTCCATTCTCTAGGTTTCCCGTACATGTTATAGCTGTAGTAATATTCCCTTCAACCTGGAGAGTTGGGACCTATGGAATGGGTGCCAGGCATTATTGCTTTAAAGGGTCTGCATTTGGTCACCCAATCTCACCAATCCTCTCAGTCCCAAGTGTCCAGCCTTATGCCACATCCAGCTGTCGTTGTAGATAGGGTCATTCCAGGTTTCATCAGAGACCCTGAAGGAATTGTAAAGAATTTCCCTGTTTTTTCGTTTTGTTTTTGAAATTCCTTTTTATAGTGGGTTTGAGCTGATTCTCGCTGCCATGTTTATGCCAGTCTAGACACACTTGATTCCCTTATGGTGACATATCCATACATAGGTTTTAAGATTTTTACTAGTCAGATATATTCCTCTGTGGGAAATGTGGGGTTTTGAGTCCCTTTCACTGAGGAAGGTGTAGGTCTTGTCTATTCCATAGTTGGTTTTTGGAACGGTACCTGTGCTTATATCAAACTCTGGTTTTATGCATCACCCCACCTCTCCTTCCCCCTTAAGTAGGCATGAGTGTTTTCTAAATGTGAGACTCTGTTCTCTTTTCTAACTCAGTTCAAGTGTAGCCTTGTTTACAGGATCTTCATAAGTGATATCTTATGATAAGTTTCTTTTTCTGTGTGACTTATTTCACTTAGAATCATCGTACCTGAATCCACTCATTTTGCTGCTACTGGTCTTATGACATAGATTTCATGGCTGAGGGATATTCCATCGTACGTAAGTAACACAATTTTTTGAACCATTTTTATATTTCTTGGGATATTTAAGGTGTACCCAAGTTGAGGTTCTTGTAAGCAGTGCAGCCCTCAATTTTGGGGTGGCTCTGTCTTATTGATTTTCAGTTTTCTCAAGGTATATTCCCTAGACTGGAAGTGCCCTTGGCTCTGTAGCTCTGTTGTGTACTTGTTTTAGGGAACACAATGCACTCCTCCAGAGAGGCAGTAGGCAATTTACAGCCCGCCCATCAGCATAACAAGGCTCCCTGTTCTCCAGGGCCTGTCTTGCCTTTCTGGTTTTGACACATTTTGTGGATGTCCTTTTTGACTGGTGGAAAGTGATACTTCTTTGTAGTGCAGATTTGCATTGCCCGCTTGCTTGCTTGGCCAAAAAGGGCGTATGCATTTTCTCCTGAATATATTCAGGAGAAAACGCATACGCCCTTTTTGGCCAAGTGCACCTTGTCGAAGTTGTGCCCCTCTTCCTGTGCTTTAAAGGCGATTACAACGTACCTCTTGAAATCTGTTTCCTGCTACTCTGCCTCGCTTTCAAGTCTGCCTCGTTGCCTTCCCTCAACAGATTTTTGGACGATAGTTGTCCTTTAGTACTCTGCCAGTTTGTGAATTGCTGTGCCCCTGAGCTCCATTTTGCAACTCGTTTTATGTGAGCTGAACGCAAGTCCAAAATTTTGGTTCAGGACCTATGCTGGTTCCTGGTGGGAGGCTGAGACTTTGGTTAATTCTTCTTCCTGTCGGGAAATTAGAGTGACATGTGCCCGTCCAAATGCCTAACAGCTACTCTCTCATTAGTTCTCCCCCTTCCCTTTCATCTTCTGCCAAATTGGCAACCTGTGCAAACCAGGAGGTTAAAGGGCCTGTCTCTCCAAGTTGGGAGATTGATAGTAAAGCAGTTGGAAAGTCAAACCGGAGCACCAGGAGAGGGACTATTCGTTGAGTTTTAGAAACCTTTCGTATTCACAGTGTGTCCATTTTCGAGGTTTTCCTTACATGTTATAGCTGTATTAATATTCTCTTCAACCTGGAGAGTTGGGACCCATGGAATGGGTGCCATGCATTATTGCTTTAACGGGTGTGCATTTGCTCACCCAATCTCACCAATCCTCTCAGTCCCACGTGTCCAGCCTTATGCCATATCCAGCTGTCATTGTAGATAGGGTCATTCCAGGTTTCATCAGAGACCCCGAAGGAATTGTAAAGAATTTCCCTGTTATTGTTTTGTGTTTGAAATTCCTTTTTATAGTGGGTTTGAGCTGATTCTCGCTGCCATGTTTATGGCAGTCTAGACGCACTTGATTCCCTTATGGAGACATATCAATACATAGGTTTTAAGTTTCTTACTAGTCAGATATATTCCTCTGCGGGAAATATGGGGTTTTGAGTCCCTTTCACTGAGGAAGGTGTAGGTCTTGTCTATTCCATAGTTGGTTTTTGGAACGGTACCTGTGCTTATATCAAACTGTGGTTTTATGCATCACCCCACCTCTCCTTCCCCCTTAAGCAGGCATAAGAGTGTTTTCTAAATGTGAGGTTCTGTTATCTTTCCTAACTCAGGTCATGTGTAGCAATGTTTACAGGACCTTCATAAGTGATATCTTATGATAAGTTTCTTTTTCTGTGTGACTTATTTCACTTAGAATCATCGTACCTGAATCCACTCATTTTGCTGCTACTGGTCTTATGACATAGATTTCATGGCTGAGGGATATTCCATCCTACGTATGTACCACAAGTGTTTGAACCATTTTTATCTTTCCTGGGATATTTAAGGTGTACCCAAGTTGAGGTTCTTGTAAGCAGTTCAGCCCTCAATTTTGGGGTGGCTCTGTCTTATTGATTTTCAGTTTTCCCAAGGTATATTCCCTAGAGTGGAAGTGCCCTTGGCTCTGTATCTCTGTTGTTTACTTGTCTTAGGGAACACAATGCACTCCTCCAGAGAGGCAGTTGGCAATTTACAGCCCGCCCATCAGCATAACAAGGCTCCCTGTTCTCCAGGGCCTGTCTTGCCTTTCTGGTTTTGACACATTTTGTGGATGTCCCTTTTGACTGGTGGGAAGTGATACTTCTTTGTAGTGCAGATTTGCATTGCCCGCTTGCTTGCTTGGCCAAAAAGGGCGTTATGCGTTTTCTCCTGTATATATTCAGGAGAAAACGCATAACGCCCTTTTTGGCCAAGTGCCTCCTTGTCGAAGTTGTGCCCCTCTTCCTGTGCTTTAAAGGCGATTCCAACGTACCTCTTGAAATCTGTTTCCTGCTATTCTGCCTCGCTTTCAAGTCCGCCTCGTTGCCTTCCCTCAACAGATTTTTGGATGATAGTTGTCCTTTATTACTCTGCCAGTTCGTGAATTGTTGGGCCCCTGAGCTCCATTTTTCAACTCGTATTTTGTGAGCTGAACGCAAGTCCAAAATTTTGGTTCAGGACCTATGCTTGTTCCCGGTGGGAGGCTGAGACTTTGGTTAATTCTTCTTCCTGCCGGGAAATTAGAGTGACCTGTGCTCATCCAAATGCCTATCAGTTATTCTCTCATTAGTTCTCACCCTTCTCTTTCATCTTCTGCCAAATTGGCAACCGGTGCAAACCAGGAGGTTAAATGGGCTTTCTTTCCAATTTGGGAGATTGATAGTAAAGCAGTTGGAAAGTCAAACCGGAGCACCAGGAGAGGGACTATTCATTGAGTTTTAGAAACCTTTTGTATTCACAGTGTGTCCATTCTCTAGGTTTCCCGTACATGTTATAGCTGTAGTAATATTCCCTTCAACCTGGAGAGTTGGGACCTATGGAATGGGTGCCAGGCATTATTGCTTTAAAGGGTCTGCATTTGGTCACCCAATCTCACCAATCCTCTCAGTCCCAAGTGTCCAGCCTTATGCCACATCCAGCTGTCGTTGTAGATAGGGTCATTCCAGGTTTCATCAGAGACCCTGAAGGAATTGTAAAGAATTTCCCTGTTTTTTCGTTTTGTTTTTGAAATTCCTTTTTATAGTGGGTTTGAGCTGATTCTCGCTGCCATGTTTATGCCAGTCTAGACACACTTGATTCCCTTATGGTGACATATCCATACATAGGTTTTAAGATTTTTACTAGTCAGATATATTCCTCTGTGGGAAATGTGGGGTTTTGAGTCCCTTTCACTGAGGAAGGTGTAGGTCTTGTCTATTCCATAGTTGGTTTTTGGAACGGTACCTGTGCTTATATCAAACTCTGGTTTTATGCATCACCCCACCTCTCCTTCCCCCTTAAGTAGGCATGAGTGTTTTCTAAATGTGAGACTCTGTTCTCTTTTCTAACTCAGTTCAAGTGTAGCCTTGTTTACAGGATCTTCATAAGTGATATCTTATGATAAGTTTCTTTTTCTGTGTGACTTATTTCACTTAGAATCATCGTACCTGAATCCACTCATTTTGCTGCTACTGGTCTTATGACATAGATTTCATGGCTGAGGGATATTCCATCGTACGTAAGTAACACAATTTTTTGAACCATTTTTATATTTCTTGGGATATTTAAGGTGTACCCAAGTTGAGGTTCTTGTAAGCAGTGCAGCCCTCAATTTTGGGGTGGCTCTGTCTTATTGATTTTCAGTTTTCTCAAGGTATATTCCCTAGACTGGAAGTGCCCTTGGCTCTGTAGCTCTGTTGTGTACTTGTTTTAGGGAACACAATGCACTCCTCCAGAGAGGCAGTTGGCAATTTACAGCCCGCCCATCAGCATAACAAGGCTCCCTGTTCTCCAGGGCCTGTCTTGCCTTTCTGGTTTTGACACATTTTGTGGATGTCCTTTTTGACTGGTGGGAAGTGATACTTCTTTGTAGTGCAGATTTGCATTGCCCGCTTGCTTGCTTGGCCAAAAAGGGCGTATGCGTTTTCTCCTGAATATATTCAGGAGAAAACGCATACGCCCTTTTTGGCCAAGTGCACCTTGTCGAAGTTGTGCCCCTCTTCCTGTGCTTTAAAGGCGATTACAACGTACCTCTTGAAATCTGTTTCCTGCTACTCTGCCTCGCTTTCAAGTCCGCCTCGTTGCCTTCCCTCAACAGATTTTTGGATGATAGTTGTCCTTTATTACTCTGCCAGTTCGTGAATTGTTGGGCCCCTGAGCTCCATTTTTCAACTCGTATTTTGTGAGCTGAACGCAAGTCCAAAATTTTGGTTCAGGACCTATGCTTGTTCCCGGTGGGAGGCTGAGACTTTGGTTAATTCTTCTTCCTGCCGGGAAATTAGAGTGACCTGTGCTCATCCAAATGCCTATCAGTTATTCTCTCATTAGTTCTCACCCTTCTCTTTCATCTTCTGCCAAATTGGCAACCGGTGCAAACCAGGAGGTTAAATGGGCTTTCTTTCCAATTTGGGAGATTGATAGTAAAGCAGTTGGAAAGTCAAACCGGAGCACCAGGAGAGGGACTATTCATTGAGTTTTAGAAACCTTTCGTATTCACAGTGTGTCCATTCTCTAGGTTTCCCGTACATGTTATAGCTGTAGTAATATTCCCTTCAACCTGGAGAGTTGGGACCTATGGAATGGGTGCCAGGCATTATTGCTTTAAAGGGTCTGCATTTGGTCACCCAATCTCACCAATCCTCTCAGTCCCAAGTGTCCAGCCTTATGCCACATCCAGCTGTCGTTGTAGATAGGGTCATTCCAGGTTTCATCAGAGACCCTGAAGGAATTGTAAAGAATTTCCCTGTTTTTTCGTTTTGTTTTTGAAATTCCTTTTTATAGTGGGTTTGAGCTGATTCTCGCTGCCATGTTTATGCCAGTCTAGACACACTTGATTCCCTTATGGTGACATATCCATACATAGGTTTTAAGATTTTTACTAGTCAGATATATTCCTCTGTGGGAAATGTGGGGTTTTGAGTCCCTTTCACTGAGGAAGGTGTAGGTCTTGTCTATTCCATAGTTGGTTTTTGGAACGGTACCTGTGCTTATATCAAACTCTGGTTTTATGCATCACCCCACCTCTCCTTCCCCCTTAAGTAGGCATGAGTGTTTTCTAAATGTGAGACTCTGTTCTATTTTCTAACTCAGTTCAAGTGTAGCCTTGTTTACAGGATCTTCATAAGTGATATCTTATGATAAGTTTCTTTTTCTGTGTGACTTATTTCACTTAGAATCATCGTACCTGAATCCACTCATTTTGCTGCTACTGGTCTTATGACATAGATTTCATGGCTGAGGGATATTCCATCGTACGTAAGTAACACAATTTTTTGAACCATTTTTATATTTCTTGGGATATTTAAGGTGTACCCAAGTTGAGGTTCTTGTAAGCAGTGCAGCCCTCAATTTTGGGGTGGCTCTGTCTTATTGATTTTCAGTTTTCCCAAGGTATATTCCCTAGAGTGGAAGTGCCCTTGGCTCTGTATCTCTGTTGTTTACTTGTCTTAGGGAACACAATGCACTCCTCCAGAGAGGCAGTTGGCAATTTACAGCCCGCCCATCAGCATAACAAGGCTCCCTGTTCTCCAGGGCCTGTCTTGCCTTTCTGGTTTTGACACATTTTGTGGATGTCCCTTTTGACTGGTGGGAAGTGATACTTCTTTGTAGTGCAGATTTGCATTGCCCGCTTGCTTGCTTGGCCAAAAAGGGCGTTATGCGTTTTCTCCTGTATATATTCAGGAGAAAACGCATAACGCCCTTTTTGGCCAAGTGCCTCCTTGTCGAAGTTGTGCCCCTCTTCCTGTGCTTTAAAGGCGATTCCAACGTACCTCTTGAAATCTGTTTCCTGCTATTCTGCCTCGCTTTCAAGTCCGCCTCGTTGCCTTCCCTCAACAGATTTTTGGATGATAGTTGTCCTTTATTACTCTGCCAGTTCGTGAATTGTTGGGCCCCTGAGCTCCATTTTTCAACTCGTATTTTGTGAGCTGAACGCAAGTCCAAAATTTTGGTTCAGGACCTATGCTTGTTCCCGGTGGGAGGCTGAGACTTTGGTTAATTCTTCTTCCTGCCGGGAAATTAGAGTGACCTGTGCTCATCCAAATGCCTATCAGTTATTCTCTCATTAGTTCTCACCCTTCTCTTTCATCTTCTGCCAAATTGGCAACCGGTGCAAACCAGGAGGTTAAATGGGCTTTCTTTCCAATTTGGGAGATTGATAGTAAAGCAGTTGGAAAGTCAAACCGGAGCATCAGGAGAGGGACTATTCATTGAGTTTTAGAAACCTTTTGTATTCACAGTGTGTCCATTCTCTAGGTTTCCCGTACATGTTATAGCTGTAGTAATATTCCCTTCAACCTGGAGAGTTGGGACCTATGGAATGGGTGCCAGGCATTATTGCTTTAAAGGGTCTGCATTTGGTCACCCAATCTCACCAATCCTCTCAGTCCCAAGTGTCCAGCCTTATGCCACATCCAGCTGTCGTTGTAGATAGGGTCATTCCAGGTTTCATCAGAGACCCTGAAGGAATTGTAAAGAATTTCCCTGTTTTTTCGTTTTGTTTTTGAAATTCCTTTTTATAGTGGGTTTGAGCTGATTCTCGCTGCCATGTTTATGCCAGTCTAGACACACTTGATTCCCTTATGGTGACATATCCATACATAGGTTTTAAGATTTTTACTAGTCAGATATATTCCTCTGTGGGAAATGTGGGGTTTTGAGTCCCTTTCACTGAGGAAGGTGTAGGTCTTGTCTATTCCATAGTTGGTTTTTGGAACGGTACCTGTGCTTATATCAAACTCTGGTTTTATGCATCACCCCACCTCTCCTTCCCCCTTAAGTAGGCATGAGTGTTTTCTAAATGTGAGACTCTGTTCTCTTTTCTAACTCAGTTCAAGTGTAGCCTTGTTTACAGGATCTTCATAAGTGATATCTTATGATAAGTTTCTTTTTCTGTGTGACTTATTTCACTTAGAATCATCGTACCTGAATCCACTCATTTTGCTGCTACTGGTCTTATGACATAGATTTCATGGCTGAGGGATATTCCATCGTACGTAAGTAACACAATTTTTTGAACCATTTTTATATTTCTTGGGATATTTAAGGTGTACCCAAGTTGAGGTTCTTGTAAGCAGTGCAGCCCTCAATTTTGGGGTGGCTCTGTCTTATTGATTTTCAGTTTTCTCAAGGTATATTCCCTAGACTGGAAGTGCCCTTGGCTCTGTAGCTCTGTTGTGTACTTGTTTTAGGGAACACAATGCACTCCTCCAGAGAGGCAGTTGGCAATTTACAGCCCGCCCATCAGCATAACAAGGCTCCCTGTTCTCCAGGGCCTGTCTTGCCTTTCTGGTTTTGACACATTTTGTGGATGTCCTTTTTGACTGGTGGGAAGTGATACTTCTTTGTAGTGCAGATTTGCATTGCCCGCTTGCTTGCTTGGCCAAAAAGGGCGTATGCGTTTTCTCCTGAATATATTCAGGAGAAAACGCATACGCCCTTTTTGGCCAAGTGCACCTTGTCGAAGTTGTGCCCCTCTTCCTGTGCTTTAAAGGCGATTACAACGTACCTCTTGAAATCTGTTTCCTGCTACTCTGCCTCGCTTTCAAGTCCGCCTCGTTGCCTTCCCTCAACAGATTTTTGGACGATAGTTGTCCTTTAGTACTCTGCCAGTTTGTGAATTGCTGTGCCCCTGAGCTCCATTTTGCAACTCGTTTTATGTGAGCTGAACGCAAGTCCAAAATTTTGGTTCAGGACCTATGCTGGTTCCTGGTGGGAGGCTGAGACTTTGGTTAATTCTTCTTCCTGTCGGGAAATTAGAGTGACATGTGCCCGTCCAAATGCCTAACAGCTACTCTCTCATTAGTTCTCCCCCTTCCCTTTCATCTTCTGCCAAATTGGCAACCTGTGCAAACCAGGAGGTTAAAGGGCCTGTCTCTCCAAGTTGGGAGATTGATAGTAAAGCAGTTGGAAAGTCAAACCGGAGCACCAGGAGAGGGACTATTCGTTGAGTTTTAGAAACCTTTCGTATTCACAGTGTGTCCATTTTCGAGGTTTTCCTTACATGTTATAGCTGTATTAATATTCTCTTCAACCTGGAGAGTTGGGACCCATGGAATGGGTGCCATGCATTATTGCTTTAACGGGTGTGCATTTGCTCACCCAATCTCACCAATCCTCTCAGTCCCACGTGTCCAGCCTTATGCTATATCCAGCTGTCATTGTAGATAGGGTCATTCCAGGTTTCATCAGAGACCCCGAAGGAATTGTAAAGAATTTCCCTGTTATTGTTTTGTGTTTGAAATTCCTTTTTATAGTGGGTTTGAGCTGATTCTCGCTGCCATGTTTATGGCAGTCTAGACGCACTTGATTCCCTTATGGAGACATATCAATACATAGGTTTTAAGTTTCTTACTAGTCAGATATATTCCTCTGCGGGAAATATGGGGTTTTGAGTCCCTTTCACTGAGGAAGGTGTAGGTCTTGTCTATTCCATAGTTGGTTTTTGGAACGGTACCTGTGCTTATATCAAACTGTGGTTTTATGCATCACCCCACCTCTCCTTCCCCCTTAAGCAGGCATAAGAGTGTTTTCTAAATGTGAGGTTCTGTTATCTTTCCTAACTCAGGTCATGTGTAGCAATGTTTACAGGACCTTCATAAGTGATATCTTATGATAAGTTTCTTTTTCTGTGTGACTTATTTCACTTAGAATCATCGTACCTGAATCCACTCATTTTGCTGCTACTGGTCTTATGACATAGATTTCATGGCTGAGGGATATTCCATCCTACGTATGTACCACAAGTGTTTGAACCATTTTTATCTTTCCTGGGATATTTAAGGTGTACCCAAGTTGAGGTTCTTGTAAGCAGTTCAGCCCTCAATTTTGGGGTGGCTCTGTCTTATTGATTTTCAGTTTTCCCAAGGTATATTCCCTAGAGTGGAAGTGCCCTTGGCTCTGTATCTCTGTTGTTTACTTGTCTTAGGGAACACAATGCACTCCTCCAGAGAGGCAGTTGGCAATTTACAGCCCGCCCATCAGCATAACAAGGCTCCCTGTTCTCCAGGGCCTGTCTTGCCTTTCTGGTTTTGACACATTTTGTGGATGTCCCTTTTGACTGGTGGGAAGTGATACTTCTTTGTAGTGCAGATTTGCATTGCCCGCTTGCTTGCTTGGCCAAAAAGGGCGTTATGCGTTTTCTCCTGTATATATTCAGGAGAAAACGCATAACGCCCTTTTTGGCCAAGTGCCTCCTTGTCGAAGTTGTGCCCCTCTTCCTGTGCTTTAAAGGCGATTCCAACGTACCTCTTGAAATCTGTTTCCTGCTATTCTGCCTCGCTTTCAAGTCCGCCTCGTTGCCTTCCCTCAACAGATTTTTGGATGATAGTTGTCCTTTATTACTCTGCCAGTTCGTGAATTGTTGGGCCCCTGAGCTCCATTTTTCAACTCGTATTTTGTGAGCTGAACGCAAGTCCAAAATTTTGGTTCAGGACCTATGCTTGTTCCCGGTGGGAGGCTGAGACTTTGGTTAATTCTTCTTCCTGCCGGGAAATTAGAGTGACCTGTGCTCATCCAAATGCCTATCAGTTATTCTCTCATTAGTTCTCACCCTTCTCTTTCATCTTCTGCCAAATTGGCAACCGGTGCAAACCAGGAGGTTAAATGGGCTTTCTTTCCAATTTGGGAGATTGATAGTAAAGCAGTTGGAAAGTCAAACCGGAGCACCAGGAGAGGGACTATTCATTGAGTTTTAGAAACCTTTCGTATTCACAGTGTGTCCATTCTCTAGGTTTCCCGTACATGTTATAGCTGTAGTAATATTCCCTTCAACCTGGAGAGTTGGGACCTATGGAATGGGTGCCAGGCATTATTGCTTTAAAGGGTCTGCATTTGGTCACCCAATCTCACCAATCCTCTCAGTCCCAAGTGTCCAGCCTTATGCCACATCCAGCTGTCGTTGTAGATAGGGTCATTCCAGGTTTCATCAGAGACCCTGAAGGAATTGTAAAGAATTTCCCTGTTTTTTCGTTTTGTTTTTGAAATTCCTTTTTATAGTGGGTTTGAGCTGATTCTCGCTGCCATGTTTATGCCAGTCTAGACACACTTGATTCCCTTATGGTGACATATCCATACATAGGTTTTAAGATTTTTACTAGTCAGATATATTCCTCTGTGGGAAATGTGGGGTTTTGAGTCCCTTTCACTGAGGAAGGTGTAGGTCTTGTCTATTCCATAGTTGGTTTTTGGAACGGTACCTGTGCTTATATCAAACTCTGGTTTTATGCATCACCCCACCTCTCCTTCCCCCTTAAGTAGGCATGAGTGTTTTCTAAATGTGAGACTCTGTTCTCTTTTCTAACTCAGTTCAAGTGTAGCCTTGTTTACAGGATCTTCATAAGTGATATCTTATGATAAGTTTCTTTTTCTGTGTGACTTATTTCACTTAGAATCATCGTACCTGAATCCACTCATTTTGCTGCTACTGGTCTTATGACATAGATTTCATGGCTGAGGGATATTCCATCGTACGTAAGTAACACAATTTTTTGAACCATTTTTATATTTCTTGGGATATTTAAGGTGTACCCAAGTTGAGGTTCTTGTAAGCAGTGCAGCCCTCAATTTTGGGGTGGCTCTGTCTTATTGATTTTCAGTTTTCTCAAGGTATATTCCCTAGACTGGAAGTGCCCTTGGCTCTGTAGCTCTGTTGTGTACTTGTTTTAGGGAACACAATGCACTCCTCCAGAGAGGCAGTTGGCAATTTACAGCCCGCCCATCAGCATAACAAGGCTCCCTGTTCTCCAGGGCCTGTCTTGCCTTTCTGGTTTTGACACATTTTGTGGATGTCCTTTTTGACTGGTGGGAAGTGATACTTCTTTGTAGTGCAGATTTGCATTGCCCGCTTGCTTGCTTGGCCAAAAAGGGCGTATGCGTTTTCTCCTGAATATATTCAGGAGAAAACGCATATGCCCTTTTTGGCCAAGTGCACCTTGTCGAAGTTGTGCCCCTCTTCCTGTGCTTTAAAGGCGATTACAACGTACCTCTTGAAATCTGTTTCCTGCTACTCTGCCTCGCTTTCAAGTCCGCCTCGTTGCCTTCCCTCAACAGATTTTTGGACGATAGTTGTCCTTTATTACTCTGCCAGTTTGTGAATTGCTGTGCCCCTGAGCTCCATTTTGCAACTCGTTTTATGTGAGCTGAACGCAAGTCCAAAATTTTGGTTCAGGACCTATGCTGGTTCCTGGTGGGAGGCTGAGACTTTGGTTAATTCTTCTTCCTGTCGGGAAATTAGAGTGACATGTGCCCGTCCAAATGCCTAACAGCTACTCTCTCATTAGTTCTCCCCCTTCCCTTTCATCTTCTGCCAAATTGGCAACCTGTGCAAACCAGGAGGTTAAAGGGCCTGTCTCTCCAAGTTGGGAGATTGATAGTAAAGCAGTTGGAAAGTCAAACCGGAGCACCAGGAGAGGGACTATTCGTTGAGTTTTAGAAACCTTTCGTATTCACAGTGTGTCCATTTTCGAGGTTTTCCTTACATGTTATAGCTGTATTAATATTCTCTTCAACCTGGAGAGTTGGGACCCATGGAATGGGTGCCATGCATTATTGCTTTAACGGGTGTGCATTTGCTCACCCAATCTCACCAATCCTCTCAGTCCCACGTGTCCAGCCTTATGCTATATCCAGCTGTCATTGTAGATAGGGTCATTCCAGGTTTCATCAGAGACCCCGAAGGAATTGTAAAGAATTTCCCTGTTATTGTTTTGTGTTTGAAATTCCTTTTTATAGTGGGTTTGAGCTGATTCTCGCTGCCATGTTTATGGCAGTCTAGACGCACTTGATTCCCTTATGGAGACATATCAATACATAGGTTTTAAGTTTCTTACTAGTCAGATATATTCCTCTGCGGGAAATATGGGGTTTTGAGTCCCTTTCACTGAGGAAGGTGTAGGTCTTGTCTATTCCATAGTTGGTTTTTGGAACGGTACCTGTGCTTATATCAAACTGTGGTTTTATGCATCACCCCACCTCTCCTTCCCCCTTAAGCAGGCATAAGAGTGTTTTCTAAATGTGAGGTTCTGTTATCTTTCCTAACTCAGGTCATGTGTAGCAATGTTTACAGGACCTTCATAAGTGATATCTTATGATAAGTTTCTTTTTCTGTGTGACTTATTTCACTTAGAATCATCGTACCTGAATCCACTCATTTTGCTGCTACTGGTCTTATGACATAGATTTCATGGCTGAGGGATATTCCATCCTACGTATGTACCACAAGTGTTTGAACCATTTTTATCTTTCCTGGGATATTTAAGGTGTACCCAAGTTGAGGTTCTTGTAAGCAGTTCAGCCCTCAATTTTGGGGTGGCTCTGTCTTATTGATTTTCAGTTTTCCCAAGGTATATTCCCTAGAGTGGAAGTGCCCTTGGCTCTGTATCTCTGTTGTTTACTTGTCTTAGGGAACACAATGCACTCCTCCAGAGAGGCAGTTGGCAATTTACAGCCCGCCCATCAGCATAACAAGGCTCCCTGTTCTCCAGGGCCTGTCTTGCCTTTCTGGTTTTGACACATTTTGTGGATGTCCCTTTTGACTGGTGGGAAGTGATACTTCTTTGTAGTGCAGATTTGCATTGCCCGCTTGCTTGCTTGGCCAAAAAGGGCGTTATGCGTTTTCTCCTGTATATATTCAGGAGAAAACGCATAACGCCCTTTTTGGCCAAGTGCCTCCTTGTCGAAGTTGTGCCCCTCTTCCTGTGCTTTAAAGGCGATTCCAACGTACCTCTTGAAATCTGTTTCCTGCTATTCTGCCTCGCTTTCAAGTCCGCCTCGTTGCCTTCCCTCAACAGATTTTTGGATGATAGTTGTCCTTTATTACTCTGCCAGTTCGTGAATTGTTGGGCCCCTGAGCTCCATTTTTCAACTCGTATTTTGTGAGCTGAACGCAAGTCCAAAATTTTGGTTCAGGACCTATGCTTGTTCCCGGTGGGAGGCTGAGACTTTGGTTAATTCTTCTTCCTGCCGGGAAATTAGAGTGACCTGTGCTCATCCAAATGCCTATCAGTTATTCTCTCATTAGTTCTCACCCTTCTCTTTCATCTTCTGCCAAATTGGCAACCGGTGCAAACCAGGAGGTTAAATGGGCTTTCTTTCCAATTTGGGAGATTGATAGTAAAGCAGTTGGAAAGTCAAACCGGAGCACCAGGAGAGGGACTATTCATTGAGTTTTAGAAACCTTTCGTATTCACAGTGTGTCCATTCTCTAGGTTTCCCGTACATGTTATAGCTGTAGTAATATTCCCTTCAACCTGGAGAGTTGGGACCTATGGAATGGGTGCCAGGCATTATTGCTTTAAAGGGTCTGCATTTGGTCACCCAATCTCACCAATCCTCTCAGTCCCAAGTGTCCAGCCTTATGCCACATCCAGCTGTCGTTGTAGATAGGGTCATTCCAGGTTTCATCAGAGACCCTGAAGGAATTGTAAAGAATTTCCCTGTTTTTTCGTTTTGTTTTTGAAATTCCTTTTTATAGTGGGTTTGAGCTGATTCTCGCTGCCATGTTTATGCCAGTCTAGACACACTTGATTCCCTTATGGTGACATATCCATACATAGGTTTTAAGATTTTTACTAGTCAGATATATTCCTCTGTGGGAAATGTGGGGTTTTGAGTCCCTTTCACTGAGGAAGGTGTAGGTCTTGTCTATTCCATAGTTGGTTTTTGGAACGGTACCTGTGCTTATATCAAACTCTGGTTTTATGCATCACCCCACCTCTCCTTCCCCCTTAAGTAGGCATGAGTGTTTTCTAAATGTGAGACTCTGTTCTCTTTTCTAACTCAGTTCAAGTGTAGCCTTGTTTACAGGATCTTCATAAGTGATATCTTATGATAAGTTTCTTTTTCTGTGTGACTTATTTCACTTAGAATCATCGTACCTGAATCCACTCATTTTGCTGCTACTGGTCTTATGACATAGATTTCATGGCTGAGGGATATTCCATCGTACGTAAGTAACACAATTTTTTGAACCATTTTTATATTTCTTGGGATATTTAAGGTGTACCCAAGTTGAGGTTCTTGTAAGCAGTGCAGCCCTCAATTTTGGGGTGGCTCTGTCTTATTGATTTTCAGTTTTCTCAAGGTATATTCCCTAGACTGGAAGTGCCCTTGGCTCTGTAGCTCTGTTGTGTACTTGTTTTAGGGAACACAATGCACTCCTCCAGAGAGGCAGTTGGCAATTTACAGCCCGCCCATCAGCATAACAAGGCTCCCTGTTCTCCAGGGCCTGTCTTGCCTTTCTGGTTTTGACACATTTTGTGGATGTCCTTTTTGACTGGTGGGAAGTGATACTTCTTTGTAGTGCAGATTTGCATTGCCCGCTTGCTTGCTTGGCCAAAAAGGGCGTATGCGTTTTCTCCTGAATATATTCAGGAGAAAACGCATATGCCCTTTTTGGCCAAGTGCACCTTGTCGAAGTTGTGCCCCTCTTCCTGTGCTTTAAAGGCGATTACAACGTACCTCTTGAAATCTGTTTCCTGCTACTCTGCCTCGCTTTCAAGTCCGCCTCGTTGCCTTCCCTCAACAGATTTTTGGACGATAGTTGTCCTTTATTACTCTGCCAGTTTGTGAATTGCTGTGCCCCTGAGCTCCATTTTGCAACTCGTTTTATGTGAGCTGAACGCAAGTCCAAAATTTTGGTTCAGGACCTATGCTGGTTCCTGGTGGGAGGCTGAGACTTTGGTTAATTCTTCTTCCTGTCGGGAAATTAGAGTGACATGTGCCCGTCCAAATGCCTAACAGCTACTCTCTCATTAGTTCTCCCCCTTCCCTTTCATCTTCTGCCAAATTGGCAACCTGTGCAAACCAGGAGGTTAAAGGGCCTGTCTCTCCAAGTTGGGAGATTGATAGTAAAGCAGTTGGAAAGTCAAACCGGAGCACCAGGAGAGGGACTATTCGTTGAGTTTTAGAAACCTTTCGTATTCACAGTGTGTCCATTTTCGAGGTTTTCCTTACATGTTATAGCTGTATTAATATTCTCTTCAACCTGGAGAGTTGGGACCCATGGAATGGGTGCCATGCATTATTGCTTTAACGGGTGTGCATTTGCTCACCCAATCTCACCAATCCTCTCAGTCCCACGTGTCCAGCCTTATGCTATATCCAGCTGTCATTGTAGATAGGGTCATTCCAGGTTTCATCAGAGACCCCGAAGGAATTGTAAAGAATTTCCCTGTTATTGTTTTGTGTTTGAAATTCCTTTTTATAGTGGGTTTGAGCTGATTCTCGCTGCCATGTTTATGGCAGTCTAGACGCACTTGATTCCCTTATGGAGACATATCAATACATAGGTTTTAAGTTTCTTACTAGTCAGATATATTCCTCTGCGGGAAATATGGGGTTTTGAGTCCCTTTCACTGAGGAAGGTGTAGGTCTTGTCTATTCCATAGTTGGTTTTTGGAACGGTACCTGTGCTTATATCAAACTGTGGTTTTATGCATCACCCCACCTCTCCTTCCCCCTTAAGCAGGCATAAGAGTGTTTTCTAAATGTGAGGTTCTGTTATCTTTCCTAACTCAGGTCATGTGTAGCAATGTTTACAGGACCTTCATAAGTGATATCTTATGATAAGTTTCTTTTTCTGTGTGACTTATTTCACTTAGAATCATCGTACCTGAATCCACTCATTTTGCTGCTACTGGTCTTATGACATAGATTTCATGGCTGAGGGATATTCCATCCTACGTATGTACCACAAGTGTTTGAACCATTTTTATCTTTCCTGGGATATTTAAGGTGTACCCAAGTTGAGGTTCTTGTAAGCAGTTCAGCCCTCAATTTTGGGGTGGCTCTGTCTTATTGATTTTCAGTTTTCCCAAGGTATATTCCCTAGAGTGGAAGTGCCCTTGGCTCTGTATCTCTGTTGTTTACTTGTCTTAGGGAACACAATGCACTCCTCCAGAGAGGCAGTTGGCAATTTACAGCCCGCCCATCAGCATAACAAGGCTCCCTGTTCTCCAGGGCCTGTCTTGCCTTTCTGGTTTTGACACATTTTGTGGATGTCCCTTTTGACTGGTGGGAAGTGATACTTCTTTGTAGTGCAGATTTGCATTGCCCGCTTGCTTGCTTGGCCAAAAAGGGCGTTATGCGTTTTCTCCTGTATATATTCAGGAGAAAACGCATAACGCCCTTTTTGGCCAAGTGCCTCCTTGTCGAAGTTGTGCCCCTCTTCCTGTGCTTTAAAGGCGATTCCAACGTACCTCTTGAAATCTGTTTCCTGCTATTCTGCCTCGCTTTCAAGTCCGCCTCGTTGCCTTCCCTCAACAGATTTTTGGATGATAGTTGTCCTTTATTACTCTGCCAGTTCGTGAATTGTTGGGCCCCTGAGCTCCATTTTTCAACTCGTATTTTGTGAGCTGAACGCAAGTCCAAAATTTTGGTTCAGGACCTATGCTTGTTCCCGGTGGGAGGCTGAGACTTTGGTTAATTCTTCTTCCTGCCGGGAAATTAGAGTGACCTGTGCTCATCCAAATGCCTATCAGTTATTCTCTCATTAGTTCTCACCCTTCTCTTTCATCTTCTGCCAAATTGGCAACCGGTGCAAACCAGGAGGTTAAATGGGCTTTCTTTCCAATTTGGGAGATTGATAGTAAAGCAGTTGGAAAGTCAAACCGGAGCACCAGGAGAGGGACTATTCATTGAGTTTTAGAAACCTTTCGTATTCACAGTGTGTCCATTCTCTAGGTTTCCCGTACATGTTATAGCTGTAGTAATATTCCCTTCAACCTGGAGAGTTGGGACCTATGGAATGGGTGCCAGGCATTATTGCTTTAAAGGGTCTGCATTTGGTCACCCAATCTCACCAATCCTCTCAGTCCCAAGTGTCCAGCCTTATGCCACATCCAGCTGTCGTTGTAGATAGGGTCATTCCAGGTTTCATCAGAGACCCTGAAGGAATTGTAAAGAATTTCCCTGTTTTTTCGTTTTGTTTTTGAAATTCCTTTTTATAGTGGGTTTGAGCTGATTCTCGCTGCCATGTTTATGCCAGTCTAGACACACTTGATTCCCTTATGGTGACATATCCATACATAGGTTTTAAGATTTTTACTAGTCAGATATATTCCTCTGTGGGAAATGTGGGGTTTTGAGTCCCTTTCACTGAGGAAGGTGTAGGTCTTGTCTATTCCATAGTTGGTTTTTGGAACGGTACCTGTGCTTATATCAAACTCTGGTTTTATGCATCACCCCACCTCTCCTTCCCCCTTAAGTAGGCATGAGTGTTTACTAAATGTGAGACTCTGTTCTCTTTTCTAACTCAGTTCAAGTGTAGCCTTGTTTACAGGATCTTCATAAGTGATATCTTATGATAAGTTTCTTTTTCTGTGTGACTTATTTCACTTAGAATCATCGTACCTGAATCCACTCATTTTGCTGCTACTGGTCTTATGACATAGATTTCATGGCTGAGGGATATTCCATCGTACGTAAGTAACACAATTTTTTGAACCATTTTTATATTTCTTGGGATATTTAAGGTGTACCCAAGTTGAGGTTCTTGTAAGCAGTGCAGCCCTCAATTTTGGGGTGGCTCTGTCTTATTGATTTTCAGTTTTCTCAAGGTATATTCCCTAGACTGGAAGTGCCCTTGGCTCTGTAGCTCTGTTGTGTACTTGTTTTAGGGAACACAATGCACTCCTCCAGAGAGGCAGTTGGCAATTTACAGCCCGCCCATCAGCATAACAAGGCTCCCTGTTCTCCAGGGCCTGTCTTGCCTTTCTGGTTTTGACACATTTTGTGGATGTCCTTTTTGACTGGTGGGAAGTGATACTTCTTTGTAGTGCAGATTTGCATTGCCCGCTTGCTTGCTTGGCCAAAAAGGGCGTATGCGTTTTCTCCTGAATATATTCAGGAGAAAACGCATACGCCCTTTTTGGCCAAGTGCACCTTGTCGAAGTTGTGCCCCTCTTCCTGTGCTTTAAAGGCGATTACAACGTACCTCTTGAAATCTGTTTCCTGCTACTCTGCCTCGCTTTCAAGTCCGCCTCGTTGCCTTCCCTCAACAGATTTTTGGACGATAGTTGTCCTTTAGTACTCTGCCAGTTTGTGAATTGCTGTGCCCCTGAGCTCCATTTTGCAACTCGTTTTATGTGAGCTGAACGCAAGTCCAAAATTTTGGTTCAGGACCTATGCTGGTTCCTGGTGGGAGGCTGAGACTTTGGTTAATTCTTCTTCCTGTCGGGAAATTAGAGTGACATGTGCCCGTCCAAATGCCTAACAGCTACTCTCTCATTAGTTCTCCCCCTTCCCTTTCATCTTCTGCCAAATTGGCAACCTGTGCAAACCAGGAGGTTAAAGGGCCTGTCTCTCCAAGTTGGGAGATTGATAGTAAAGCAGTTGGAAAGTCAAACCGGAGCACCAGGAGAGGGACTATTCGTTGAGTTTTAGAAACCTTTCGTATTCACAGTGTGTCCATTTTCGAGGTTTTCCTTACATGTTATAGCTGTATTAATATTCTCTTCAACCTGGAGAGTTGGGACCCATGGAATGGGTGCCATGCATTATTGCTTTAACGGGTGTGCATTTGCTCACCCAATCTCACCAATCCTCTCAGTCCCACGTGTCCAGCCTTATGCCATATCCAGCTGTCATTGTAGATAGGGTCATTCCAGGTTTCATCAGAGACCCCGAAGGAATTGTAAAGAATTTCCCTGTTATTGTTTTGTGTTTGAAATTCCTTTTTATAGTGGGTTTGAGCTGATTCTCGCTGCCATGTTTATGGCAGTCTAGACGCACTTGATTCCCTTATGGAGACATATCAATACATAGGTTTTAAGTTTCTTACTAGTCAGATATATTCCTCTGCGGGAAATATGGGGTTTTGAGTCCCTTTCACTGAGGAAGGTGTAGGTCTTGTCTATTCCATAGTTGGTTTTTGGAACGGTACCTGTGCTTATATCAAACTGTGGTTTTATGCATCACCCCACCTCTCCTTCCCCCTTAAGCAGGCATAAGAGTGTTTTCTAAATGTGAGGTTCTGTTATCTTTCCTAACTCAGGTCATGTGTAGCAATGTTTACAGGACCTTCATAAGTGATATCTTATGATAAGTTTCTTTTTCTGTGTGACTTATTTCACTTAGAATCATCGTACCTGAATCCACTCATTTTGCTGCTACTGGTCTTATGACATAGATTTCATGGCTGAGGGATATTCCATCCTACGTATGTACCACAAGTGTTTGAACCATTTTTATCTTTCCTGGGATATTTAAGGTGTACCCAAGTTGAGGTTCTTGTAAGCAGTTCAGCCCTCAATTTTGGGGTGGCTCTGTCTTATTGATTTTCAGTTTTCCCAAGGTATATTCCCTAGAGTGGAAGTGCCCTTGACTCTGTATCTCTGTTGTTTACTTGTCTTAGGGAACACAATGCACTCCTCCAGAGAGGCAGTTGGCAATTTACAGCCCGCCCATCAGCATAACAAGGCTCCCTGTTCTCCAGGGCCTGTCTTGCCTTTCTGGTTTTGACACATTTTGTGGATGTCCCTTTTGACTGGTGGGAAGTGATACTTCTTTGTAGTGCAGATTTGCATTGCCCGCTTGCTTGCTTGGCCAAAAAGGGCGTTATGCGTTTTCTCCTGTATATATTCAGGAGAAAACGCATAACGCCCTTTTTGGCCAAGTGCCTCCTTGTCGAAGTTGTGCCCCTCTTCCTGTGCTTTAAAGGCGATTCCAACGTACCTCTTGAAATCTGTTTCCTGCTATTCTGCCTCGCTTTCAAGTCCGCCTCGTTGCCTTCCCTCAACAGATTTTTGGATGATAGTTGTCCTTTATTACTCTGCCAGTTCGTGAATTGTTGGGCCCCTGAGCTCCATTTTTCAACTCGTATTTTGTGAGCTGAACGCAAGTCCAAAATTTTGGTTCAGGACCTATGCTTGTTCCCGGTGGGAGGCTGAGACTTTGGTTAATTCTTCTTCCTGCCGGGAAATTAGAGTGACCTGTGCTCATCCAAATGCCTATCAGTTATTCTCTCATTAGTTCTCACCCTTCTCTTTCATCTTCTGCCAAATTGGCAACCGGTGCAAACCAGGAGGTTAAATGGGCTTTCTTTCCAATTTGGGAGATTGATAGTAAAGCAGTTGGAAAGTCAAACCGGAGCACCAGGAGAGGGACTATTCATTGAGTTTTAGAAACCTTTTGTATTCACAGTGTGTCCATTCTCTAGGTTTCCCGTACATGTTATAGCTGTAGTAATATTCCCTTCAACCTGGAGAGTTGGGACCTATGGAATGGGTGCCAGGCATTATTGCTTTAAAGGGTCTGCATTTGGTCACCCAATCTCACCAATCCTCTCAGTCCCAAGTGTCCAGCCTTATGCCACATCCAGCTGTCGTTGTAGATAGGGTCATTCCAGGTTTCATCAGAGACCCTGAAGGAATTGTAAAGAATTTCCCTGTTTTTTCGTTTTGTTTTTGAAATTCCTTTTTATAGTGGGTTTGAGCTGATTCTCGCTGCCATGTTTATGCCAGTCTAGACACACTTGATTCCCTTATGGTGACATATCCATACATAGGTTTTAAGATTTTTACTAGTCAGATATATTCCTCTGTGGGAAATGTGGGGTTTTGAGTCCCTTTCACTGAGGAAGGTGTAGGTCTTGTCTATTCCATAGTTGGTTTTTGGAACGGTACCTGTGCTTATATCAAACTCTGGTTTTATGCATCACCCCACCTCTCCTTCCCCCTTAAGTAGGCATGAGTATTTTCTAAATGTGAGACTCTGTTCTCTTTTCTAACTCAGTTCAAGTGTAGCCTTGTTTACAGGATCTTCATAAGTGATATCTTATGATAAGTTTCTTTTTCTGTGTGACTTATTTCACTTAGAATCATCGTACCTGAATCCACTCATTTTGCTGCTACTGGTCTTATGACATAGATTTCATGGCTGAGGGATATTCCATCGTACGTAAGTAACACAATTTTTTGAACCATTTTTATATTTCTTGGGATATTTAAGGTGTACCCAAGTTGAGGTTCTTGTAAGCAGTGCAGCCCTCAATTTTGGGGTGGCTCTGTCTTATTGATTTTCAGTTTTCTCAAGGTATATTCCCTAGACTGGAAGTGCCATTGGCTCTGTAGCTCTGTTGTGTACTTGTTTTAGGGAACACAATGCACTCCTCCAGAGAGGCAGTTGGCAATTTACAGCCCGCCCATCAGCATAACAAGGCTCCCAGTTCTCCAGGGCCTGTCTTGCCTTTCTGGTTTTTACACATATTGTGGATGTCCCTTTTGACCGGTGGGAAGTCATACTTCTTTGTAGTGCAGATTTGCATTGCCTGCTTGCTTACTTGGCCAAAAAGGGCGTATGCGTTTTCTCCTGAATATATTCAGGAGAAAACGCATACGCCCTTTTTGGCCAAGTGCACCATTGTCCAAGTTGTGCCCCTCTTCCTGTGCTTTACAGGCGATTCCAACGTACCTCTTGAAATCTGTTTCCTGCTATTTTGCCTCGCTTTCAAGTCCGCCTCGTTGACTTCCCTCAACAGATTTTTGGACGATAGTTGTCCTTTATCACTCTGCCAGTTTGTGAATTGCTGTGCTCCTGAGCTCCATTTCTCAAGTCGTTTTTTGTGAGCTGAACGCAAGTCCAAAATTTTGGATCATGTCCTATACTGGTTCCCGGTGGGTGGCTGAGACTTTGGTTAATTCTTCTTCCTGCCGGGAAATTAGAGTGACATGTGCCCGTCCAAATGCCTAAAAGCTACTCTCTCATGGGTTCTCCCTCGTCCCTTCCATCCTCTGCCAAATTGGGAACCTGTGCAAACCAGGAGGTTAAAGGGCCTGTCTCTCCAAGTTGGGAGATTGATAGTAAGGCAGTTGGAAAGTCAAACTGGAGCACCAGGAGAGGGACTATTCGTTGAGTTTTAGAAAACTTTCGTATTCACAGTGTGTCCATTCTCTAGGTTTCCTGTACATGTTATAGCTGTAGTAATATTCCCTTGAACCTGGAGAGTTGGGACCCATGGAATGGGGGCCATGCATTATTGCTTGAAAGGGTCTGCATTTGCTCACCCAATCTCACCAATCCTCTCAGTCCCAAGTGTCCAGCCTTATGCCACATACAGCTGTCATTGTAGATAGGGTCTTTCCAGGTTTCCTCAGACACCCTGAAGGAATTGTAAAGAATTTCCCTGTTTTTTGGTTTTGCTTTTGAAATTCCTTTTTAGAGTGGGTTTGAGCTGATTCTCGCTGCCATGTTTATGCCACTCTAGACACACTTGATTCCCTTATGGAGTCATATCAATACATAGGTTTTAAGATTCTTACTAGTCAGATATATTCCTCTGCGGGAAATATGGGGTTTTGAGTCTCTTTCACTGAGGAAGGTGTAGGTCTTGTCTATTCCAAAGTTGGTTTTTGGAACGGTCCCTGGGCTTATATCAAACTCTGGTTTTATGCATCACCCCACCTCTCCATCCCCTTTATGCAGGCATAAGAGTGTTTTCTAAATGTGAGACTCTGTTCTCTTTCCTAACTCAGTTCACGTGTAGCCATGTTTACAGGATCTTCATAAGTGATATCTTATGATAAGTTCGTTTTTCTGTGTGACTTATTTCACTTAGAATCATCGTACCTGAATCCACTCACTTTGCTGCTACTGGTCTTATGACATTGATTTCATCGCTGAGGGATATTCCATCGTACGTAAGTACCACAATGTTTTGAACCATTTTTATATTTCCTGGGATATTTAAGGTGTACCCAAGTTGAGGTTCTTGTAGTCAGTGCAGCCCTAAATTTGGAGGTGGCTCTTTCTTATTGATTTTCAGTTTTCCCAAGGTATATTCCCTAGACTGGAAGTGGCCTTGGCTCTGTAGCTCTGTTGTTTACTTGTTTTAGGGAACACAATGCACTCCTCCAGTGAGGCAGTTGGCAATTGACATCCCGCCCATCAGCATAACAAGGCTCCCTGTTCTCCAGGGCCTGTCTTGCCTTTCTGGTTTTTACACATTTTGTGGATGTCCCTTTTGACCGGTGGGAAGTGATACTTCTTTGTAGTGCAGATTTGCATTGCCCGCTTGCTTGCTTGGCCAAAAAGGGCGTATGCGTTTTCTCCTGAATATATTCAGGAGAAAACGCATGCGCCCTTTTTGGCCAAGTGCACCATTGTCCAAGTTGTGCCCCTCTTCCTGTGCTTTACAGGCGATTCCAACGTACCTCTTGAAATCTGTTTCCTGCTATTTTGCCTCACTTTCAAGTCCGCCTCGTTGACTTCCCTCAACAGATTTTTGGACGATAGTTGTCCTTTATCACTCTGCCAGTTTGTGAATTGCTGTGCCCCTGAGCTCCATTTCTCAACTCGTTTTTTGTGAGCTGAACGCAAGTCCAAAATTTTGGATCATGTCCTATACTGGTTCCCGGTGGGTGGCTGAGACTTTGGTTAATTCTTCTTCCTGCCGGGAAATTAGAGTGACATGTGCCCGTCCAAATGCCTAACAGCTACTCTCTCATGGGTTCTCCCTCGTCCCTTCCATCCTCTGCCAAATTGGGAACCTGTGCAAACCAGGAGGTTAAAGGGCCTGTCTCTCCAAGTTGGGAGATTGATAGTAAGGCAGTTGGAAAGTCAAACTGGAGCACCAGGAGAGGGACTATTCGTTGAGTTTTAGAAACCTTTCGTATTCACAGTGTGTCCATTCTCTAGGTTTCCTATACATGTTATAGCTGTAGTAATATTCCCTTGAACTTTGAGAGTTGGGACCCATGGAATGGGGGCCATGCATTATTGCTTGAAAGGGTCTGCATTTGCTCACCCAATCTCACCAATCCTCTCAGTCCCAAGTGTCCAGCCTTATGCCACATCCAGCTGTCATTGTAGATAGGGTCTTTCCAGGTTTCCTCAGACACCCTGAAGGAATTGTAAAGAATTTCCCTGTTTTTTGGTTTTGCTTTTGAAATTCCTTTTTAGAGTGGGTTTGAGCTGATTCTCGCTGCCATGTTTATGCCACTCTAGACACATTTGATTCCCTTATGCAGACATATCAATACATAGGTTTTAAGATTCTTACTAGTCAGATATATTCCTCTGTGGGAAATATGGGGTTTTGAGTCTCTTTCACTGAGGAAGGTGTAGGTCTTGTCTATTCCAAAGTTGGTTTTTGGAACGGTCCCTGTGCTTATATCAAACTCTGGTTTTATGCATCACCCCACCTCTCCTTCCCCTTTTTGCAGGCATAAGAGTGTTTTCTAAATGTGAGACTCTGTTCTCTTTCCTAACTCAGTTCACGTGTAGCCATGTTTACAGGATCTTCCTAAGTGATATCTTATGATAAGTTTCTTTTTCTGTGTGACTTATTTCACTTAGAATCATCGTACCTGAATCCACTCACTTTGCTGCTACTTGTCTTATGACATTGATTTCATGGCTGAGGGATATTCCATCGTACGTAAGTACCACAATGTTTTGAACCATTTTTATATTTCCTGGGATATTTAAGGTGTACCCAAGTTGAGGTTCTTGTAGTCAGTGCAGCCCTAAATTTGGAGGTGGCTCTTTCTTTTTGATTTTCAGTTTTCCCAAGGTATATTCCCTAGACTGGAAGTGGCCTTGGCTCTGTAGCTCTGTTGTTTACTTGTTTTAGGGAACACAATGCACTCCTCCAGTGAGGCAGTTGGCAATTTACATCCCGCCCATCAGCATAACAAGGCTCCCAGTTCTCCAGGGCCTGTCTTGCCTTTCTGGTTTTTACACATTTTGTGGATGTCCCTTTTGACCGGTGGCAAGTGATACTTCTTTGTAGTGCAGATTTGCAGTGCCTGCTTGCTTGCTTGGCCAAAAAGGGCGTATGCGTTTTCTCCTGAATATATTCAGGAGAAAACGCATACGCCCTTTTTGGCCAAGTGCACCATTGTCCAAGTTGTGCCCCTCTTCCTGTGCTTTACAGGCGATTCCAACGTACCTCTTGAAATCTGTTTCCTGCTATTTTGCCTCGCTTTCAAGTCCGCCTCGTTGACTTCCCTCAACAGATTTTTGGACGATAGTTGTCCTTTATCACTCTGCCAGTTTGTGAATTGCTGTGCCCCTGAGCTCCATTTCTCAACTCGTTTTTTGTGAGCTGAACGCAAGTCCAAAATTTTGGATCATGTCCTATACTGGTTCCCGGTGGGTGGCTGAGACTTTGGTTAATTCTTCTTCCTGCCGGGAAATTAGAGTGACATGTGCCCGTCCAAATGCCTAACAGCTACTCTCTCATGGGTTCTCCCTCGTCCCTTCCATCCTCTGCCAAATTGGGAACCTGTGCAAACCAGCAGGTTAAAGAGCCTGTCTCTCCAAGTTGGGAGATTGATAGTAAGGCAGTTGGAAAGTCAAACTGGAGCACCAGGAGAGGGACTATTCGTTGAGTTTTAGAAAACTTTCGTATTCACAGTGTGTCCATTCTCTAGGTTTCCTGTACATGTTATAGCTGTAGTAATATTCCCTTGAACCTGGAGAGTTGGGACCCATGGAATGGGGGCCATGCATTATTGCTTGAAAGGGTCTGCATTTGCTCACCCAATCTCACCAATCCTCTCAGTCCCAAGTGTCCAGCCTTATGCCACATACAGCTGTCATTGTAGATAGGGTCTTTCCAGGTTTCCTCAGACACCCTGAAGGAATTGTAAAGAATTTCCCTGTTTTTTGGTTTTGCTTTTGAAATTCCTTTTTAGAGTGGGTTTGAGCTGATTCTCGCTGCCATGTTTATGCCACTCTAGACACACTTGATTCCCTTATGGAGTCATATCAATACATAGGTTTTAAGATTCTTACTAGTCAGATATATTCCTCTGCGGGAAATATGGGGTTTTGAGTCTCTTTCACTGAGGAAGGTGTAGGTCTTGTCTATTCCAAAGTTGGTTTTTGGAACAGTCCCTGGGCTTATATCAAACTCTGGTTTTATGCATCACCCCACCTCTCCATCCCCTTTATGCAGGCATAAGAGTGTTTTCTAAATGTGAGACTCTGTTCTCTTTCCTAACTCAGTTCACGTGTAGCCATGTTTACAGGATCTTCATAAGTGATATCTTATGATAAGTTCGTTTTTCTGTGTGACTTATTTCACTTAGAATCATCGTACCTGAATCCACTCACTTTGCTGCTACTGGTCTTATGACATTGATTTCATCGCTGAGGGATATTCCATCGTACGTAAGTACCACAATGTTTTGAACCATTGTTATATTTCCTGGGATATTTAAGGTGTACCCAAGTTGAGGTTCTTGTAGTCAGTGCAGCCCGAAATTTGGAGGTGGCTCTTTCTTATTGATTTTCAGTTTTCCCAAGGTATATTCCCTAGACTGGAAGTGGCCTTGGCTCTGTAGCTCTGTTGTTTACTTGTTTTAGGGAACACAATGCACTCCTCCAGTGAGGCAGTTGGCAATTGACATCCCGCCCATCAGCATAACAAGGCTCCCTGTTCTCCAGGGCCTGTCTTGCCTTTCTGGTTTTTACACATTTTGTGGATGTCCCTTTTGACCGGTGGGAAGTGATACTTCTTTGTAGTGCAGATTTGCATTGCCCGCTTGCTTGCTTAGCCAAAAAGGGCGCATGCGTTTTCTCCTGAATATATTCAGGAGAAAACGCATGCGCCCTTTTTGGCCAAGTGCACCATTGTCCAAGTTGTGCCCCTCTTCCTGTGCTTTACAGGCGATTCCAACGTACCTCTTGAAATCTGTTTCCTGCTATTTTGCCTCACTTTCAAGTCCGCCTCGTTGACTTCCCTCAACAGATTTTTGGACGATAGTTGTCCTTTATCACTCTGCCAGTTTGTGAATTGCTGTGCCCCTGAGCTCCATTTCTCAACTCGTTTTTTGTGAGCTGAACGCAAGTCCAAAATTTTGGATCATGTCCTATACTGGTTCCCGGTGGGTGGCTGAGACTTTGGTTAATTCTTCTTCCTGCCGGTAAATTAGAGTGACATGTGCCCGTCCAAATGCCTAACAGCTACTCTCTCATGGGTTCTCCCTCGTCCCTTCCATCCTCTGCCAAATTGGGAACCTGTGCAAACCAGGAGGTTAAAGGGCCTGTCTCTCCAAGTTGGGAGATTGATAGTAAGGCAGTTGGAAAGTCAAACTGGAGCACCAGGAGAGGGACTATTCGTTGAGTTTTAGAAACCTTTCGTATTCACAGTGTGTCCATTCTCTAGGTTTCCTGTACATGTTATAGCTGTAGTAATATTCCCTTGAACCTTGAGAGTTGAGACCCATGGAATGGGGGCCATGCATTATTGCTTGAAACGGTCTGCATTTGCTCACCCAATCTCACCAATCCTCTCAGTCCCAAGTGTCCAGCCTTATGCCACATCCAGCTGTCATTGTAGATAGGGTCTTTCCAGGTTTCCTCAGACACCCTGAAGGAATTGTAAAGAATTTCCCTGTTTTTTGGTTTTGCTTTTGAAATTCCTTTTTATAGTGGGTTTGAGCTGATTCTCGCTGCCATGTTTATGCCACTCTAGACACATTTGATTCCCTTATGCAGACATATCAATACATAGGTTTTAAGATTCTTACTAGTCAGATATATTCCTCTGTGGGAAATATGGGGTTTTGAGTCTCTTTCACTGAGGAATGTGTAGGTCTTGTCTATTCCAAAGTTGGTTTTTGGAACGGTCCCTGTGCTTATATCAAACTCTGGTTTTATGCATCACCCCACCTCTCCTTCCCCTTTTTGCAGGCATAAGAGTGTTTTCTAAATGTGAGACTCTGTTCTCTTTCCTAACTCAGTTCACGTGTAGCCATGTTTACAGGATCTTCATAAGTGATATCTTATGATAAGTTCGTTTTTCTGTGTGACTTATTTCACTTAGAATCATCGTACCTGAATCCACTCACTTTGCTGCTACTGGTCTTATGACATTGATTTCATCGCTGAGGGATATTCCATCGTACGTAAGTACCACAATGTTTTGAACCATTGTTATATTTCCTGGGATATTTAAGGTGTACCCAAGTTGAGGTTCTTGTAGTCAGTGCAGCCCTAAATTTGGAGGTGGCTCTTTCTTATTGATTTTCAGTTTTCCCAAGGTATATTCCCTAGACTGGAAGTGGCCTTGGCTCTGTAGCTCTGTTGTTTACTTGTTTTAGGGAACACAATGCACTCCTCCAGTGAGGCAGTTGGCTATTTACATCCCGCCCATCAGCATAACAAGGCTCCCAGTTCTCCAGGGCCTGTCTTGCCTTTCTGGTTTTTACACATTTTGTGGATGTCCCTTTTGACTGGTGGGAAGTGATACTTCTTTGTAGTGCAGATTTGCAGTGCCCGCTTGCTTGCTTGGCCAAAAAGGGCGTATGCGTTTTCTCCTGAATATATTCAGGAGAAAACGCATACGCCCTTTTTGGCCAAGTGCACCATTGTCCAAGTTGTGCCCCTCTTCCTGTGCTTTACAGGCGACTCCAACGTACCTCTTGAAATCTGTTTCCTGCTATTTTGCCTCGCTTTCAAGTCCGCCTCGTTGACTTCCCTCAACAGATTTTTGGACGATAGTTGTCCTTTATCACTCTGCCAGTTTGTGAATTGCTGTGCCCCTGAGCTCCATTTCTCAACTCGTTTTTTGTGAGCTGAACGCAAGTCCAAAATTTTGGATCATGTCCTATACTGGTTCCCGGTGGGTGGCTGAGACTTTGGTTAATTCTTCTTCCTGCCGGGAAATTAGAGTGACATGTGCCCGTCCAAATGCCTAACAGCTACTCTCTCATGGGTTCTCCCTCGTCCCTTCCATCCTCTGCCAAATTGGGAACCTGTGCAAACCAGGAGGTTAAAGAGCCTGTCTCTCCAAGTTGGGAGATTGATAGTAAGGCAGTTGGAAAGTCAAACTGGAGCACCAGGAGAGGGACTATTCGTTGAGTTTTAGAAAACTTTCGTATTCACAGTGTGTCCATTCTCTAGGTTTCCTGTACATGTTATAGCTGTAGTAATATTCCCTTGAACCTGGAGAGTTGGGACCCATGGAATGGGGGCCATGCATTATTGCTTGAAAGGGTCTGCATTTGCTCACCCAATCTCACCAATCCTCTCAGTCCCAAGTGTCCAGCCTTATGCCACATACAGCTGTCATTGTAGATAGGGTCTTTCCAGGTTTCCTCAGACACCCTGAAGGAATTGTAAAGAATTTCCCTGTTTTTTGGTTTTGCTTTTGAAATTCCTTTTTAGAGTGGGTTTGAGCTGATTCTCGCTGCCATGTTTATGCCACTCTAGACACACTTGATTCCCTTATGGAGTCATATCAATACATAGGTTTTAAGATTCTTACTAGTCAGATATATTCCTCTGCGGGAAATATGGGGTTTTGAGTCTCTTTCACTGAGGAAGGTGTAGGTCTTGTCTATTCCAAAGTTGGTTTTTGGAACGGTCCCTGGGCTTATATCAAACTCTGGTTTTATGCATCACCCCACCTCTCCATCCCCTTTATGCAGGCATAAGAGTGTTTTCTAAATGTGAGACTCTGTTCTCTTTCCTAACTCAGTTCACGTGTAGCCATGTTTACAGGATCTTCATAAGTGATATCTTATGATAAGTTCGTTTTTCTGTGTGACTTATTTCACTTAGAATCATCGTACCTGAATCCACTCACTTTGCTGCTACTGGTCTTATGACATTGATTTCATCGCTGAGGGATATTCCATCGTACGTAAGTACCACAATGTTTTGAACCATTTTTATATTTCCTGGGATATTTAAGGTGTACCCAAGTTGAGGTTCTTGTAGTCAGTGCAGCCCTAAATCTGGAGGTGGCTCTTTCTTTTTGATTTTCAGTTTTCCCAAGGTATATTCCCTAGACTGGAAGTGGCCTTGGCTCTGTAGCTCTGTTGTTTACTTGTTTTAGGGAACACAATGCACTCCTCCAGTGAGGCAGTTGGCAATTGACATCCCGCCCATCAGCATAACAAGGCTCCCTGTTCTCCAGGGCCTGTCTTGCCTTTCTGGTTTTTACACATTTTGTGGATGTCCCTTTTGACCGGTGGGAAGTGATACTTCTTTGTAGTGCAGATTTGCATTGCCCGCTTGCTTGCTTGGCCAAAAAGGGCGTATGCTTTTTCTCCTGAATATATTCAGGAGAAAACGCATGCGCCCTTGTTGGCCAAGTGCACCATTGTCCAAGTTGTGCCCCTCTTCCTGTGCTTTACAGGCGATTCCAACGTACCTCTTGAAATCTGTTTCCTGCTATTTTGCCTCACTTTCAAGTCCGCCTCGTTGACTTCCCTCAACAGATTTTTGGACGATAGTTGTCCTTTATCACTCTGCCAGTTTGTGAATTGCTGTGCCCCTGAGCTCCATTTCTCAACTCGTTTTTTGTGAGCTGAACGCAAGTCCAAAATTTTGGATCATGTCCTATACTGGTTCCCGGTGGGTGGCTGAGACTTTGGTTAATTCTTCTTCCTGCCGGGAAATTAGAGTGACATGTGCCCGTCCAAATGCCTAACAGCTACTCTCTCATGGGTTCTCCCTCGTCCCTTCCATCCTCTGCCAAATTGGGAACCTGTGCAAACCAGGAGGTTAAAGGGCCTGTCTCTCCAAGTTGGGAGATTGATAGTAAGGCAGTTGGAAAGTCAAACTGGAGCACCAGGAGAGGGACTATTCGTTGAGTTTTAGAAACCTTTCGTATTCACAGTGTGTCCATTCTCTAGGTTTCCTGTACATGTTATAGCTGTAGTAATATTCCCTTGAACCTGGAGAGTTGGGACCCATGGAATGGGGGCCATGCATTATTGCTTGAAAGGGTCTGCATTTGCTCACCCAATCTCACCAATCCTCTCAGTCCCAAGTGTCCAGCCTTATGCCACATCCAGCTGTCATTGTAGATAGGGTCTTTCCAGGTTTCCTCAGACACCCTGAAGGAATTGTAAAGAATTTCCCTGTTTTTTGGTTTTGCTTTTGAAATTCCTTTTTATAGTGGGTTTGAGCTGATTCTCGCTGCCATGTTTATGCCACTCTAGACACATTTGATTCCCTTATGCAGACATATCAATACATAGGTTTTAAGATTCTTACTAGTCAGATATATTCCTCTGTGGGAAATATGGGGTTTTGAGTCTCTTTCACTGAGGAAGGTGTAGGTCTTGTCTATTCCAAAGTTGGTTTTTGGAACGGTCCCTGTGCTTATATCAAACTCTGGTTTTATGCATCACACCACCTCTCCTTCCCCTTTTTGCAGGCATAAGAGGGTTTTCTAAATGTGAGACTCTGTTCTCTTTCCTAACTCAGTTCACGTGTAGCCATGTTTACAGGATCTTCCTAAGTGATATCTTATGATAAGTTTCTTTTTCTGTGTGACTTATTTCACTTAGAATCATCGTACCTGAATCCACTCACTTTGCTGCTACTGGTCTTATGACATTGATTTCATGGCTGAGGGATATTCCATCGTACGTAAGTACCACAATGTTTTGAACCATTTTTATATTTCCTGGGATATTTAAGGTGTACCCAAGTTGAGGTTCTTGTAGTCAGTGCAGCCCTAAATTTGGAGGTGGCTCTTTCTTATTGATTTTCAGTTTTCCCAAGGTATATTCCCTAGACTGGAAGTGGCCTTGGCTCTGTAGCTCTGTTGTTTACTTGTTTTAGGGAACACAATGCACTCCTCCAGTGAGGCAGTTGGCAATTTACATCCCGCCCATCAGCATAACAAGGCTCCCAGTTCTCCAGGGCCTGTCTTGCCTTTCTGGTTTTTACACATTTTGTGGATGTCCCTTTTGACTGGTGGGAAGTGATACTTCTTTGTAGTGCAGATTTGCAGTGCCCGCTTGCTTGCTTGGCCAAAAAGGGCGTATGCGTTTTCTCCTGAATATATTCAGGAGAAAACGCATACGCCCTTTTTGGCCAAGTGCACCATTGTCCAAGTTGTGCCCCTCTTCCTGTGCTTTACAGGCGACTCCAACGTACCTCTTGAAATCTGTTTCCTGCTATTTTGCCTCGCTTTCAAGTCTGCCTCGTTGACTTCCCTCAACAGATTTTTGGACGATAGTTGTCCTTTATCACTCTGCCAGTTTGTGAATTGCTGTGCCCCTGAGCTCCATTTCTCAACTCGTTTTTTTGTGAGCTGAACGCAAGTCCAAAATTTTGGATCATGTCCTATACTGGTTCCCGGTGGGTGGCTGAGACTTTGGTTAATTCTTCTTCCTGCCGGGAAATTAGAGTGACATGTGCCCGTCCAAATGCCTAACAGCTACTCTCTCATGGGTTCTCCCTCGTCCCTTCCATCCTCTGCCAAATTGGGAACCTGTGCAAACCAGGAGGTTAAAGAGCCTGTCTCTCCAAGTTGGGAGATTGATAGTAAGGCAGTTGGAAAGTCAAACTGGAGCACCAGGAGAGGGACTATTCGTTGAGTTTTAGAAAACTTTCGTATTCACAGTGTGTCCATTCTCTAGGTTTCCTGTACATGTTATAGCTGTAGTAATATTCCCTTGAACCTGGAGAGTTGGGACCCATGGAATGGGGGCCATGCATTATTGCTTGAAAGGGTCTGCATTTGCTCACCCAATCTCACCAATCCTCTCAGTCCCAAGTGTCCAGCCTTATGCCACATACAGCTGTCATTGTAGATAGGGTCTTTCCAGGTTTCCTCAGACACCCTGAAGGAATTGTAAAGAATTTCCCTGTTTTTTGGTTTTGCTTTTGAAATTCCTTTTTAGAGTGGGTTTGAGCTGATTCTCGCTGCCATGTTTATGCCACTCTAGACACACTTGATTCCCTTATGGAGTCATATCAATACATAGGTTTTAAGATTCTTACTAGTCAGATATATTCCTCTGCGGGAAATATGGGGTTTTGAGTCTCTTTCACTGAGGAAGGTGTAGGTCTTGTCTATTCCAAAGTTGGTTTTTGGAACGGTCCCTGGGCTTATATCAAACTCTGGTTTTATGCATCACCCCACCTCTCCATCCCCTTTATGCAGGCATAAGAGTGTTTTCTAAATGTGAGACTCTGTTCTCTTTCCTAACTCAGTTCACGTGTAGCCATGTTTACAGGATCTTCATAAGTGATATCTTATGATAAGTTCGTTTTTCTGTGTGACTTATTTCACTTAGAATCATCGTACCTGAATCCACTCACTTTGCTGCTACTGGTCTTATGACATTGATTTCATCGCTGAGGGATATTCCATCGTACGTAAGTACCACAATGTTTTGAACCATTTTTATATTTCCTGGGATATTTAAGGTGTACCCAAGTTGAGGTTCTTGTAGTCAGTGCAGCCCGAAATTTGGAGGTGGCTCTTTCTTATTGATTTTCAGTTTTCCCAAGGTATATTCCCTAGACTGGAAGTGGCCTTGGCTCTGTAGCTCTGTTGTTTACTTGTTTTAGGGAACACAATGCACTCCTCCAGTGAGGCAGTTGGCAATTGACATCCCGCCAATCAGCATAACAAGGCTCCCTCTTCTCCAGGGCCTGTCTTGCCTTTCTGGTTTTTACACATTTTGTGGATGTCCCTTTTGACCGGTGGGAAGTGATACTTCTTTGTAGTGCAGATTTGCATTGCCCGCTTGCTTGCTTGGCCAAAAAGGGCGTATGCTTTTTCTCCTGAATATATTCAGGAGAAAACGCATGCGCCCTTGTTGGCCAAGTGCACCATTGTCCAAGTTGTGCCCCTCTTCCTGTGCTTTACAGGCGATTCCAACGTACCTCTTGAAATCTGTTTCCTGCTATTTTGCCTCACTTTCAAGTCCGCCTCGTTGACTTCCCTCAACAGATTTTTGGACGATAGTTGTCCTTTATCACTCTGCCAGTTTGTGAATTGCTGTGCCCCTGAGCTCCATTTCTCAACTCGTTTTTTGTGAGCTGAACGCAAGTCCAAAATTTTGGATCATGTCCTATACTGGTTCCCGGTGGGTGGCTGAGACTTTGGTTAATTCTTCTTCCTGCCGGGAAATTAGAGTGACATGTGCCCGTCCAAATGCCTAACAGCTACTCTCTCATGGGTTCTCCCTCGTCCCTTCCATCCTCTGCCAAATTGGGAACCTGTGCAAACCAGGAGGTTAAAGGGCCTGTCTCTCCAAGTTGGGAGATTGATAGTAAGGCAGTTGGAAAGTCAAACTGGAGCACCAGGAGAGGGACTATTCGTTGAGTTTTAGAAACCTTTCGTATTCACAGTGTGTCCATTCTCTAGGTTTCCTGTACATGTTATAGCTGTAGTAATATTCCCTTGAACCTGGAGAGTTGGGACCCATGGAATGGGGGCCATGCATTATTGCTTGAAACGGTCTGCATTTGCTCACCCAATCTCACCAATCCTCTCAGTCCCAAGTGTCCAGCCTTATGCCACATCCAGCTGTCATTGTAGATAGGGTCTTTCCAGGTTTCCTCAGACACCCTGAAGGAATTGTAAAGAATTTCCCTGTTTTTTGGTTTTGCTTTTGAAATTCCTTTTTATAGTGGGTTTGAGCTGATTCTCGCTGCCATGTTTATGCCACTCTAGACACATTTGATTCCCTTATGCAGACATATCAATACATAGGTTTTAAGATTCTTACTAGTCAGATATATTCCTCTGTGGGAAATATGGGGTTTTGAGTCTCTTTCACTGAGGAAGGTGTAGGTCTTGTCTATTCCAAAGTTGGTTTTTGGAACGGTCCCTGTGCTTATATCAAACTCTGGTTTTATGCATCACCCCACCTCTCCTTCCCCTTTTTGCAGGCATAAGAGTGTTTTCTAAATGTGAGACTCTGTTCTCTTTCCTAACTCAGTTCACGTGTAGCCATGTTTACAGGATCTTCCTAAGTGATATCTTATGATAAGTTTCTTTTTCTGTGTGACTTATTTCACTTAGAATCATCGTACCTGAATCCACTCACTTTGCTGCTACTGGTCTTATGACATTGATTTCATGGCTGAGGGATATTCCATCGTACGTAAGTACCACAATGTTTTGAACCATTTTTATATTTCCTGGGATATTTAAGGTGTACCCAAGTGGAGGTTCTTGTAGTCAGTGCAGCCCTAAATTTGGAGGTGGCTCTTTCTTTTTGATTTTCAGTTTTCCCAAGGTATATTCCCTAGACTGGAAGTGGCCTTGGCTCTGTAGCTCTGTTGTTTACTTGTTTTAGGGAACACAATGCACTCCTCCAGTGAGGCAGTTGGCTATTTACATCCCGCCCATCAGCATAACAAGGCTCCCAGTTCTCCAGGGCCTGTCTTGCCTTTCTGGTTTTTACACATTTTGTGGATGTCCCTTTTGACCGGTGGGAAGTGATACTTCTTTGTAGTGCAGATTTGCAGTGCCCGCTTGCTTGCTTGGCCAAAAAGGGCGTATGCGTTTTCTCCTGAATATATTCAGGAGAAAACGCATACGCCCTTTTTGGCCAAGTGCACCATTGTCCAAGTTGTGCCCCTCTTCCTGTGCTTTACAGGCGATTCCAACGTACCTCTTGAAATCTGTTTCCTGCTATTTTGCCTCGCTTTCAAGTCCGCCTCGTTGACTTCCCTCAACAGATTTTTGGACGATAGTTGTCCTTTATCACTCTGCCAGTTTGTGAATTGCTGTGCCCCTGAGCTCCATTTCTCAACTCGTTTTTTGTGAGCTGAACGCAAGTCCAAAATTTTGGATCATGTCCTATACTGGTTCCCGGTGGGTGGCTGAGACTTTGGTTAATTCTTCTTCCTGCCGGGAAATTAGAGTGACATGTGCCCGTCCAAATGCCTAACAGCTACTCTCTCATGGGTTCTCCCTCGTCCCTTCCATCCTCTGCCAAATTGGGAACCTGTGCAAACCAGGAGGTTAAACGGCCTGTCTCTCCAAGTTGGGAGATTGATAGTAAGGCAGTTGGAAAGTCAAACTGGAGCACCAGGAGAGGGACTATTCATTGAGTTTTAGAAAACTTTCGTATTCACAGTGTGTCCATTCTCTAGGTTTCCTGTACATGTTATAGCTGTAGTAATATTCCCTTGAACCTTGAGAGTTGGGACCCATGGAATGGGGGCCATGCATTATTGCTTGAAAGGGTCTGCATTTGCTCACCCAATCTCACCAATCCTCTCAGTCCCAAGTGTCCAGCCTTATGTCACATACAGCTGTCATTGTAGATAGGGTCTTTCCAGGTTTCCTCAGACACCCTGAAGGAATTGTAAAGAATTTCCCTGTTTTTTGGTTTTGCTTTTGAAATTCCTTTTTAGAGTGGGTTTGAGTTGATTCTCGCTGCCATGTTTATGCCACTCTAGACACACTTGATTCCCTTATGGAGTCATATCAATACATAGGTTTTAAGATTCTTACTAGTCAGATATATTCCTCTGCGGGAAATATGGGGTTTTGAGTCTCTTTCACTGAGGAAGGTGTAGGTCTTGTCTATTCAAAAGTTGGTTTTTGGAACGGTCCCTGTGCTTATATCAAACTCTGGTTTTATGCATCACCCCACCTCTCCATCCCCTTTATGCAGGCATAAGAGTGTTTTCTAAATGTGAGACTCTGTTCTCTTTCCTAACTCAGTTCACGTGTAGCCATGTTTACAGGATCTTCATAAGTGATATCTTATGATAAGTTCGTTTTTCTGTGTGACTTATTTCACTTAGAATCATCGTACCTGAATCCACTCACTTTGCTGCTACTGGTCTTATGACATTGATTTCATCACTGAGGGATATTCCATCGTACGTAAGTACCACAATGTTTTGAACCATTTTTATATTTCCTGGGATATTTAAGGTGTACCCAAGTTGAGGTTCTTGTAGTCAGTGCAGCCCTAAATCTGGAGGTGGCTCTTTCTTTTTGATTTTCAGTTTTCCCAAGGTATATTCCCTAGACTGGAAGTGGCCTTGGCTCTGTAGCTCTGTTGTTTACTTGTTTTAGGGAACACAATGCACTCCTCCAGTGAGGCAGTTGGCAATTGACATCCCGCCCATCAGCATAACAAGGCTCCCTGTTCTCCAGGGCCTGTCTTGCCTTTCTGGTTTTTACACATTTTGTGGATGTCCCTTTTGACCGGTGGGAAGTGATACTTCTTTGTAGTGCAGATTTGCATTGCCCGCTTGCTTGCTTGGCCAAAAAGGGCGTATGCTTTTTCTCCTGAATATATTCAGGAGAAAACGCATGCGCCGTTTTTGGCCAAGTGCACCATTGTCCAAGTTGTGCCCCTCTTCCTGTGCTTTACAGGCGATTCCAACGTACCTCTTGAAATCTGTTTCCTGCTATTTTGCCTCACTTTCAAGTCCGCCTCGTTGACTTCCCTCAACAGATTTTTGGACGATAGTTGTCCTTTATCACTCTGCCAGTTTGTGAATTGCTGTGCCCCTGAGCTCCATTTCTCAACTCGTTTTTTGTGAGCTGAACGCAAGTCCAAAATTTTGGATCATGTCCTATACTGGTTCCCGGTGGGTGGCTGAGACTTTGGTTAATTCTTCTTCCTGCCGGGAAATTAGAGTGACATGTGCCCGTCCAAATGCCTAACAGCTACTCTCTCATGGGTTCTCCCTCGTCCCTTCCATCCTCTGCCAAATTGGGAACCTGTGCAAACCAGGAGGTTAAAGGGCCTGTCTCTCCAAGTTGGGAGATTGATAGTAAGGCAGTTGGAAAGTCAAACTGGAGCACCAGGAGAGGGACTATTCGTTGAGTTTTAGAAACCTTTCGTATTCACAGTGTGTCCATTCTCTAGGTTTCCTGTACATGTTATAGCTGTAGTAATATTCCCTTGAACCTGGAGAGTTGGGACCCATGGAATGGGGGCCATGCATTATTGCTTGAAACGGTCTGCATTTGCTCACCCAATCTCACCAATCCTCTCAGTCCCAAGTGTCCAGCCTTATGCCACATCCAGCTGTCATTGTAGATAGGGTCTTTCCAGGTTTCCTCAGACACCCTGAAGGAATTGTAAAGAATTTCCCTGTTTTTTGGTTTTGCTTTTGAAATTCCTTTTTATAGTGGGTTTGAGCTGATTCTCGCTGCCATGTTTATGCCACTGTAGACAGATTTGATTCCCTTATGCAGATATATCAATACATAGGTTTTAAGATTCTTACTAGTCAGATATATTCCTCTGTGGGAAATATGGGGTTTTGAGTCTCTTTCACTGAGGAAGGTGTAGGTCTTGTCTATTCCAAAGTTGGTTTTTGGAACGGTCCCTGTGCTTATATCAAACTCTGGTTTTATGCATCACCCCACCTCTCCTTCCCCTTTTTGCAGGCATAAGAGTGTTTTCTAAATGTGAGACTCTGTTCTCTTTCCTAACTCAGTTCACCTGTAGCCATGTTTACAGGATCTTCCTAAGTGATATCTTATGATAAGTTTCTTTTTCTGTGTGACTTATTTCACTTAGAATCATCGTATCTGAATCCACTCACTTTGCTGCTACTGGTCTTATGACATTGATTTCATGGCTGAGGGATATTCCATCGTACGTAAGTACCACAATGTTTTGAACCATTTTTATATTTCCTGGGATATTTAAGGTGTACCCAAGTTGAGGTTCTTGTAGTCAGTGCAGCCCTAAATTTGGAGGTGGCTCTTTCTTTTTGATTTTCAGTTTTCCAAAGGTATATTCCCTAGACTGGAAGTGGCCTTGGCTCTGTAGCTCTGTTGTTTACTTGTTTTAGGGAACACAATGCAGTCCTCCAGTGAGGCAGTTGGCAATTTAAATCCCGCCCATCAGCATAACAAGGCTCCCAGTTCTCCAGGGCCTGTCTTGCCTTTCTGGTTTTTACACATTTTGTGGATGTCCCTTTTGACCTGTGGGAAGTGATACTTCTTTGTAGTGCAGATTTGCAGTGCCTGCTTGCTTGCTTGGCCAAAAAGGGCGTATGCGTTTTCTCCTGAATATATTCAGGAGAAAACGCATGTGCCCTTTTTGGCCAAGTGCACCATTGTCCAAGTTGTGCCCCTCTTCCTGTGCTTTACAGGCGATTCCAACGTACCTCTTGAAATCTGTTTCCTGCTATTTTGCCTCACTTTCAAGTCCGCCTCGTTGACTTCCCTCAACAGATTTTTGGACGATAGTTGTCCTTTATCACTCTGCCAGTTTGTGAATTGCTGTGCCCCTGAGTTCCATTTCTCAAGTCATTTTTTGTGAGCTGAACGCAAGTCCAAAATTTTGGATCATGTCCTATACTGGTTCCCGGCGGGTGGCTGAGACTTTGGTTAATTCTTCTTCCTGCCGGGAAATTAGAGTGACATGTGCCCGTCCAAATGCCTAACAGCTACTCTCTCATGGGTTCTCCCTCGTCCCTTCCATCCTCTGCCAAATTGGGAACCTGTGCAAACCAGGAGGTTAAACGGCCTGTCTCTCCAAGTTGGGAGATTGATAGTAAGGCAGTTGGAAAGTCAAACTGGAGCACCAGGAGTGGTACTATTCGTTGAGTTTTAGAAAACTTTCGTATTCACAGTGTGTCCATTCTCTAGGTTTCCTGTACATGTTATAGCTGTAGTAATATTCCCTTGAACCTTGAGAGTTGGGACCCATGGAATGGGGGCCATGCATTATTGCTTGAAAGGGTCTGCATTTGCTCACCCAATCTCACCAATCCTCTCAGTCCCAAGTGTCCAGCCTTATGCCACATACAGCTGTCATTGTAGATAGGGTCTTTCCAGGTTTCCTCAGACACCCTGAAGGAATTGTAAAGAATTTCCCTGTTTTTTGGTTTTGCTTTTGAAATTGCTTTTTAGAGTGGGTTTGAGCTGATTCTCGCTGCCATGTTTATGCCACTCTAGACACACTTGATTCCCTTATGGAGTCATATCAATACATAGGTTTTAAGATTCTTACTAGTCAGATATATTCCTCTGCGGGAAATATGGGGTTTTGAGTCTCTTTCACTGAGGAAGGTGTAGGTCTTGTCTATTCCAAAGTTGGTTTTTGGAACGGTCCCTGGGCTTATATCAAACTCTGGTTTTATGCATCACCCCACCTCTCCATCCCCTTTATGCAGGCATAAGAGTGTTTTCTAAATGTGAGACTCTGTTCTCTTTCCTAACTCAGTTCACGTGTAGCCATGTTTACAGGATCTTCCTAAGTGATATCTTATGATAAGTTTCTTTTTCTGTGTGACTTATTTCACTTAGAATCATCGTACCTGAATCCACTCACTTTGCTGCTACTTGTCTTATGACATTGATTTCATGGCTGAGGGATATTCCATCGTACGTAAGTACCACAATGTTTTGAACCATTTTTATATTTCCTGGGATATTTAAGGTGTACCCAAGTTGAGGTTCTTGTAGTCAGTGCAGCCCTAAATTTGGAGGTGGCTCTTTCTTATTGATTTTCAGTTTTCCCAAGGTATATTCCCTAGACTGGAAGTGGCCTTGGCTCTGTAGCTCTGTTGTTTACTTGTTTTAGGGAACACAATGCACTCCTCCAGTGAGGCAGTTGGCAATTTACATCCCGCCCATCAGCATAACAAGGCTCCCAGTTCTCCAGGGCCTGTCTTGCCTTTCTGGTTTTGACACATTTTGTGGATGTCCCTTTTGACTGGTGGGAAGTGATACTTCTTTGTAGTGCAGATTTGCAGTGCCCGCTTGCTTGCTTGGCCAAAAAGGGCGTATGCGTTTTCTCCTGAATATATTCAGGAGAAAACGCATACGCCCTTTTTGGCCAAGTGCACCATTGTCCAAGTTGTGCCCCTCTTCCTGTGCTTTACAGGCGACTCCAACGTACCTCTTGAAATCTGTTTCCTGCTATTTTGCCTCGCTTTCAAGTCCGCCTCGTTGACTTCCCTCAACAGATTTTTGGACGATAGTTGTCCTTTATCACTCTGCCAGTTTGTGAATTGCTGTGCCCCTGAGCTCCATTTCTCAACTCGTTTTTTGTGAGCTGAACGCAAGTCCAAAATTTTGGATCATGTCCTATACTGGTTCCCAGTGGGTGGCTGAGACTTTGGTTAATTCTTCTTCCTGCCGGGAAATTAGAGTGACATGTGCCCGTCCAAATGCCTAACAGCTACTCTCTCATGGGTTCTCCCTCGTCCCTTCCATCCTCTGCCAAATTGGGAACCTGTGCAAACCAGGAGGTTAAAGAGCCTGTCTCTCCAAGTTGGGAGATTGATAGTAAGGCAGTTGGAAAGTCAAACTGGAGCACCAGGAGAGGGACTATTCGTTGAGTTTTAGAAAACTTTCGTATTCACAGTGTGTCCATTCTCTAGGTTTCCTGTACATGTTATAGCTGTAGTAATATTCCCTTGAACCTGGAGAGTTGGGACCCATGGAATGGGGGCCATGCATTATTGCTTGAAAGGGTCTGCATTTGCTCACCCAATCTCACCAATCCTCTCAGTCCCAAGTGTCCAGCCTTATCCCACATACAGCTGTCATTGTAGATAGGGTCTTTCCAGGTTTCCTCAGACACCCTGAAGGAATTGTAAAGAATTTCCCTGTTTTTTGGTTTTGCTTTTGAAATTCCTTTTTAGAGTGGGTTTGAGCTGATTCTCGCTGCCATGTTTATGCCACTCTAGACACACTTGATTCCCTTATGGAGTCATATCAATACATAGGTTTTAAGATTCTTACTAGTCAGATATATTCCTCTGCGGGAAATATGGGGTTTTGAGTCTCTTTCACTGAGGAAGGTGTAGGTCTTGTCTATTCCAAAGTTGGTTTTTGGAACGGTCCCTGGGCTTATATCAAACTCTGGTTTTATGCATCACCCCACCTCTCCATCCCCTTTATGCAGGCATAAGTGTGTTTTCTAAATGTGAGACTCTGTTCTCTTTCCTAACTCAGTTCACGTGTAGCCATGTTTACAGGATCTTCATAAGTGATATCTTATGATAAGTTCGTTTTTCTGTGTGACTTATTTCACTTAGAATCATCGTACCTGAATCCACTCACTTTGCTGCTACTGGTCTTATGACATTGATTTCATCGCTGAGGGATATTCCATCGTACGTAAGTACCACAATGTTTTGAACCATTTTTATATTTCCTGGGATATTTAAGGTGTACCCAAGTTGAGGTTCTTGTAGTCAGTGCAGCCCGAAATTTGGAGGTGGCTCTTTCTTATTGATTTTCAGTTTTCCCAAGGTATATTCCCTAGACTGGAAGTGGCCTTGGCTCTGTAGCTCTGTTGTTTACTTGTTTTAGGGAACACAATGCACTCCTCCAGTGAGGCAGTTGGCAATTGACATCCCGCCCATCAGCATAACAAGGCTCCCAGTTCTCCAGGGCCTGTCTTGCCTTTCTGGTTTTTACACATTTTGTGGATGTCCCTTTTGACCGGTGGGAAGTGATACTTCTTTGTAGTGCAGATTTGCATTGCCCGCTTGCTTGCTTGGCCAAAAAGGGCGTATGCTTTTTCTCCTGAATATATTCAGGAGAAAACGCATGCGCCCTTGTTGGCCAAGTGCACCATTGTCCAAGTTGTGCCCCTCTTCCTGTGCTTTACAGGCGATTCCAACGTACCTCTTGAAATCTGTTTCCTGCTATTTTGCCTCACTTTCAAGTCCGCCTCGTTGACTTCCCTCAACAGATTTTTGGACGATAGTTGTCCTTTATCACTCTGCCAGTTTGTGAATTGCTGTGCCCCTGAGCTCCATTTCTCAACTCGTTTTTTGTGAGCTGAACGCAAGTCCAAAATTTTGGATCATGTCCTATACTGGTTCCCGGTGGGTGGCTGAGACTTTGGTTAATTCTTCTTCCTGCCGGGAAATTAGAGTGACATGTGCCCGTCCAAATGCCTAACAGCTACTCTCTCATGGGTTCTCCCTCGTCCCTTCCATCCTCTGCCAAATTGGGAACCTGTGCAAACCAGGAGGTTAAAGGGCCTGTCTCTCCAAGTTGGGAGATTGATAGTAAGGCAGTTGGAAAGTCAAACTGGAGCACCAGGAGAGGGACTATTCGTTGAGTTTTAGAAACCTTTCGTATTCACAGTGTGTCCATTCTCTAGGTTTCCTGTTCATGTTATAGCTGTAGTAATATTCCCTTGAACCTGGAGAGTTGGGACCCATGGAATGGGGGCCATGCATTATTGCTTGAAAGGGTCTGCATTTGCTCACCCAATCTCACCAATCCTCTCAGTCCCAAGTGTCCAGCCTTATGCCACATCCAGCTGTCATTGTAGATAGGGTCTTTCCAGGTTTCCTCAGACACCCTGAAGGAATTGTAAAGAATTTCCCTGTTTTTTGGTTTTGCTTTTGAAATTCCTTTTTATAGTGGGTTTGAGCTGATTCTCGCTGCCATGTTTATGCCACTCTAGACACATTTGATTCCCTTATGCAGACATATCAATACATAGGTTTTAAGATTCTTACTAGTCAGATATATTCCTCTGTGGGAAATATGGGGTTTTGAGTCTCTTTCACTGAGGAAGGTGTAGGTCTTGTCTATTCCAAAGTTGGTTTTTGGAACGGTCCCTGTGCTTATATCAAACTCTGGTTTTATGCATCACCCCACCTCTCCTTCCCCTTTTTGCAGGCATAAGAGGGTTTTCTAAATGTGAGACTCTGTTCTCTTTCCTAACTCAGTTCACGTGTAGCCATGTTTACAGGATCTTCCTAAGTGATATCTTATGATAAGTTTCTTTTTCTGTGTGACTTATTTCACTTAGAATCATCGTACCTGAATCCACTCACTTTGCTGCTACTGGTCTTATGACATTGATTTCATGGCTGAGGGATATTCCATCGTACGTAAGTACCACAATGTTTTGAACCATTTTTATATTTCCTGGGATATTTAAGGTGTACCCAAGTTGAGGTTCTTGTAGTCAGTGCAGCCCTAAATTTGGAGGTGGCTCTTTCTTATTGATTTTCAGTTTTCCCAAGGTATATTCCCTAGACTGGAAGTGGCCTTGGCTCTGTAGCTCTGTTGTTTACTTGTTTTAGGGAACACAATGCACTCCTCCAGTGAGGCAGTTGGCAATTTACATCCCGCCCATCAGCATAACAAGGCTCCCAGTTCTCCAGGGCCTGTCTTGCCTTTCTGGTTTTGACACATTTTGTGGATGTCCCTTTTGACTGGTGGGAAGTGATACTTCTTTGTAGTGCAGATTTGCAGTGCCCGCTTGCTTGCTTGGCCAAAAAGGGCGTATGCGTTTTCTCCTGAATATATTCAGGAGAAAACGCATACGCCCTTTTTGGCCAAGTGCACCATTGTCCAAGGTGTGCCCCTCTTCCTGTGCTTTACAGGCGACTCCAACGTACCTCTTGAAATCTGTTTCCTGCTATTTTGCCTCGCTTTCAAGTCCGCCTCGTTGACTTCCCTCAACAGATTTTTGGACGATAGTTGTCCTTTATCACTCTGCCAGTTTGTGAATTGCTGTGCCCCTGAGCTCCATTTCTCAACTCGTTTTTTGTGAGCTGAACGCAAGTCCAAAATTTTGGATCATGTCCTATACTGGTTCCCGGTGGGTGGCTGAGACTTTGGTTAATTCTTCTTCCTGCCGGGAAATTAGAGTGACATGTGCCCGTCCAAATGCCTAACAGCTACTCTCTCATGGGTTCTCCCTCGTCCCTTCCATCCTCTGCCAAATTGGGAACCTGTGCAAACCAGGAGGTTAAAGAGCCTGTCTCTCCAAGTTGGGAGATTGATAGTAAGGCAGTTGGAAAGTCAAACTGGAGCACCAGGAGAGGGACTATTCGTTGAGTTTTAGAAAACTTTCGTATTCACAGTGTGTCCATTCTCTAGGTTTCCTGTACATGTTATAGCTGTAGTAATATTCCCTTGAACCTGGAGAGTTGGGACCCATGGAATGGGGGCCATGCATTATTGCTTGAAAGGGTCTGCATTTGCTCACCCAATCTCACCAATCCTCTCAGTCCCAAGTGTCCAGCCTTATGCCACATCCAGCTGTCATTGTAGATAGGGTCTTTCCAGGTTTCCTCAGACACCCTGAAGGAATTGTAAAGAATTTCCCTGTTTTTTGGTTTTGCTTTTGAAATTCCTTTTTAGAGTGGGTTTGAGCTGATTCTCGCTGCCATGTTTATGCCACTCTAGACACACTTGATTCCCTTATGGAGTCATATCAATACATAGGTTTTAAGATTCTTACTAGTGAGATATATTCCTCTGCGGGAAATATGGGGTTTTGAGTCTCTTTCACTGAGGAAGGTGTAGGTCTTGTCTATTCCAAAGTTGGTTTTTGGAACGGTCCCTGGGCTTATATCAAACTCTGGTTTTATGCATCACCCCACCTCTCCATCCCCTTTATGCAGGCATAAGAGTGTTTTCTAAATGTGAGACTCTGTTCTCTTTCCTAACTCAGTTCACGTGTAGCCATGTTTACAGGATCTTCATAAGTGATATCTTATGATAAGTTCGTTTTTCTGTGTGACTTATTTCACTTAGAATCATCGTACCTGAATCCACTCACTTTGCTGCTACTGGTCTTATGACATTGATTTCATCGCTGAGGGATATTCCATCGTACGTAAGTACCACAATGTTTTGAACCATTTTTATATTTCCTGGGATATTTAAGGTGTACCCAAGTTGAGGTTCTTGTAGTCAGTGCAGCCCGAAATTTGGAGGTGGCTCTTTCTTATTGATTTTCAGTTTTCCCAAGGTATATTCCCTAGACTGGAAGTGGCCTTGGCTCTGTAGCTCTGTTGTTTACTTGTTTTAGGGAACACAATGCACTCCTCCAGTGAGGCAGTTGGCAATTGACATCCCGCCCATCAGCATAACAAGGCTCCCTGTTCTCCAGGGCCTGTCTTGCCTTTCTGGTTTTTACACATTTTGTGGATGTCCCTTTTGACCGGTGGGAAGTGATACTTCTTTGTAGTGCAGATTTGCATTGCCCGCTTGCTTGCTTGGCCAAAAAGGGCGTATGCTTTTTCTCCTGAATATATTCAGGAGAAAACGCATGCGCCCTTGTTGGCCAAGTGCACCATTGTCCAAGTTGTGCCCCTCTTCCTGTGCTTTACAGGCGATTCCAACGTACCTCTTGAAATCTGTTTCCTGCTATTTTGCCTCACTTTCAAGTCCGCCTCGTTGACTTCCCTCAACAGATTTTTGGACGATAGTTGTCCTTTATCACTCTGCCAGTTTGTGAATTGCTGTGCCCCTGAGCTCCATTTCTCAACTCGTTTTTTGTGAGCTGAACGCAAGTCCAAAATTTTGGATCATGTCCTATACTGGTTCCCGGTGGGTGGCTGAGACTTTGGTTAATTCTTCTTCCTGCCGGGAAATTAGAGTGACATGTGCCCGTCCAAATGCCTAACAGCTACTCTCTCATGGGTTCTCCCTCGTCCCTTCCATCCTCTGCCAAATTGGGAACCTGTGCAAACCAGGAGGTTAAAGGGCCTGTCTCTCCAAGTTGGGAGATTGATAGTAAGGCAGTTGGAAAGTCAAACTGGAGCACCAGGAGAGGGACTATTCGTTGAGTTTTAGAAACCTTTCGTATTCACAGTGTGTCCATTCTCTAGGTTTCCTGTACATGTTATAGCTGTAGTAATATTCCCTTGAACCTGGAGAGTTGGGACCCATGGAATGGGGGCCATGCATTATTGCTTGAAAGGGTCTGCATTTGCTCACCCAATCTCACCAATCCTCTCAGTCCCAAGTGTCCAGCCTTATGCCACATCCAGCTGTCATTGTAGATAGGGTCTTTCCATGTTTCCTCAGACACCCTGAAGGAATTGTAAAGAATTTCCCTGTTTTTTGGTTTTGCTTTTGAAATTCCTTTTTATAGTGGGTTTGAGCTGATTCTCGCTGCCATGTTTATGCCACTCTAGACACATTTGATTCCCTTATGCAGACATATCAATACATAGGTTTTAAGATTCTTACTAGTCAGATATATTCCTCTGTGGGAAATATGGGGTTTTGAGTCTCTTTCACTGAGGAAGGTGTAGGTCTTGTCTATTCCAAAGTTGGTTTTTGGAACGGTCCCTGTGCTTATATCAAACTCTGGTTTTATGCATCACCCCACCTCTCCTTCCCCTTTTTGCAGGCATAAGAGTGTTTTCTAAATGTGAGACTCTGTTCTCTTTCCTAACTCAGTTCACGTGTAGCCATGTTTACAGGATCTTCCTAAGTGATATCTTATGATAAGTTTCTTTTTCTGTGTGACTTATTTCACTTAGAATCATCGTACCTGAATCCACTCACTTTGCTGCTACTGGTCTTATGACATTGATTTCATGGCTGAGGGATATTCCATCGTACGTAAGTACCACAATGTTTTGAACCATTTTTATATTTCCTGGGATATTTAAGGTGTACCCAAGTGGAGGTTCTTGTAGTCAGTGCAGCCCTAAATTTGGAGGTGGCTCTTTCTTTTTGATTTTCAGTTTTCCCAAGGTATATTCCCTAGACTGGAAGTGGCCTTGGCTCTGTAGCTCTGTTGTTTACTTGTTTTAGGGAACACAATGCACTCCTCCAGTGAGGCAGTTGGCTATTTACATCCCGCCCATCAGCATAACAAGGCTCCCAGTTCTCCAGGGCCTGTCTTGCCTTTCTGGTTTTTACACATTTTGTGGATGTCCCTTTTGACCGGTGGGAAGTGATACTTCTTTGTAGTGCAGATTTGCAGTGCCCGCTTGCTTGCTTGGCCAAAAAGGGCGTATGCGTTTTCTCCTGAATATATTCAGGAGAAAACGCATACACCCTTTTTGGCCAAGTGCACCATTGTCCAAGTTGTGCCCCTCTTCCTGTGCTTTACAGGCGATTCCAACGTACCTCTTGAAATCTGTTTCCTGCTATTTTGCCTCGCTTTCAAGTCCGCCTCGTTGACTTCCCTCAACAGATTTTTGGACGATAGTTGTCCTTTATCACTCTGCCAGTTTGTGAATTGCTGTGCCCCTGAGCTCCATTTCTCAACTCGTTTTTTGTGAGCTGAACGCAAGTCCAAAATTTTGGATCATGTCCTATACTGGTTCCCGGTGGGTGGCTGAGACTTTGGTTAATTCTTCTTCCTGCCGGGAAATTAGAGTGACATGTGCCCGTCCAAATGCCTAACAGCTACTCTCTCATGGGTTCTCCCTCGTCCCTTCCATCCTCTGCCAAATTGGGAACCTGTGCAAACCAGGAGGTTAAACGGCCTGTCTCTCCAAGTTGGGAGATTGATAGTAAGGCAGTTGGAAAGTCAAACTGGAGCACCAGGAGAGGGACTATTCATTGAGTTTTAGAAAACTTTCGTATTCACAGTGTGTCCATTCTCTAGGTTTCCTGTACATGTTATAGCTGTAGTAATATTCCCTTGAACCTTGAGAGTTGGGACCCATGGAATGGGGGCCATGCATTATTGCTTGAAAGGGTCTGCATTTGCTCACCCAATCTCACCAATCCTCTCAGTCCCAAGTGTCCAGCCTTATGTCACATACAGCTGTCATTGTAGATAGGGTCTTTCCAGGTTTCCTCAGACACCCTGAAGGAATTGTAAAGAATTTCCCTGTTTTTTGGTTTTGCTTTTGAAATTCCTTTTTAGAGTGGGTTTGAGTTGATTCTCGCTGCCATGTTTATGCCACTCTAGACACACTTGATTCCCTTATGGAGTCATATCAATACATAGGTTTTAAGATTCTTACTAGTCAGATATATTCCTCTGCGGGAAATATGGGGTTTTGAGTCTCTTTCACTGAGGAAGGTGTAGGTCTTGTCTATTCAAAAGTTGGTTTTTGGAACGGTCCCTGTGCTTATATCAAACTCTGGTTTTATGCATCACCCCACCTCTCCATCCCCTTTATGCAGGCATAAGAGTGTTTTCTAAATGTGAGACTCTGTTCTCTTTCCTAACTCAGTTCACGTGTAGCCATGTTTACAGGATCTTCATAAGTGATATCTTATGATAAGTTCGTTTTTCTGTGTGACTTATTTCACTTAGAATCATCGTACCTGAATCCACTCACTTTGCTGCTACTGGTCTTATGACATTGATTTCATCGCTGAGGGATATTCCATCGTACGTAAGTACCACAATGTTTTGAACCATTTTTATATTTCCTGGGATATTTAAGGTGTACCCAAGTTGAGGTTCTTGTAGTCAGTGCAGCCCTAAATCTGGAGGTGGCTCTTTCTTTTTGATTTTCAGTTTTCCCAAGGTATATTCCCTAGACTGGAAGTGGCCTTGGCTCTGTAGCTCTGTTGTTTACTTGTTTTAGGGAACACAATGCACTCCTCCAGTGAGGCAGTTGGCAATTGACATCCCGCCCATCAGCATAACAAGGCTCCCTGTTCTCCAGGGCCTGTCTTGCCTTTCTGGTTTTTACACATTTTGTGGATGTCCCTTTTGACCGGTGGGAAGTGATACTTCTTTGTAGTGCAGATTTGCATTGCCCGCTTGCTTGCTTGGCCAAAAAGGGCGTATGCTTTTTCTCCTGAATATATTCAGGAGAAAACGCATGCGCCGTTTTTGGCCAAGTGCACCATTGTCCAAGTTGTGCCCCTCTTCCTGTGCTTTACAGGCGATTCCAACGTACCTCTTGAAATCTGTTTCCTGCTATTTTGCTTCACTTTCAAGTCCGCCTCGTTGACTTCCCTCAACAGATTTTTGGACGATAGTTGTCCTTTATCACTCTGCCAGTTTGTGAATTGCTGTGCCCCTGAGCTCCATTTCTCAACTCGTTTTTTGTGAGCTGAACGCAAGTCCAAAATTTTGGATCATGTCCTATACTGGTTCCCGGTGGGTGGCTGAGACTTTGGTTAATTCTTCTTCCTGCCGGGAAATTAGAGTGACATGTGCCCGTCCAAATGCCTAACAGCTACTCTCTCATGGGTTCTCCCTCGTCCCTTCCATCCTCTGCCAAATTGGGAACCTGTGCAAACCAGGAGGTTAAAGGGCCTGTCTCTCCAAGTTGGGAGATTGATAGTAAGGCAGTTGGAAAGTCAAACTGGAGCACCAGGAGAGGGACTATTCGTTGAGTTTTAGAAACCTTTCGTATTCACAGTGTGTCCATTCTCTAGGTTTCCTGTACATGTTATAGCTGTAGTAATATTCCCTTGAACCTGGAGAGTTGGGACCCATGGAATGGGGGCCATGCATTATTGCTTGAAACGGTCTGCATTTGCTCACCCAATCTCACCAATCCTCTCAGTCCCAAGTGTCCAGCCTTATGCCACATCCAGCTGTCATTGTAGATAGGGTCTTTCCAGGTTTCCTCAGACACCCTGAAGGAATTGTAAAGAATTTCCCTGTTTTTTGGTTTTGCTTTTGAAATTCCTTTTTATAGTGGGTTTGAGCTGATTCTCGCTGCCATGTTTATGCCACTGTAGACAGATTTGATTCCCTTATGCAGATATATCAATACATAGGTTTTAAGATTCTTACTAGTCAGATATATTCCTCTGTGGGAAATATGGGGTTTTGAGTCTCTTTCACTGAGGAAGGTGTAGGTCTTGTCTATTCCAAAGTTGGTTTTTAGAACGGTCCCTGTGCTTATATCAAACTCTGGTTTTATGCATCACCCCACCTCTCCTTCCCCTTTTTGCAGGCATAAGAGTGTTTTCTAAATGTGAGACTCTGTTCTCTTTCCTAACTCAGTTCACCTGTAGCCATGTTTACAGGATCTTCCTAAGTGATATCTTATGATAAGTTTCTTTTTCTGTGTGACTTATTTCACTTAGAATCATCGTATCTGAATCCACTCACTTTGCTGCTACTGGTCTTATGACATTGATTTCATGGCTGAGGGATATTCCATCGTACGTAAGTACCACAATGTTTTGAACCATTTTTATATTTCCTGGGATATTTAAGGTGTACCCAAGTTGAGGTTCTTGTAGTCAGTGCAGCCCTAAATTTGGAGGTGGCTCTTTCTTTTTGATTTTCAGTTTTCCAAAGGTATATTCCCTAGACTGGAAGTGGCCTTGGCTCTGTAGCTCTGTTGTTTACTTGTTTTAGGGAACACAATGCACTCCTCCAGTGAGGCAGTTGGCAATTTAAATCCCGCCCATCAGCATAACAAGGCTCCCAGTTCTCCAGGGCCTGTCTTGCCTTTCTGGTTTTTACACATTTTGTGGATGTCCCTTTTGACCTGTGGGAAGTGATACTTCTTTGTAGTGCAGATTTGCAGTGCCTGCTTGCTTGCTTGGCCAAAAAGGGCGTATGCGTTTTCTCCTGAATATATTCAGGAGAAAACGCATGTGCCCTTTTTGGCCAAGTGCACCATTGTCCAAGTTGTGCCCCTCTTCCTGTGCTTTACAGGCGATTCCAACGTACCTCTTGAAATCTGTTTCCTGCTATTTTGCCTCACTTTCAAGTCCGCCTCGTTGACTTCCCTCAACAGATTTTTGGACGATAGTTGTCCTTTATCACTCTGCCAGTTTGTGAATTGCTGTGCCCCTGAGTTCCATTTCTCAAGTCATTTTTTGTGAGCTGAACGCAAGTCCAAAATTTTGGATCATGTCCTATACTGGTTCCCGGTGGGTGGCTGAGACTTTGGTTAATTCTTCTTCCTGCCGGGAAATTAGAGTGACATGTGCCCGTCCAAATGCCTAACAGCTACTCTCTCATGGGTTCTCCCTCGTCCCTTCCATCCTCTGCCAAATTGGGAACCTGTGCAAACCAGGAGGTTAAAGGGCCTGTCTCTCCAAGTTGGGAGATTGATAGTAAGGCAGTTGGAAAGTCAAACTGGAGCACCAGGAGTGGTACTATTCGTTGAGTTTTAGAAAACTTTCGTATTCACAGTGTGTCCATTCTCTAGGTTTCCTGTACATGTTATAGCTGTAGTAATATTCCCTTGAACCTTGAGAGTTGGGACCCATGGAATGGGGGCCATGCATTATTGCTTGAAAGGGTCTGCATTTGCTCACCCAATCTCACCAATCCTCTCAGTCCCAAGTGTCCAGCCTTATGCCACATACAGCTGTCATTGTAGATAGGGTCTTTCCAGGTTTCCTCAGACACCCTGAAGGAATTGTAAAGAATTTCCCTGTTTTTTGGTTTTGCTTTTGAAATTGCTTTTTAGAGTGGGTTTGAGCTGATTCTCGCTGCCATGTTTATGCCACTCTAGACACACTTGATTCCCTTATGGAGTCATATCAATACATAGGTTTTAAGATTCTTACTAGTCAGATATATTCCTCTGGGGGAAATATGGGGTTTTGAGTCTCTTTCACTGAGGAAGGTGTAGGTCTTGTCTATTCCAAAGTTGGTTTTTGGAACGGTCCCTGGGCTTATATCAAACTCTGGTTTTATGCATCACCCCACCTCTCCATCCCCTTTATGCAGGCATAAGAGTGTTTTCTAAATGTGAGACTCTGTTCTCTTTCCTAACTCAGTTCACGTGTAGCCATGTTTACAGGATCTTCATAAGTGATATCTTATGATAAGTTCGTTTTTCTGTGTGACTTATTTCACTTAGAATCATCGTACCTGAATCCACTCACTTTGCTGCTACTGGTCTCATGACATTGATTTCATCGCTGAGGGATATTCCATCGTACGTAAGTACCACAATGTTTTGAACCATTTTTATATTTCCTGGGATATTTAAGGTGTACCCAAGTTGAGGTTCTTGTAGTCAGTGCAGCCCTAAATTTGGAGGTGGCTCTTTCTTTTTGATTTTCAGTTTTCCCAAGGTATATTCCCTAGACTGGAAGTGGCCTTGGCTCTGTAGCTCTGTTGTTTACTTGTTTTAGGGAACACAATGCACTCCTCCAGTGAGGCAGTTGGCCATTTACATCCCGCCCATCAGCATAACAAGGCTCTCAGTTCTCCAGGGCCTGTCTTGCCTTTCTGGTTTTTACACATTTTGTGGATGTCCCTTTTGACCGGTGGGAAGTGATACTTCTTTGTAGTGCAGATTTGCATTGCCTGATTGCTTGCTTGGCCAAAAAGGGCGTATGCGTTTTCTCCTGAATATATTCAGGAGAAAACGCATACGCCCTTTTTGGCCAAGTGCACCATTGTCCAAGTTGTGCCCCTCTTCCTGTGCTTTACAGGCGATTCCAACGTACCTCTTGAAATCTGTTTCCTGCGATTTAGCCTCGAATTCAAGTCCGCCTCGTTGACTTCCCTCAACAGATTTTTGGACGATAGTTGTCCTTTATCACTCTGCCCGTTTGTGAATTGCTGTGCCCCTGAGCTCCATTTCTCAACTCGTTTTTTGTGAGCTGAACTCAAGTCCAAAATTTTGGCTCATGTCCTATACTGGTTCCCGGTGGGTGGCTGAGACTTTGGTTAATTCTTCTTCCTGCCGGGAAATTAGAGTGACATGTGCCCGTCCAAATGCCTAACAGCTACTCTCTCATGGGTTCTCCCTCGTCCCTTCCATCCTCTGCCAAATTGGGAACCTGTGCAAACCAGGAGGTTAAACGGCCTGTCTCTCCAAGTTGGGAGATTGATAGTAAGGCAGTTGGAAAGTCAAACTGGAGCACCAGGAGAGGGACTATTCGTTGAGTTTTAGAAAACTTTCGTATTCACAGTGTGTCCATTCTCTAGGTTTCCTGTACATGTTATAGCTGTAGTAATATTCCCTTGAACCTTGAGAGTTGGGACCCATGGAATGGGGGCCATGCATTATTGCTTGAAAGGGTCTGCATTTGCTCACCCAATCTCACCAATCCTCTCAGTCCCAAGTGTCCAGCCTTATGCCACATACAGCTGTCATTGTAGATAGGGTCTTTCCAGGTTTCCTCAGACACCCTGAAGGAATTGTAAAGAATTTCCCTGTTTTTTGGTTTTGCTTTTGAAATTGCTTTTTAGAGTGGGTTTGAGCTGATTCTCGCTGCCATGTTTATGCCACTCTAGACACACTTGATTCCCTTATGGAGTCATATCAATACATAGGTTTTAAGATTCTTACTAGTCAGATATATTCCTCTGGGGGAAATATGGGGTTTTGAGTCTCTTTCACTGAGGAAGGTGTAGGTCTTGTCTATTCCAAAGTTGGTTTTTGGAACGGTCCCTGGGCTTATATCAAACTCTGGTTTTATGCATCACCCCACCTCTCCATCCCCTTTATGCAGGCATAAGAGTGTTTTCTAAATGTGAGACTCTGTTCTCTTTCCTAACTCAGTTCACGTGTAGCCATGTTTACAGGATCTTCATAAGTGATATCTTATGATAAGTTCGTTTTTCTGTGTGACTTATTTCACTTAGAATCATCGTACCTGAATCCACTCACTTTGCTGCTACTGGTCTCATGACATTGATTTCATCGCTGAGGGATATTCCATCGTACGTAAGTACCACAATGTTTTGAACCATTTTTATATTTCCTGGGATATTTAAGGTGTACCCAAGTTGAGGTTCTTGTAGTCAGTGCAGCCCTAAATTTGGAGGTGGCTCTTTCTTTTTGATTTTCAGTTTTCCCAAGGTATATTCCCTAGACTGGAAGTGGCCTTGGCTCTGTAGCTCTGTTGTTTACTTGTTTTAGGGAACACAATGCACTCCTCCAGTGAGGCAGTTGGCCATTTACATCCCGCCCATCAGCATAACAAGGCTCTCAGTTCTCCAGGGCCTGTCTTGCCTTTCTGGTTTTTACACATTTTGTGGATGTCCCTTTTGACCGGTGGGAAGTGATACTTCTTTGTAGTGCAGATTTGCATTGCCTGATTGCTTGCTTGGCCAAAAAGGGCGTATGCGTTTTCTCCTGAATATATTCAGGAGAAAACGCATACGCCCTTTTTGGCCAAGTGCACCATTGTCCAAGTTGTGCCCCTCTTCCTGTGCTTTACAGGCGATTCCAACGTACCTCTTGAAATCTGTTTCCTGCGATTTAGCCTCGAATTCAAGTCCGCCTCGTTGACTTCCCTCAACAGATTTTTGGACGATAGTTGTCCTTTATCACTCTGCCCGTTTGTGAATTGCTGTGCCCCTGAGCTCCATTTCTCAACTCGTTTTTTGTGAGCTGAACTCAAGTCCAAAATTTTGGCTCATGTCCTATACTGGTTCCCGGTGGGTGGCTGAGACTTTGGTTAATTCTTCTTCCTGCCGGGAAATTAGAGTGACATGTGCCCGTCCAAATGCCTAACAGCTACTCTCTCATGGGTTCTCCCTCGTCCCTTCCATCCTCTGCCAAATTGGGAACCTGTGCAAACCAGGAGGTTAAACGGCCTGTCTCTCCAAGTTGGGAGATTGATAGTAAGGCAGTTGGAAAGTCAAACTGGAGCACCAGGAGAGGGACTATTCGTTGAGTTTTAGAAAACTTTCGTATTCACAGTGTGTCCATTCTCTAGGTTTCCTGTACATGTTATAGCTGTAGTAATATTCCCTTGAACCTTGAGAGTTGGGACCCATGGAATGGGGGCCATGCATTATTGCTTGAAAGGGTCTGCATTTGCTCACCCAATCTCACCAATCCTCTCAGTCCCAAGTGTCCAGCCTTATGCCACATACAGCTGTCATTGTAGATAGGGTCTTTCCAGGTTTCCTCAGACACCCTGAAGGAATTGTAAAGAATTTCCCTGTTTTTTGGTTTTGCTTTTGAAATTCCTTTTTAGAGTGGGTTTGAGCTGATTCTCGCTGCCATGTTTATGCCACTCTAGACACACTTGATTGTCTTATGGAGTCTTATCAATACATAGATTTTAAGATTCTTACTAGTCAGATATATTCCTCTGCGGGAAATATGGGGTTTTGACTCTCTTTCACTGAGGAAGGTGTAGGTCTTGTCTATTCCAAAGTTGGTTTTTGGAACGGTCCCTGGGCTTATATCAAACTCTGGTTTTATGCATCACCCCACCTCTCCATCCCCTTTATGCAGGCATAAGAGTGTTTTCTAAATGTGAGACCCTGTTCTCTTTCCTAACTCAATTCACGTGTAGCCATGTTTACAGGATCTTCATAAGTGATATCTTATGATAAGTTCCTTTTTCTGTGTGACTTATTTCACTTAGAATCATCGTACCTGAATCCACTCACTTTGCTGCTACTGGTCTTATGACATTGATTTCATCGCTGAGGGATATTCCATCGTACGTAAGTACCACAATGTTTTGAACTATTTTTATATTTCCTGGGATATTTAAGGTGTACCCAAGTTGAGGTTCTTGTAGTCAGTGCAGCCCTAAATTTGGAGGTGGCTCTTTCTTATTGATTTTCAGTTTTCCCAAGGTATATTCCCTAGACTGGAAGTGGCCTTGGCTCTGTAGCTCTGTTGTTTACTTGTTTTAGGGAACACAATGCACTCCTCCAGTGAGGCAGTTGGCAATTTACATCCCGCCCATCAGCATAACAAGGCTCCCAGTTCTCCAGGGCCTGTCTTGCCTTTCTGGTTTTTACACATTTTGTGGATGTCCCTTTTGACTGGTGGGAAGTGATACTTCTTTGTAGTGCAGATTTGCATTGCCCGCTTGCTTGCTAGGGAAATAAGGGCATATGCGTTTTCTCCTGAATATATTCAGGAGAAAATGCTTACGCCCTTTTTGGCCAAGTGCATTAGTCTCAAAGTTGTGCCCCTCTTCCTGTGCTTTCCAGGCGATTACAACATACCTATTGAAATCTGTTTCCTGCTATTCTGCCTCGCTTTCAAGTCCGCCTCGTGGCCTTCCCTCAACAGATTTTTAGATGATAGTTGTACTTTATTACTCTGACAGTTTTTGAAGTGCTGTGCCCCTGAGCTCCATTTTTCAATTCGTTTTGTGAGCTGAACGCAAGTCCAAAAATTTGGTTCAGGTCCTATACTTGTTCCCGGTGGGTGGCTGAGACTTTGCTTAATTCTACTTCATGACAGGAAAGTAGAGTGACACGTGCCCGTCCAAATGCCTAACAGCTACTCTCTCATTGGTTCTCCCTCTTCCGTTTCATCCTCTTCCAAATTGCCACCCTGTGCGAACCAGGAGGTTAAAGGGGCTGTCTCTCCAAGTTGGGAGATTGATAGGAAAGCAGTTGGAAAGTGAAACCATAGCACCAGGAGAGGGACTATTCGTTGAGTTTTAGAAACCTTTTGTATTCACAGTGTGTCCAGTCTCTTGGTTTCCCGTACATGTTATAGCTTTGTAATATTCCCTTCAACCTGGAGATTTGGGACCCATGGAATGGGGGCCATGCATTATTGCTTCAAATTGTGTGCATTTGCTCACCCAATCTCACCAATCCTCTCAGTCCCAAGTGTCCAGTCTTATGCCATATCCAGCTGTCATTGTAGATACGGTCATTCCAGGTTTCATCAGAGACGCTGAAGGAATTGTAAAAATTTCCCTGTTTTGGTGTTTTGTTTATGAAATTCCTTTTTATAGTGGGTTTGAGCTGATTCTCTTTGCCAAGTTTATGCCAGTCTAGACACTCTTGATTCCCTTATGCACACATACCATTACATAGGTTTTAAGATTCCTACTAGTGAGGTATATTCCTCTGCGGGAAATATGGGGTTTTGAGTCCATTTCACTGAGGAAGATGTAGGTCTTGTCTATTCCATAGTTGGTTTTTTGAACGTTTCCAGTGATTATATCAAACTCTGGTTTTATGCATCACCCCACCTCTCCTTCCCCCTTAAGCAGGCATAAGAGTGTTTTCTAAATGTGAGACCCTGTTCTCTTTCCTAACTCATTTCAAGTGTAGGCATGATTACAGGATCTTCATAAATGATATCTTATGATAAATTTCTTTTTCTGTGTGACTTATTTCACTTAGAATCATCGTACCTGAATCCACTCATTTTGCTGCTACTGGTCTTATGACATTGATTTCATGGCTGAGGGATATCCCGTCGTATGTAAGTACCAAAATTTATTGAACCATTTTTATATTTCCTGGGATATTTAAGGTGTACCCAAGTTGAGGTTCTTGTACGCAGTTCAGCCCTAAATTTTGGGGTGGCTGTGTCTTATTGATTTTCAGTTTTCCCAAGGTATATTCCCTAGACTGGAAGCGACCTTGGCTCTTTAACTCTGTTGCTTACTTGTTTTAGGGAGCACAATGCACTCCTCCAGAGAGGCAGTTGGCAATTTACATCCCGCCCATCAGCATAACAAGGTTCCTTTTTCTCCAGGCCCTGTCTTGCCTTTCTGGTTTTTACACATGTTGTGGATGTCCCTTTTGACCGGTGGAAAGTGATACTTCTTTGTAGTGCAGATTTGCATTGCCAGCTTGCTTGCTAGGCCAAAAAGGGCATATGCATTTTCTCCTGAATATATTCAGGAGAAAACGCATATGCCCTTTTTGGCCAAGTGCATTAGTGTCAAAGTTGTGCCCCTCTTCCTGTGTTTTCAAGGCGATTCCAACGTACCTCTTGAAATCCGTTTCCTGCTCTTCTGCCTCGCTTTCAAGTCTGCCTCGTTGCCTTCCCTCAACAGATTTTTGGACGATAGTTGTCCTTTATTACTCTGCCAGTTTGTGAAGTGCTGTGCCCCTGAGCTCCATTTTTCAATTCGTTTTTTGTGAGATGAACGCCAGTCCAAAATTTTGGTTCAGGTTCTATACTGGTTCATGGTGGGTGGCTGAGACTTTGGTTAATTCTACTTCCTGACAGGAAATTAGAGTGACAGGTGCCCGTCCAAATGCCTAACAGCTACTATCTCATTGGTTCTCCCACTTCCCTTTCATCCTCTGCCAAATTGGCACCCTGTGCGAACCAGTAGGTTAAAGGGGCTGTCGCTCCAAGTTTGGAGATTGATAGGAAAGTCGTTGGAAAGTCAAACTGTAGCACCAGGAGAGGGACTATTCGTTGAGTTTTAGAAACCTTTCGTATTCACAGTGTATCCATTCTCTTGGTTTCCCACACATGTTATAGCTGTCGTAATATTCCCTTCAACCTGGAGAGTTGGGACCCGTGGAATGGGTGCCATGCATTATTGCTTTAAAGAGTCTGCATTTGCTCACCCAATCTCATCAATCCTCTCAGGCCCAAGTGTCCAGCCTTATGCCACATCCAGATGTCATTGTAGATAGGGTCATTCCAGGTTTCATCAGAGACACTCAAGGACTTGTAAAAATATCCTGGTTTTTTTGTTTTGTTTATGAAATTCCTTTTTATAGTGGGTTTGAGCTGATTCTCGCTGCCATGTTTATGCCAGTCTAGACACTCTTGATTCCCTTATGCACACATACCAATACATAGGTTTTAAGATTCCTACTAGTGAGGTATATTCCTCTGCGTGAAATATGGGGTTTTGAGTCCCTTTCACTGAGGAAGGTGTAGGTCTTGTCTATTCCATAGTTCGTTTTTGGAATGGTCCCTGTGCTTATATCATATTCTGCTTTTATTCATCACCCCACCTCTCCTCCCCCTTAAGCAGATATAAGAATGTTTTCTAAATGTGAGACCCTGTTCTCTTTCCTAACTCATTTCAAGTGTAGCCATGTTTACAGGATCTTCATAAGTGATATCTTATGATATGTTTCTTTTTCTGTGTGACTTATTTCACTTAGAATCATCGTACCTGAATCCACTCATTTTGCTGCTACTGGTCTTATGACATTCATTTCATGGCTGAGGGATATTCCATCGTATGTAAGTACCACAATTTTTTGAACCATTTTTATATTTCCTGGGATATTTAAGGTGTACCCAAGTTGAGGCTCTTGTAAGCAGTTCAGCCCTAAATTATGGCGTGGCTCTGTCTTATTGATTTTCAGTTTTCACAAGGTATATTCCCTAGACTGGAAGCGCCCTTGGCTCTGCAGCTCTGTTGTTTACTTGTTTTAGGGAACACAATGCACTCCTCCAGTGAGGCAGTTGGCAATTTACATCCTGCCCATCAGCATAACAAGGCTCCCTGTTCTCCAGGGCCTGTCTTGCCTTTCTGGTTTTTACACATTTTGTGGATGTCCCTTTTGACCAGTGGGAAGTGATACTTCTTTGTAGTGCAGATTTGCATTGCCCGCTTGCTTGCTTGGCCAAAAAGGGTGTATGCGTTTTCTCCTGAATATATTCAGGAGAATACGCATACGGCCTTTTTGGCCAAGTGCATCAGTGTAAAAGTTGTGCCCCTCTTCCAGTGCTTTCAATGTGATTGCAACGTACCTCTTGAAATCTGTTTCCTGTTATTCAGCCTCGCTTTCAAGTCCGCCTCGTTGCCTTCCCTAAACAGATTTTTGGACGATAGTTGTCCTTTATTTCTCTGCCTGTTTGTGAATTGCTGTGCCCCTGAGCTCCATTTTTCCACTCGTTTCTTGTGAGCTGAACGCAAGTCCAAAATTTTGGATCATGTCCTATACTGGTTCCCAGTGGGTGGCTGAGACTTTGGTAAATTCTTCTTCCTGCCAGGATATTAGAGTGACATATGCTAGTCCAAATGCCTAAGAGCTACTCTCTCATTGGTACTCCCTCTTCCCTTTCATCCTCTGCCAAATTGGCAACCTGTGTGAACCAGGAGGTTAAGGTGCTGTCTCTCCAAGTTGTGGGATTGATAGTAAAGCAGTTGGAAAGTCAAAACGGAGCACCAGATGAGGGACTATTCATTGAGTTTTAGAAACCTTTCGTATTCACAGTGTGTACATTCTCTAGGTTTCCTGTACATGTTATAGCTGTAGTAATATTCCCTTTAACCTGGAGAGTTGGGATCCATGGAATGGGGGCCATGCATTATTGCTTGAAAGGGTGTGCATTTGCTCACCCAATCTCACCCATCCTCTCAGTCCCAAGTGTCCAGCCTTATGCCACATCCAGCTGTCTTTGTCGATAGGGTCATTCCACGTTTCATCAGAGACCCTGAAGGAATTGTAAAGAATTTCCCTGTTTTTTTGTTTTGTTTTTGAAATTCCTTTTTATAGTGGGTTTGAGCTGATTCTCGCTGCCATGTTTATGCCACTCTAGACACACTTGATTCCCTTACCCAGACATATCAATACATAGGTTTTAAGATTCTTACTAGTGAGATATATTCCTCTGCGGTAAATATGGGGTTTTGAGTCCCTTTCACTGAGGAAGTTGTAGGTCTTGTCTGTTCCATAGTTGGTTTCTGGAACGTTACTTGTACTTATATCAAACTCTGGTTTTATGCATCACCCCACCTCTCCTTCCCCCTTAAGCAGTCATAAGAGTTTTTTTCTAAATGAGAGACTCTGTTCTCTTTCCTAACTCAGTTCATGTGTAGCCATGTTTACAGGATCTTCATAAGTGATATCTTATGATAAGATTATTTTTCTGTGTGACTAATTTCCCTTAGATTCATCATACCTAAATCCACTCCTTATGCTGCTACTGGCCTTATGTACATTGATTTCACGTCTGAGTGATATTCCATTGTGCAAAATTACCACAAGTTCTTTATGCATTTCTCTTTTTCCTGGCATATTTTAGGTGTACCAAAGTTGAGGTCCTTGTATGCAGAGCAGCCCTAAATTTTGGGGTGCCTGTGTCTTATTGATATTTAATCTTCCCAAGTTATATACCCATGAGTTGAAGTCCCCTTTGCTCGGGGGCTTTGTATTTTAGATGTTTTAGGAAACAGCATACACTTCTTCAGAATGGCTCTTGGATATTTATACCCCACCCATCAGCGTGACTAGGCTCCCTGTTTTCCATGGCCTCTCCTGCATTTCTGGTTTGCACACATTTTTTGGATGGCCTTTCTGAGCAGTGGAAATTGAGACTTCTTTGTTGTGTGGATTTGCATTTCCCTCTTGTTTGGTTGGCCAAAATCTCTGTATGTGTTTTTTTCCTGAAGATATTCACGAAAAAAACGCATACACCCTTTTGCCCAACTGCATCATTTTAGAAATTCTGCTGCTTTTCATATGCTTTAAATGTGAGTTGAATCTACCTTTTGAAATCTGTTTCCTGCAATTCTGCCTCTCATTCAGATCCTCATCGTTGCCTTACCTGAATATATTTTTGGACGTTGGTTATCATTTATATCTTTGCAGGTCTTTGAATTGTCTGCTCCTGAGCTCCATTTTGCAACTCGCTTTTTTTGTGAGCTGGCCGCCAAACCATTGGATTGCTTCCGGCCCTATTCTGGTTCTGGGGAGGCAGGCTGAGCCTTTGGTTAATTCTTCTTCCTAATGGGAAATTAGAGTGACATATGCCTGTCAAAACTCCTACAGCTAATCTCTCATTGGTTCCCCGTCTTCCCATTTATCCTCTGCACAAATTGAAAACTGTGTAAAACAGGAGGTTAAAGGTGCTGATTCTCCAAGTGGGGAGATTGTTAGTAATGTAGCTGGAATGGCGAACCCCAGCACCAGGAGATCAAAAATGAGGTGCATTTTAGACACCTTTCCTGAGCACACGGTGTACATTCATCTCGGTTTCCCAGGCATGTATTCGCTGTCAGAAGATTCCCTTGAACCTGCAGATTTGGGACCCATGGAATGGGTACCAGGCAGTATTACTTTAAAAGGTCTGCATTTCCTCACCCAGCCTCTCTAACATCTCTTAGCGTGCATAGCTTCCAGCCTTATATATCATCCTGCTGTGGGTCTACATGTGTTCAATCCATATTACATCGTAGCCCTTCAACAAAAGTTGTACGAATTTTTGTCTGTCTCACTGTTTTTATAAATATTTTTAAATTTATTTTTATATTGGTTACAGCTGATTTTCAAAGCTCTGTGTTTTGCTGCTGTACATCCACTTGATTCATGTACTGTGAGACAACAATAAATTCTTTTTCAGATGCTTACCAGTCATATGTATTATTTTCCAGTGACTTGAGTGGGCTGAGTGCAGTTCTTTGAGGTACTGTGTAGGCCTTGTCAGTTATTCAATGTGGTACTTGGAATGGTATCTTTGCTAATTTCAACCTCCTCGATAATACCTCACCATTCCCCACCTTTCCCATTTAGCAGCCTTATGTCTATTTTCTACATATTTGAGTATGTTTCTGTTTTGTAATTTATTTCATGTGTAGCCATTTTTGATTCCACCTTTAAGTGACATCTTATGATATGTGTCTTTTTCTTTCTGACATATGTCACTTAGAATGATCGTAGGTAACTCCTCCAGAGTTGTTCCAACTGGCCTTATTTCATTGATTTCTGGATGAGTAATATTCCACTCTACATAAGTACCCCATCTCTTTTATCCATTTTATCCTTCCAGGGACATTTAGGTTATATCCAAGTGGAGGCCCTTTTTAACAGAGAGGTGGTAAACGTTGGGGTGCCTGTTTTCTTTTGATTTTTTTTTCCCAAGGTATATGCCCATGAGTGCAAGTGCCCTATGCTCTGTAGATCATTTTTTAGATGTTTTAGCAAACACAATACACTTCTCCAGAGTGGCCATTGGCAAATTACATTTCCACTATCAGCCTCACAGGGCTCCCTTTTCTCCTCGCCCTGTCCTGCATTTCTGGTGTTTACACTTTATGTGGATGGCCCTTCTGACTGATGTGAAGTGATATATTTTGTAGTATTGATTTCCAGTCTCCACCTGTTTGGTTGGATAAAAAGTGTGTATGGCCTTTACTTGAATATATTCAGAAAAAATGCATACGCCCTTTTTGGCCAACTGCATCATTGGCGATGTTCAGCCCCTTTTCTTGTGCTTTAATGGGGAGTCCTTTCTACCTCTTCAAATATGTTTCCTGCCACTCTCCCTTGCTTACAAGTCTTTTTCTGTGGCTTACCTCAAGACATTTTTCGACGATAGATATTTTCAACTCTGCAGTTTCATGAATTTTAGTGCCCCTGAGTTCCATTTTTCAACTTGTGTTTTTGGAAACTGGACACAAAACAGCGGGATTTCCTCTAGCCCTATTCTGTTTCCTTGGGCAATTCTAGCCTTTGATGAATTTTTCTTCCGGATTGGAAATTAGAGTGACATGTGCCTGTCCGCACACCTAAGACTGGTCTCTAAATTTTTCTCATCCTTCCGCTTCATGCTCTGGACAAATTCCAAACTCTGTGCAACAGGATGTTGACGGTGTTGATATCCCCAAGTGAGGAGATTGTTAGGAAAGATGCTGGAGGGGTGAACCCGAGCACCAGGCGATGAGGAGATGAGGTGCCTTTTCCAAACTCTTTCCAATCAAATGGTGTACCATCCTCTAGGTGTGACAGGCATGTTTTAGCTGTAGGAAGGGTCATGTGCATGTAAGGAGAACACCAGGGATTTTTCCAAGTCAGTGCCTCCCCGAACCCCAAACTGGGGAATTTTTAAGCTACGGCTACACGTATGTCCATTAAGATCCTTGGGAAATAGGCAGAGCCCAAACTTTAGATGATTGAAATCTCCAGGGTCAGAAGCGCTCACCATCGGCCTTGCTTAGGTTACATTTTATCTGTCATTGATAGATGATGTCAATAAAAATATCGATTCTTTTTCAGATTATTTCCCCTTATAGGTTATTGCAAAATATTCAGTGTAGTTCCCTGGGCTATACAGTAGTTCCTTGTTGATGATCTATTTTATACATAGCAGTGTGTATGTGTTAATCCCAAACTGTTAATTTATCCCTTCTCCTACCTTTCCCCTTTGGTAATAATAAATTATAAGATTTTATACTTCTCAGAAATGGGGGAGCTGAAAGAGAGGTATCCTTTTCAATGGAAAAGCATTCAAAACAAGATTGAAGCTTCAGCCAAGAGTATTCGATCTACATCCATGGAAATAAATCACTTCATTTATCTAATGTTGACCTGACAAATAAGACAGACGTCTTCACTGAACTTGCTTATAGGAAAGTGATGGAAATATCAAATGTAAGTCTTAAAAACATCTTATTTTACCCGAGCACTATACACTGCTCTATGTTAACTACAGTTTGGCTCACACACCTGTTCATTGAAGTTACAATGTTCTCAATTTCTGTTACTGATCCTCCAGAGTGGACCCCAACAGGAGTCCCCGTGCCCAGTGTCATTGGAGCCAACAGATCAAGACTGAGTTTGGTTCAGAAGCAAAGGAAACATTATTTTGAAAACAGAATGGAGAGGTGAGAGCGTGCACTGCCCCACGGGCTGTGGGCTGGGCTGCTGTGTAGGGATCCCGGCAGCGTCAGTGGGAGGGAGGGGATGGAGCTCTCGAGGGCTGGGTTGGCTGCAGCTCGGGCTCTATGCCGCAGAGTTTGCATGGGACCCCGCTAGCTGAGGTGTCGACCCAGCCATTCTGCACTAGGAAATCGGGTCTGAAGTGACGGGTGTGGGACCTCTGCATGCGGAACCCTAGGAACACGTGAAATTAGACAAAGCACAAAGGAAAAACAGGTTAGACTTTATTTTATTGCCCAGATTCTCTTTTTATCTCCCAGGAATTTTTAATGAACGTTGCCGGAGATGAACACCTCCTCTGCTTTTTGTTCCATTCCTCATCCTTGGGGTGTTGAGGGTGCAGACACCTCTTTTGTAACTGCTTCATGCTGTGGTGGGAGCCCTGATACATGGGGGGAGGGGCAAAATGTCTCCCCACCAGCCTCCAGGTGAGGTTGATTGTCCCAAGGCCTCCTGCCTCACTTCTCGTCCGCCTGAGCACCAGCATTGGAAGTGTTATAGATTCTAATGACCTTTAAGGTCCGGGAAAGAGATGCGCAGAGATGCTGCGGTGGCAGGTTTCACCCCACCCCACATTTGTTCGGCGACCTTAGGCTGACGGATTTTGCCAGCCTAGATGCTCTGACCAGTAGTCTGTGCTTTCTTTAATTAGGTCCCTGAATTAATGTACAAACAGCACCATGTGTGAGAGCCCTGCCTGCACAACTCCCAGACAGTCCAGGGCCAGTGGTGATCCAGGGCCATGAGGTCCACTGAGTCAACGGCCTTTAGAAGTAGCCAGCAGTCCAGCCGGTCATATTGGCCACCATCACCGTGGTGTCTGTAGGGTTTTCTATGGTGAAAGCATGATATACGTTTCCCCCGCCAAGCTTATTAGCTCCCCTCTGGGTGCAGTAAGTCCTGCAAGCAGTAGTCTGCTCTTTCGGGGCACAGTCTTGTTGTTTTCTGAGAGAAACTCCAGGTCAAGTGATGGTCACACGAGTCATCTTGGTGGCCCGTTGCCCCCGTTTGTCTCTCTGGAGGTTGGCGTTGGAGGGCCTCCTCACTCGAGGTCAGTGTGTCCACAGAGTGACCCCTGCAACTTCAGGGCATGATGCGTGGTTAGGATCACCACGTGGGGTCCTTTTCCCTTAGGAGGGAGCTGGCCTTGTGGGCTGCTGATTTCCATCTTTTTAGATACCCCAGTATCCTGGCCTGATGAGTCGGTGGGCAAAGCCCTTGGTGACCATAGTTTATCATACCTGAAGGGCATTCTTGTGTTGCTCCATTTCAAGTGGTCCCAGTTTTTGCACTAAGGCTCCAAGGGCAATTAACCTTTGACCGAGTATGTAAAGGTCAAAGGGTTTAGCTAAATTAGGGAGTTCCTGGGCAAGGGTCTGAATTGACTGCTCTTTCCATTCTTGAGAGGCTGCTTCTGGATTCTATTCAAAAGGATCATCATCTTTTCATGTCAGTGTTTCATGTAGAGGCCCAGCTATTAGACTGTAGTTAGGGATCCAGATGCAAAAAACCTTGGCCTCCCCAGGAACCCCTAAGCTGTCCTCTAGTTTTACAAGAGGTAAGGCTGCAAATGGCTTCTTCCCTATCCTGGGATGCATTTCTCCGAATATCTGTGAGAATGAAGCTCAGGCATGTCACCTTAGCCTGGGATATTTGAGACTTTTTCTTGGACACCTTCTATCCTTTCTTGGCTAGGTAGTTCAGAGGCGTCTTTAGTAGGCCTGGCGATCAGAATGTCCTCTGCATATTGAAGGAGGGTTCCCTTTCACAGAGGTAGAACTTTTAGGTCTTTAGAGGACATTTCCCCAATGATGGTGTGGGGATTTTTGAACCATTGGGGCAGGACGGCCCAGCATTATTGCTTTGGTTGCATGTTGTGTCCTGCCACTCACAAGCCAAAAATTCTTGTGACTCTGAGATGAATGGAATACAGAAGAAGGCATCATTGAAGTCTAATACAGAATGCCATGGCCTGGTGGATGGTAGAATGACCAGCAGGGTGTAGGAAATAGGAGCTACTGGATGTATATCCTCGGTGGCTTCACTGACTGTCCTGATATCCTTTATCAGGTTTCCAGCAGCCCATGGGGCTCTCGTGGTCAGGCCAATCCCAGGATATGGAGCTCACCTGGGCTGCACCCCCACCCCACAGCCCACGGGGCTCTCGTGGTCAAGTCCCTCCCAGGGTATGGAGCTCACCTGTGCAGCTACCCAGCAGCCCATGGGGCTCTCATAGTCAGGCCCTTCCCAGGATACGGAGCTCCCCTGGGCAGGTACCCCAGCAGGGCTGGAAACACAGGAACTGTGCACATAGCCCACCATGCAGAGAACCCCCAGCTCACCTGTCGCTCACAGCTGACACAGAACACCACAGAGCAGGACTTGAACTAACAAACAGCAGCTCTGACAGGTCTGTGACCCTGGCTATCACTCTGTGCAGCCTCTCTCTGCCTGGTCTTCCAGACACTTCCACTGCAGCCAGGCACCAGACCTCTGTCTCCACCCACCATCACTCCTCTCCCTGACTCCTGGGTTCCTCTCATTAGTATAGGGTCTTCTTGAAGTTGTTTTCCACTCATGGACCAGATAAAATGAGAAGAAAACAAGCCGCAGCTGCAGCCCCTTGTCTATCCTGACTCTCAAGAGCCCACACCTGTTCCTTGGGCGTGGCCCGTTTAGCAAGGTTCATTTTCTGCAACTGTGAGTCCCTGAGGGGTGAGGATTGGCTGATTTGGGCAGCCTGACACTGCCTGCCAGCCCTCCCCACGTGTGCCTGGTTGAGGTCAATATAAACACCTCTCCAGTCAGCAAGAGCCCTTGTAGCTGTACCTGACGCCATATTCTCGGCCCCGTCAGCAGTGTCGGGGCTGGGGTGGTGGGAGGGAGTGAGGGGCCGTGGCTTTGTGGGTGGCCCATTGTGAGTGGGGCTCTGCTGGACTTTCTGCAGGAGTTGCCAGGCTGCCACCTGCTAAAGAAGAGGATGTGTCACCCATACCTGCCACTGGAATGTCTCCCCAGGCAGAGGTGAGGAAGTAAAAAAGCAGTGGGGGCCGTGGCAGGAGGGGTATCACAGGTAGGGAAATGGAAAGCTTCCAGAAGAGCATCTGAGGCCAGGACCATCCTGGCTGGCCTGCAGGCACCAAGTCGGCCTGCGTGCTGTCGCTGGTGTGGCTCCACAGCCCTTCCTCTAGGCTTGCAAGTTCTTGTGCATATTCATGTGTTTTACCTGGAAAGGATGGGAAGAGTTCAGCTGCAGCAGGACTGGGGCTCAGCTCACATTTACTCACAGACGCCTCGACACACTCCCCCAGCTTTGCAATGAGGTTGCTCCTTGTGGGGCTGACTGCATGGGAGAAGATTTCCCACCTCTGACCAACTTAAGAATCTTTTACCACTGGAGCAAGTGCCCTGATACGATTTTCCTCTGTATAACTGGTGGGTTCTGTTTCTTCTTTTTTCTTTTTTTTAATTTTTGGTTCAAGGTAGATTTTATTTATTCCTCTTTTTTTTTAATTTGGAGATATAAACATGGAAATAATGCATTAAGATAAAGACGTCTATGTGAAGGGAAAAACTTTTTTTGGTTTATTTTATTAAATGTTATTTATTTATTTTTAATTTTTTAAAAATTTATTTATTTCTTTTATACAGCAGGTTCTTATTGGATATCTATTTTATACATATAAGTGTGCACATGTGAATCCCAGTCTCCCAATTCATCCCACCACCACCCTCACATGGCATTACCCCCTTGGTGTCCATATGTTTGTTCTCTACATCTGTGTCTCTATCTCTGCCCTGCAAACCGGTTCATCTGTACCAGTTTTCTAGGTTCCACATATATGCATTAACATACAATATTTGTTTTTCTCTTTCTGACTTACTTCACTCTGTATGACAGTCTCTAGATCCATCAAGGTCTCTACAAATGACCCAATTTCATTCCTATGTATGGCTGAGTAATATTCCATTGTATATATGTACCACATCTTTATCCATTCATCTGTCTGTGGGCACTTAGGTTGCTTTCATTACCTGGCTATTGTAAATAGTGCTGCAATGAACATTGTGGTGAATGTGTCTTTTTGATTTATGGTTTTCTCTGGGTATATGCCCAGTAGTGGGATTGCTGGATTATATGGTAATTCTATTTTTAGTTTTTTAAGGAACCTCCATACTGTTCTCCATAGAGATTATATCAATTTACATTCCCAACAATAGTGGAAGAAGGTTCCTTTTCTCCACAGCGTCTCCAGCATTTGTTGTTTGTAGATTTTCTGATGATGCCCATTCTAACAGGTGTGACGTGATACCTCATTGTAGTTTCGATTTCCATTTCTCTAATAATTAGTGATGTTGAGCAGATTTTCATGTGCGTACTGGCCATCTCTATGTCTTCTTGGAAGAAATGTCTATTTAGATCTTCTTCCATTTTTGTATTGGGTTGTTTGTTTTATTAATATTGAGCTGCATGAGCTGTTTATATATATATATTGGAGATTAATTATTTGTCCATTGATTCATTTGCAAATATTTTCTGCCATTCTGAGGGTTGTCTTTTCGTCTTGTTTGTAGTTTCCTTTGTTTTGTAAAAGCTTTTACATTTCATTAGGTCCCATCTGTTTAGTTTTCTTTTTTATTTCATTACTACAGGAGGTGGATCAAAAAAGATCTTGCTGTGATTTACGTCAGAGTATCCTTCGTAAGTTTTCCTCTCAGAGTTTTATACTGTCCCGTCTTACATTAAGGTCTCTAATCCATTTTGAATATATTTTTATGTATGGTGTTGGGGAGTGTTCTAATTTCATTCTTTTACATGTAGCTGTCCATATTTCCCAGCACCAATGATTGAAGAGACTGTCTTATCTCCATTGTATAGTCTTGCCTCCTTTGTCATAGATTAGTTGACCATAGGTGTGTAGGTTTATCCCTGGGCATTCTTTTTTTTTTTTCCTTTTACACGTTTATTGGAGTATAATTGTTTTACAATGGAGTGTTAGTTTCTGCTGTATAACAAAGTGAATCAGCTATACATATACAAATATCACCAGATCCCCTCCCTCTTGCATCTCCCTCCCACACTCCATATCCCACCCCTTTATGTGGTCACAAAGCACCAAGCTGATCTCCCTGTTCTATGTGGCTGCTTTCCAGTAGCTATCAGTGTTACATTTGGTAATGTATTTATGTCCATGCCACTCTGTCACTTCGTCTCAGCTTACCCATCCCCCTTCCAGTGTCCTCAAGTCCTTTCTCTACGTCTGTGTCCTTAATCCTGTCCTGCCACTAGGTTCTTCAAAATCTTTTTTTTTTCTTCATTAGATTCCGTATATCTCTGTTAACATACAGTATTTGTTTTTCCCTTTCTGACTTACTTCACTTTGTAGGACAGATTCTAAGTCCATCCACCTCAGTACAAATAACTCAGTTTTGCTTCTTTTTATGGCTGAGTAATATTCCATTGTATATATGTGCCAGATCTTCTTTATCCATTCATCTGTCGATGGACACTTAGGTTGCTTCTATGTCCTGGCTATTGTAAATAGAGCTGCAATGAACATTTTTGTACATAACTCTTTTTGAATTATGGTTTTCGCAAGGCAAATGCCCAGTAGTTGGATTGTTGTGTCGTATGGTACCTCTATTGTTAGCTATTTAGAGGAACCTCCGGACTGTTCTCCCTAGTGCCCATATCAATTTACATTCCCACCCACAGTGCAAGTGTGTTCCCTTTTCTCCAATAAAGGGCTCTCCAGCATTTATTGTTTTGTAGATTTTTTTGGATGATTGCCACTCTGACTGCTGTGAGGTGATACCTCACGGTAGTTTTGATTTGCATTTCTCTAATGATTAGTGATGTTCAGCATCCTTTCATGTGTTTCTTGGTAATCTGTATATCTTCTTTGGAGAAATGTCTATTTAAGTCTTCTGCCCGTTTTTGGATTGGGTTGTTTGTTTTTGTGATATTGAGCTACATGTGGTGCTTGTAAAGTTTGGAGATTAATCCTTTGTCAATTGCTTCATTTGAAAATATTTTCTCCCATTCTGAGGGTTGTTTCTGCATCTTGTTTATGTTTTCCTATACTGTGTAAAAGCTTTTAAGTTTCATTAGGTCCCATTTGTTGACTTCTGTTTTTATTTCCATTTCTCTAGGAGGTGAGTCAAAAAGGATCTTGCTGTGATTTATGTCATAGAGTGTTCTGCCTATGGTTTCCTCTAAGTGTTTTATAGTGTCTGGTCTTCTATTTAGATCTCTAATCCATTTAGAGTTTATTTTTGTGTATGGTGTTATGGAGTGTTCTAATTTCATTCTTTTATGTGTAGGGGTCCAGTTTTCCCAGCACCAATTACTGAAGAGACTGTCTTTTCTCCATTGTATATCCTTAGCTCCTTTGTCATAGATGAGATAGCCATAGGTATGTAGGTTTATCTCTGGGCTTTCTGTCCTGTTCCATTGATCTGTGTTTATGCCAATCTACATACACTTGATTCCATTATGGAGACTTATAAATACATAGGTTTCAAGATTATTACCAGTCAGATATATTCCTCTTCAGTGAATAGGGTGTTTTGTGTCCAGTTCATTGAGAAAGGAGTAGGTCTTGTCTATTACATATTTGGTATATGGAATGGTATCTGTGCTAATTTCAAACTCTGCTTTTACACATCACCCCACGTCACCTTTCCCCTTAAGGAGGCATGAGTGTGTTTTCTAAATGTGTAACTCTGTTCTCTTTTGTAATTCAGTTCATGTGTAGCCATGTTTACATTCCCTCTATAAGTGATATATTACAATAAGTTTCTTTTTCTTTGAGGCTCATTTCACTTAGCATCATCGTACCTAAAGCCACTCATTATGCTGCTATTGGCCTTATGACATTGATTTTATGTCTGAGTGACATTCCATTGTATATAAGTACCACAACATCTATATCAATTTTTTTCCTTTCCTGGGATATTTAAAGTGTACCAAAGTCGAGGTTCTTGTAAACAGAGCAGCCCTAAACTTTGGGCTGGCTGTGTGTTGTGGATTTTTAGTTTTCCCAAAATACACGCCCATGAGTGGAAGTGTGCTATGCTCTGTAGCTCTGTTTTAGAAAACAACATACAGTTCTCCAGAGAGGCTGTTGGCAATTTACATCCTCTCCATCGGTGTAACCAGGCTCCCTTTTCTCCATGGCCTGTCCTGCATTTGTGGTTTTTACACTGTTTGTGGATGGCCCTTTTGACTGGAGGTAAGGGACACTTCTATGTGGTGTGGATTTTCAATGTCTGATGGCTTGCTTGGCCAAAAAGGGCGTATGCATTTTTTCCCGATTATATTCAAGAAAATACACATAATCCCTTTTCGGTCAAGGGCAACATTGTTGAAGTTCTGTCTCTTTTCATGTGCTTTAAAGATGACTCCAGTGTACCTCTTGAAATCTGTTTCCTTCAATTCTGCCTTGCATTCAAATCCTCTTCACTGCCTTACCTCAATATATTTCTGGATGATAGTTGTCCTTTAAAACTCTGCAAGTTTGTGAATTGCTGTGTCCCTGAGCTCCATTTTTCAACTCGCCTATTTGTGAGCTGGCTGCAATACCGCAGGATGGCTTTAGGCCCTAGTCTGGTTCCAGGGCTTCAGGCTGAGCCTTTGGTTAATTCTTCTTCCTGATGGGAAACTAGAGTGACATGTGCCCATCCAAACACCTACAGCTAATCTCTCATTTGTTTCCCCTCTTCCTTTTCATCCTCTGCACAATTTGCAAACTGTGCATACAGGAGGGTAAAGGCGCTGACATTCCAAGTGGGGAGATTTTTAGTAATGCAGATGGAATGGTGAAGCCGAGCACGACGAAAGGAAAAATGAGGTACCTTTTAGAAAACTTTCCCAATCGCACAGTGTACCATCCACTGGGTGTCCCATGCATGTTTTAACTGTAGGAAGATTCCCTTAAACCTGGAGAGTTGGCACCACTAGAATGGGTAGCACACAGTATTGCTCTAAGTGGTGTTCTTTTGCTCACACAACCTCAGCAAACTTGTCAGCCCCAAGTGTCCAGTCTTATGTCTCATCCAGCTGTGGGTGTAAAGGTGGTCAATCCAGGTGGGATCACAGGCCCTGAACGTAATTTTTAAGGCTTTCTCTATGTTTCGCTGTTTTTGCATTTTGCTTTTGAAACTTAATTTTATAAGGGGGTTTAGCTGAATTTCAGTGCTGTGTTCATGCCATTATACACACATATGATACCTTTATGGAGACATGAGAATACATATGTTTTAAAATTCTAGAGTCAGATATATTACTCTGCAATGAATAGGGGACGTTAAGTCCAGTTCATTGTTCCGGCAGTAGGTGTTGTCTATTACATACTTGGTTTATGTAACAGTATCTGTGCTAATTTAAAACTGTGGTTTTATGCATCACCCCACCTCGCCTTTCCCCTTAAGCAGGCAGAAGATTGTTTTCTAAATGTATGACTCTATTGTGTTTGAAATTCAGTTCATGTTTACATTCACACTATGAGTGATATCTTATGATAAGATTTGTTATTCTGTTATATTTCCTAACTCAGTTCATGTGTAGCCATGTTTACAGGATTTTCATAAGTGATATCTTATGATAAGTTTCTTTTTCAGTGTGACTTATTTCACTTAGAATCATCGTACGTGAATCCACTCATTTTGCTGCTACTTGCCTTATGACATTGATTTCATGGCTAACGGATATTACATCGTACGTAAGTACCACAGTTTCTTGAAATATTTTTGTCTTTCCTGGGATATATAAGGTGTACCCACGATGAGGTTCTTGTAAGCAGTGCAGCCTTAAATTTTGGCATGCCTGTGTCTTATTGATTTTCAGGTTTCCAAAGATATATTCCCTAGACTGGAACACCCCATTGCTCTGTAGCTCTGTTGTTTATTTGTTTTAGGGAACACAATGCACTCCTCCAGAGAGGCAGTTAGCAATTTACATGCCACCCATTAGCCTAAAAAAGCTCCCTGTTCTCCAGGGCATGTCTTGCCTTTCTGGTTTTTACATATTTTGTGGATGTCCCTTTTGACCGGTGGGAACTGAAACTTATTTGTAGTGCAGATTTGCATTGCCTGCTTGCTTGCTTGGCCAAAAAAGGGCGTATGCGTTTTCTCTTGAATATATTCAGGAGAAAACGCATACGCCCTTTTTTGGCCAAGTGCATCATTATTGAAGTTGTGCCCCTCTTCCTGTGCTTTCAAGGCGATTCCAAGGTACCTCTTGAAATCTGATTCCTGCTATTCTGCCTCGCTTTCAAGTCCACCTCATTGCCTTGCCTCAACAGATTTTTTGACGATACTTGTCCTTTATTACTCTGCCAGTTTGTGAATTGCTGTGCCCCTGAGCTCCATTTTTCAACTCGTTTTTTGTGAGCTGAACGCAAGTCCAAAATTTTGGTTCAGGGCATATACTGGTTCCCGGTGGGTGGCTGAGACTTTGGATAATTTTTCTTCCTGCTGGGAAATTAGAGTGAAATGTGTCCGTCCAAATTCCTAACAGCTACTCTCTCATTGGTTCTCCCTCTTCCATTTCATCCTCTGCCAAATTGGCAACCTGTGCGAACCAGGAGGTTAAAGGGGCTGTCTCTCCAAGTTGGGAGGTTGATAGTAAAGCAGTTGGAAAGTCAAACTGGAGCACCAGGAGAGGGACTATTCGTTGAGTTTTAGAAACCTTTCGTATTCACAGTGTGTCCATTCTCTAGGTCTCCCATACATGTTATAGCTGTAGTAATATTTCCTTCAACCTGGAGAGTTGGGACCCATGGAATGGGGGCCATGCATTATTGCTTGAAAGGGTCTGCATTTGCTCACCCAATCTCACCAATCCTTTCAGTCCCAAGTGTCCAGCCTTATGCCACATTCAGCTGTCATTGTAGATAGGGTCTTTCCAGGTTTCCTCAGACACCCTGAAGGAATTGTAAAGAATTTCCCTGTTTTTTGGTTTTGCTTTTGAAATTCCTTTTTATAGTGGGTTTGAGCTGATTCTCGCTGCCATGTTTATGCCACTCTAGACACACTTGATTCCCTTATGGAGACATATCAATACATAGGTTTTAAGATCCTTACTAGTCAGATATATTCCTCTGCGGGAAATATGGGGTTTTGAGTTTCTTTCACTGAGGAAGGTGTATGTCTTGTCTATTCCAAAGTTGGTTTTTGGAACGGTCCGTGTGCTTATATCAAACTCTGGTTTTATGCATCACCCCACCTCTCCTTCCCCTTTATGCAGGCATAAGAGTGTTTTCCAAATGTGAGACTCTGTTCTCTTTCCTAACTCAGTTCACGTGTTGCCATGTTTACAGGATCTTCCTAAGTGATATCTTATGATAAGTTTCTTTTTCTGTGTGACTTATTTCACTTAGAATCATCGTACCTGTATCCACTCACTTTGCTGCTACTGGTCTTATGACATTGATTTCATGGCTGAGGGATATTCCATCGTACATAGGTACCACAATGTTTTGAACCATTTTTATATTTCCTGGGATATTTAAGGTGTACCCAAGTTGAGGTTCTTGTAGCCAGTGCAGCCCTAAATTTGGAGGTGGCTCTTTCTTATTGATTTTCAGTTTTCCCAAGGTATATTCCCTAGACTGGATGTGGCCTTGGCTCTGTAGCTCTGTTGTTTACTTGTTTTAGGGAACACAATGCACTCCTCCAGTGAGGCAGTTGGCAATTTACATCCCGCCCATCAGCATAACAAGGCTCCCTGTTCTCCAGGGCCTGTCTTGCCTTTCTGGTTTTTACACATTTTGTGGATGTCCCTTTTGACCGGTGGGAAGTGATACTCCTTTGTAGTGCAGATTTGCATTGCCCGCTTGCTTGCTTGGCCAAAAAGGGCGTATGCGTTTTCTCCTGAATATATTCAGGAAAAAACGCATACGCCCTTTTTGGCCAAGTGCATCATTGTCGAACTTGTGCCCCTCTTCCTGTGCTTTACAGGCGATTCCAACGTAACTCTTTAAATCTGTTTCCTCGTATTCTGCCTCGCATTAAAGTCCGCCTCTTTGCCTTCCCTCAACAGATTTTTGGACGATAGTTGTGTTTTATTACTCTGCCAGTTTGTGAATTGCTGTGCCCCTGAGCTCCATTTTTCAACTCGTTTTTAGTGACCTGAACGCAAGTCCAAAATTTTGGTTCAGGACCTATACTGGTTACCAGTGGGTGGCTGAGACTTTGGTTAATTCTTCTTCATACCGGTATATTAGAGTGACACGTGCCCGTCCAAATGCCTAACAGCTACTCTCTCATTGGTTCTCCCTCTTCCCTTTCATCCTCTGCCAAATTGGCAACCTGTTCGAACCAGGAGGTAAATGGCGCTGTGTCTCCAAGTTTGGAGATTGATAGTAAAGCATTGGGAAAGTCAAACCAGAACACCAGGAGAGGGACTATTCGTTGAGATTTGGCAACATTTCATATTCAGAGTGTGTCCATTCTCTATGTTTCCTGTACCAGTTCTTGCTGTATTAATATTCCCTTTAACCTCGAGAGTGGGGACCCATGGAATGGGGGCCATGCATTCTTGCTTTAAAGGGTCTGCATTTGCTCACCCAATCTCACCAATGCTCTCAGTCCCAAGTGTCCAGCCTTATGTCATATCCAGTTGTCATTGTAGATAGGTTCATTCCACGTTTCATCAGAGACCCTGAAGGAATTGTAAAGACTTTCCCTGTTTTTTTGTTTTGTTTATGAAATTCCTTTTCATAGTGGGTTTGAGCTGATTCTCGCTGCCATGTTTATGCCAGTCAAGACACACTTGATAACCTTATGGAGACATATCAATACATAGGTTTTAAGATTCTTACTAGTCAGATCTATTCCTCTGCGGGAAATATGTGGTTTTGAGTCCCTTTCACTGAGGAAGGTGTAGGTCTTATCTATTCCATAGTAAGTTTTTGGAACGGTCCCTGTGATTATATCAAACTCTGGTTTTATGCATTACCCCACCTCTCTTTCTCCCTTAAGCATGCATACGAGTTTTTTTCTAAATGTGAGACACTGTTCTCTTTCCTAACTCAGTTCATATGTAGCCATGTTTACAGGATCTCCAAAAGTCATATCTTATGATAAGTTTCTTTTTCTGTGTGACTTATTTCACTTAGAATCATCGTACCTGAATCGACTCATTTTGCTGCTACTGGTCTTATGACATTGATTTCATGGATGAGGGATATTACATCTTTCGTATGTACCACAATTTTTTGAATCCATTTTATATTTCCTGGGATATTTAAGGTGTACCCAAGTTGAGGTTCTTGTAAGCAGTGCAGCCCTAAATTTTGGGGTGACTCTGTCTTATTGATTTTCAGTTTTCCCAAGATATATTCCCTAGACTGAAAGTGCCCTTGGCTCTGTAGCTCTGTTGTTTACTTGTTTTAGGGAACACAGTGCACTCCTCCAGAGAGGCAGTTGGCAATTTACATCCGGACCATCAGCATCAAAAGGCTCCGTGTTCTCCAGGCCCTGTCATGCCTTTCTGGTTTTTACACATTTTGTGGATGTCCCTTTTGACCGGTGGGAAGTGACGCTTCTTTGTAGTGCAAATTTGCATTGCCCGCTTGCTTGCTTGGCCAAAAAGGGCGTATGCGTTTTTTCCTGAATATATTCAGGAGAAAACGCATACGCCCTTTTTCTCCAATTGCATCAGTGTCAAAGTTGTGCCTCTCTTCCTGTGCTTCAAAGGCGATTCCAACGTACCTCTTGAAATCTGTTTCCTGCTATTCGGCATCGCTTTCAAGTCCGCCTCGTTTCCTTCCCTCAACAGATTTATGGACGATAGATTTCCTGTATTACTCTGCCAGTTTGTGAATTGCTGTGCCCCTGAGCTCCATTTTACAACTCGATTTTTGTGAGCTGAACGCAATTCCAATATTTTGGTTCAGGATCTATACTGGTTCCCAGTGGGTGGCTGACACTTTGGTTAATTCTTCTTCCTGCTGGGAAATTAGTATGAAATGTGCCTGTCCAAATGCCTAACAGCTACTCTCTCATTGTTTCTTCCTTTTCCCTCTCATCCTCTGCCAAATTGACAACCTGTGCGAACCAGGAGGTTAAAGGGGCTGTCTCTCCTAGTTGGTTGATTGATATTAAAGCAGTTGGAAAGTCAAACCAGAGCAGCAGTAGAGGGACTATTCATTGAGTTTTAGAAACTTTTCATAATCACAGTGTGTCTATTCTCTAGGTTTCACGTACATGTTATAGCTGTAGTAATATTCCCTTCAACATGAAGAGTTGGGACCCATGGAAGAGGTGGCATGCATTATTGCTTTAAAGGGACTGCCTTTGCTCACCCAATCTCACCAATTTTCTCAGTCCCAAGTGTCCAGCCTTATGCCACATCCAGCTGTCATTGTAGATAGGGTCATGCCAGGTTTCATCAGAGACCCCGAAGGAATTTTAAAGAATTTCCCGGTTTTTTTTGTTTTGTTTTTGTAATTCCTTTTTATTGTGTGTTTGAGCTGATTCTCGCTGCCATGTTTATGCCATTCTAGACTCAGTAGATTCCCTTATGGATACATATCAATAAATAAGTTTTATGATTCTTACTCGTGAGAAATATTCATCTGTGGGAAATATGGGGTTTTGAGTCCCTTTCACTGAGGAAGGTGTAGGTCTTGTCTATTCCATAGATGGTTTTTGGAATGGTACGTGTGCTTATATCAAACTCTGGTTTTATGCATCACCACACCTCTCCTTCCCCCTTAAGAAGGCATAAGAGTGTTTTCTAAATGTGAGACTCTGTTCTCTTTCCTAACTCAGTTCATGTGTAGCCATGTTTACAGGATCTTCATAAGTGATATCTTATGATAAGTTTCATTTTCTGTGTGACATATTTCACTTAGAATCATCGTACCTGAATCCACTCATTTTGGTGCAACTGGTCTTATGACATTGATTTCATGCCTGAGGGATATTCCATCGTACGTAAGTACCACATTTTTTGAACCAATTTTATATTTCCTAGGATATTTAAGGTGTACCTTTGTTGAGGTTCTTGTAAGCAGTGCAGACCTAAATTTTGGGGTGGCTCTGTCTTATTGATTTTCAGTTTTCCCAAGGTATATTCCCTAGACTGGAAGCGCCCTTGGCTCTGTAGCTCTGTTGTTTACTTGTTTTAGGGAACACAATGCACTCTTCCAGAGAGGCAGTTGGCAATTTACATCCCGCCCATCAGCATAACAAGGCTACTTGTTCTCCAGGGTTTGTCTTGCATTTCAGGTTTTTACACATTTTATGGATGTTCCTTTTGACCGTTGGGAAGTGATACTTCTTTGTAGTGCAGATTTGCATTGCCCGCTTGCTTGCTTGGCCAAAAAGGGCGTATGCGTTTTCTCCTGAATATATTCAGGAGAAAATGCATACGCCCTTTTTGGCCAAGTGCATCATTGTCCAAGTTGTGCCCCTCTTCCTGTGCTTTAAAGGTGATTCCAAAGTATCTCTTGAAATCTTTTCCTGCTATTCTGCCTCACATTCAAGTCCGCCTCGTTGCCTTCTCTCAACATATTTTTGGACCATAGTTGTCCTTTATTACTCTGCCAGTTTGTGAATTGCTGTGCCCCTGAGCTCCATTTTTCAACTCGTTTGTTGTGAGCTGAACGCAAGTCCAAAATTTTGGTTCAGGACTTATACTGGTTTCCGGTGGGTGGGAGAGATTTTGGTTAATTCTTCTTCCTGCCGGGAAATTAGAGTGACATGTGCCCGTCCAAATGCCTAACAGCTACTCTCTCATTGGATCTCCCTCTTCACATTCCTCCTCAGCCAAATTGGCAACCTGTGCAAACCAGGAGGTAAAAGGGGCTGTCTCTCCATGTTGGGAGATTTATAGTAAATCAGTTGGAAAATCAAACCAGAGCACCAGGAGAGGGACAATTCATTGAGTTTTAGTAACCTTTCGTATTCCCAGTGTGTCCATTCTCTAGGTTTCCCGTACATGTTATAGCTGTCGTAATATTCACTTCAATCTGAAGAGTTGGGACCCATGGAATGGGTGCCATGCATTATTGCTTTAAAGGGTCTGCTTTTGCTCACCCAGTCTCACCATTCCTCTCAGTCCCAAGTGTCCAGCCTTATGCCACATCCAGCTGTCATTGTAGATAGAGTCATTTCAGGGTTCATCAGAGACCCTGAGGGAATTATAAATAATTTCCCTGTTTTTTTCTTTTGTTTTTGAAATTACTTTTTATAGTGGGTTTGAGCTGATTCTCGCTGCCATGTTTATGCCACTCTAGACACACTTGATTCCCTTATGCAGATATATCAATACATTGGTTTTAATATTCTTACAAGTGAAATATATTTCTCTGCAGGAAATATGGGGTTTTGATTCCCTTTCACTGAGGAAGGTGTAGGTCTTGTCTATTCAATAGTTGGTTTTTGGAACGTGGCCTGAGCTTATATCAAACTCTGGTTTTATTCATCACCCCACCTCTCCTTCCCCTTTAAGAAGGCATAAGAGTGTTTTCTAAATGTGAGACTCTGTTCTCTTTCCTAACTCAGTTCATGTGTAGCCATGTTTAAAGGAGCTTCATAAGTGATATCTTATGATAGGTTTCTTTTTCTGTGTGACTTATTTCACTTAGAATCATCGTACCTGAATCCACTCATTTTGTGCAACTGGTCTTATGACATTGATTTCATGGCTGAGGGATATTCCATCCTACGTAAGTACCACAATGTTTTGAACCAATTTTATATTTCCTGGGATATTTAAGGTGTACCCAAGTTGATGTTGTTGTAAGCCGTGCAGCCCTAAATTTTGGGGTGGCTCTGTCTTATTGATTTTCAGTTTTCCCAAGGTATATTCCCTAGACAGGAAGCGCCCTTGGCTCTGTAGCTCTGTTGTTTACTTGTTTTAGGGAACACAATGCACTCCTCCAGAGAGGCAGTTGGCAATTTACATCACGCCCATCAGCATAACAAGGCTCCCTGTTCTCCAGGGCCTGTCTTGCCTTTCTGGATTTTACACATTTTGTGCATGTCCCTTTTGACCGGTGGGAAGTGATACTTCTTTGTAGTGCAGATTTGCATTGCCCGCTTGCTTGCTTGGCCAAAAAGGGCGTATGCGTTTTCTCCTGAATATATTCAGGAGAAAACGCATACGCCCTTTTTGGCCAAGTGCATCATTGTCGAACTTGTGCCCCTCTTCCTGTGCTTTACAGGCGATTCCAACGTACCTCTTTAAATCTGTTTCCTGCTATTCTGCCTCGCATTCAAATCTGCCTCGTTGCCTTCCCTCAACAGATTTTTGGACGATAGTTGTGCTTTATTACTCTGCCAGTTTGTGAATTGCTGTGCCCCTTAGCTCCATTTTTCAACTCGTTTTTAGTGAGCTGAACGCAAGTCCAAAATTTTGGTTCAGGACCTATACTGGTTCCCGGTGGGTGGCTGAGACTTTGGTTAATTCTTCTTCCTACCGGTATATTAGAGTGACACGTGCCCGTGCAAATGCCTAACAGCTACTCTCTCATTGGTTCTCCCTCTTCCCTTTCATCCTCTGCCAAATTGGCAACCTGTTCGAACCAGGAGGTAAATGGCGCTGTGTCTCCAAGTTTGGAGATTTATAGTAAAGCAGTTGGAAAGTCAAACCAGAGCACCAGGAGAGGGACTATTCGTTGAGATTTAGCAACATTTCATATTCACAGTGTGTCCATTCTCTAGGTTTCCTGTACCAGGTCTTGCTGTATTAATATTTCCTTAAACCTCGAGATTTGGGACCCATGGAATGGGGGCCATGCATTCTTGCTTTAAAGGGTCTGCATTTGCTCACCCAATCTCACCAATCCTCTCAGTCCCAAATGTCCAGCCTTACGCCATATCCAGCTGTCATTGTAGATAGGTTCATTCCTCGTTTCATCAGAGACCCTGAAGGAATTGTAAAGACTTTCCCTGTTTTTTTGTTTTGTTTTTGAAATTCCTTTTTATAGTGGGTTTGAGCTGATTCTCGCTGCCATGTTTATGCCAGTCAAGACACACTTGATAACCTTATGGAGACATATCAATACATAGGTTTTAAGATTCTTACTAGTCAGATCTATTCCTCTGCGGGAAATATGTGGTTTTGAGTCCCTTTCACTGAGGAAGGTGTAGGTCTTATCTATTCCATAGTAAGTTTTTGGAACGGTCCCTGTGATTATATCAAACTCTGGTTTTATGCATTACCCCACCTCTCTTTCTCCCTTAAGCATGCATACGAGTTTTTTTCTAAATGTGAGACACTGTTCTCTTTCCTAACTCAGTTCATATGTAGCCATGTTTACAGGATCTCCAAAAGTCATATCTTATGATAAGTTTCTTTTTCTGTGTGACTTATTTCACTTAGAATCATCGTACCTGAATCGACTCATTTTGCTGCTACTGGTCTTATGACATTGATTTCATGGATGAGGGATATTACATCTTTCGTATGTACCACAATTTTTTGAATCCATTTTATATTTCCTGGGATATTTAAGGTGTACCCAAGTTGAGGTTCTTGTAAGCAGTGCAGCCCTAAATTTTGGGGTGACTCTGTCTTATTGATTTTCAGTTTTCCCAAGATATATTCCCTAGACTGAAAGTGCCCTTGGCTCTGTAGCTCTGTTGTTTACTTGTTTTAGGGAACACAGTGCACTCCTCCAGAGAGGCAGTTGGCAATTTACATCCGGACCATCAGCATCAAAAGGCTCCGTGTTCTCCAGGCCCTGTCATGCCTTTCTGGTTTTTACACATTTTGTGGATGTCCCTTTTGACCGGTGGGAAGTGACGCTTCTTTGTAGTGCAAATTTGCATTGCCCGCTTGCTTGCTTGGCCAAAAAGGGCGTATGCGTTTTCTCCTGAATATATTCAGGAGAAAACGCATACGCCCTTTTTGGCCAAGTGCATCATTGTCCAAGTTGTGCCTCTCTTCCTGTGCTTTAAAGGCGATTCCAACGTACCTCTTGAAATCTGTTTCCTGCTATTCGGCATCGCTTTCAAGTCCGCCTCGTTTCCTTCCCTCAACAGATTTATGGAGGATAGATGTCCTGTATTACTCTGCCAGTTTGTGAATTGCTGTGCCCCTGAGCTCCATTTTACAACTCGATTTTTGTGAGCTGAACGCAATTCCAATATTTTGGCTCAGGATCTATACTGGTTCCCGGTGGGTGGCTGAGACTTTGGTTAATTCTTCTTCCTGCTGGGAAATTAGTATGAAATGTGCCTGTCCAAATGCCTAACAGCTACTCTCTCATTGTTTCTTCCTCTTCCCTTTCATCCTCTTCCAAATTGACAACCTGTGCGAACCAGGAGGTTAAAGGGGCTGTCTCTCCTAGTTGGTTGATTGATAGTAAAGCAGTTGGAAAGTCAAACCAGAGCAGCAGTAGAGGGACTATTCGTTGAGTTTTAGAAACCTTTCATAATCACAGTGTGTCTATTCTCTAGGTTTCACATACATGTTATAGCTGTAGTAATATTCCCTTCAACATGAAGAGTTGGGACCCATGGAAGAGGTGGCATGCATTATTGCTTTAAAGGGAGTGCCTTTGCTCACCCAATCTCACCAATTTTCTCAGTCCCAAGTGTCCAGCCTTATGCCACATCCAGCTGTCATTGTAGATAGGGTCATTCCAGTTTTCATCAGAGACCCCGAAGGAATTTTAAAGAATTTCTCGTTTTTTTTGTTTTGTTTTTGTAATTCCTTTTTATTGTGTGTTTGAGCTGATTCTCGCTGCCATGTTTATGCCATTCTAGACTCAGTAGATTCCCTTATGGATACATATCAATAAATAAGTTTTATGATTCTTACTCGTGAGAAATATTCATCTGTGGGAAATATGGGGTTTTGAGTCCCTTTCACTGAGGAAGGTGTAGGTCTTGTCTATTCCATAGTTGGTTTTTGGAATGGTACCTGTGCTTATATCAAACTCTGGTTTTATGCATCACCACACCTCTCCTTCCCCCTTAAGAAGGCATAAGAGTGTTTTCTAAATGTGAGACCCTGTTCTCTTTCCTAACTCAGTTCATGTGTAGCCATGTCTACAGGATCTTCATAAGTGATATCTTATGATAAGTTTCATTTTCTGTGTGACATATTTCACTTAGAATCATCGTACCTGAATCCACTCATTTTGGTGCAACTGGTCTTATGACATGGATTTCATGGCTGAGGGATATTCCATCGTACGTAAGTACCACAATTTTTTGAACCAATTTTATATTTCCTAGGATATTTAAGGTGTACCCATGTTGAGGTTCTTGTAAGCAGTGCAGCCCTAAATTTTGGGGTGGCTCTGTCTTATTGATTTTCAGTTTTCCCAAGGTATATTCCCTAGACTGGAAGCGCCCTTGGCTCTGTAGCTCTGTTGTTTACTTGTTTTAGGGAACACAATGCACTCTTACAGAGAAGCATTTGGCAATTTACATCCCGCCCATCAGCATAACAAGGCTCCTTGTTCTCCAGGGTCTGTCTTGCTTTTCAGGTTTTTACACATTTTGTGGATGTCCCTTTTGACCATTGGGAAGTGATACTTCTTTGTAGTGCAGATTTGCATTGCCCGCTTGCTTGCTTGGCCAAAAAGGGCGTATGCGTTTTCTCCTGAATATATTCAGTAGAAAACGCATATGCCCTTTTTGGCCAAGTGCATCCTTGTCGAAGTTGTGCCCCTCTTCCTGTGCTTTAAAGGCGATTCCAACGTACCTCTTGAAATCTGTTTCCTGCTATTCTGCCTCACATTCAAGTCCGCCTCGTTGCCTTCCCTCAACAGATTTTTGGATGATAGTTGTCCTTTATTACTCTGCCAATTAGTGAATTGCTGTGCCCCTGAGCTCCATTTTTCAACTAGTTTTTTGTGAGCTGAACGCAAGTCCAAAATTTTGGTTCAGGACTTATACTGGTTTCCGGTGGGTGGGAGAGATTTTGGTTAATTCTTCTTCCTGCCGGGAAATTAGAGTGACATGTGCCCGTCCAAATGCCTAACAGCTACTCTCTCATTGGATCTCCCTCTTCCCATTCTTCCTCAGCCAAATTGGCAACCTGTGCAAACCAGGAGGTAAAAGGGGCTGTCTCTCCATGTTGGGAGATTGATAGTAAATCAGTTGTTAAGTCAAACCAGAACACCAGGAGAGGGACAATTCATTGAGTTTTAGTAACCTTTCGTATTCCCAGTGTGTCCATTCTCTAGGTTTCCCGTACATGTTATAGCTGTCGTAATATTCACTTCAATCTGAAGAGTTGGGACCCGTGGAATGGGTGCCATGCATTATTGCTTTAAAGGGTCTGCTTTTGCTCACCCAATCTCACCAGTCCTCTCAGTCCCAAGTGTCCAGCCTTATGCCACATCCAGCTGTCATTGTAGATAGAGTCATTTCAGGTTTCATCAGAGACCCTGAGGGAATTATAAAGAATTTCCCTGTTTTTTTCTTTTGTTTTTGAAATTACTTTTTATAGTGGGTTTGAGCTGATTCTCGCTGCCATGTTTATGCCACTCTAGACACACTTGATTCCCTTATGCAGATATATCAATACATTGGTTTTAATATTCTTACAAGTGAAATATATTCCTCTTCAGGAAATATGGGGTTTTAATTCCCTTTCACTGAGGAAGGTGTAGGTCTTGTCTATTCAATAGTTGGTTTTTGGAACGTGGCCTGAGCTTATATCAAACTCTGGTTTTATTCATCACCCCACCTCTCCTTCCCCTTTAAGAAGGCATAAGAGTGTTTTCTAAATGTGAGACTCTGTTCTCTTTCCTAACTCAGTTCATGTGTAGCCATGTTTAAAGGAGCTTCATAAGTGATATCTTATGATAAGTTTCTTTTTCTGTGTGACTTATTTCACTTAGAATCATCGTACCTGAATCCATTCACTTTGCTGCTACTGGTCTTATGACATTGATTTCATGGCTGAGGGATATTCCATCGTACGTAAGTACAACAATGTTTTGAAACATTTTTATATTTCCTGGGATATTTAAGGTGCACCCAGTTTGAGGTTCTTGTAGTCAGTGCAGCCCTAAATTTGGAGGTGGCTCTTTCTTATTGATTTTCAGTTTTCCCAAGGTATATTCCCTAGACTGGAAGTTGCATTGGCTCTGTAGCTCTGTTGTTTACTTGTTTTAGGCAACAAAATGCACTCCTCTAGAGAGGCAGTTGGCAATTTACATCCCACCCATCAGCATAACAAGGCTCCCTGTTCTCCAGGGCCTGTCATGCCTTTCTGGTTTTTACACATTTTGTGGATGTCCCTTTTGACCGGTGGGAAGTGATACTTCTTTGTAGTGCATATTTGCATTGCCCGCTTGCTTGCTTGGCCGAAAAGGGCGTATGCGTTTTCTCCTGAATATATTCAGGAGAAAACGCATACGCCCTTTTTGGCCAAGTGCATCATTGTCGAAGTTGTGCCCCTCTTCCTGGGCTTTACAGGCGATTCCAAGGTACTTCTTGAAATCTGTTTCCTGCTATTTTGCCTCGCTTTCAAGTCCGCCTCGTTGACTTCCCTCAACAGATTTTTGGACGATAGTTGTCCTTTACCACTCTGTCAGTTTGTGAATTGCTGTGCCCCTGAGCTCCATTTCTCAACTCGTTTTTTGTGAGCTGAACGCAAGTCCAAAATTTTGGATCATGTCCTATACTGGTTTCCGGTGGGTGGCTGAGACTTTGGTTAATTCTTCTTCCTGCCGGGAAATTAGAGTGACATGTGCCCGTCCAAATGCCTAACAGCTACTCTCTCATGGGTTCTCCCTCGTCCCTTCCATCCTCTGCCAAATTGGGAACCTGTGCAAACCAGGAGGTTAAAGGGCCTGTCTCTCCAAGTTGGGAGATTGATAGTAAGGCAGTTGGAAAGTCAAACTGGAGCACCAGGAGAGGGACTATTCGTTGAGTTTTAGAAAACTTTCGTATTCACAGTGTGTCCGTTCTCTAGGTTTCCTGTACATGTTATAGCTGTAGTAATATTCCCTTGAACCTGGAGAGTTGGGACCCATGGAATGGGGGCCATGCATTATTGCTTGAAAGGGTCTGCATTTGCTCACCCAATCTCACCAATCCTCTCAGTCCCAAGTGTCCAGCCTTATGCCACATCCAGCTCTCATTGTAGAAAGGGTCTTTCCAGGTTTCCTCAGACACCCTGAAGGAGTTGTAAAGAATTTCCCTGTTTTTTGGTTTTGCTTTTGAAATTCCTTTTTATAGTGGGTTTGAGCTGATACTCGCTGCCATGTTTATGCCACACTAGACACACTTGATTCCCTTATGGAGACATATCAGTACATAGGTTTTAAGATTCTTACTAGTCAGATATATTCCTCTGTGGGAAATATGGGGTTTTGAGTCTCTTTCACTGAGGAAGGTGTCGGTCTTGTCAATTCCAAAGTTGGTTTTTGGAACGGTCCCTGTGCTTATATCAAACTCTGGTTTTATGCATCACGCCACCTCTCCTTCCCCTTTATGCAGGCATAAGAGTGTTTTCTAAATGTGAGACTCTGTTCTCTTTCCTAACTCAGTTCACGTTTAGCCATGTTTACAGGATCTTCATAAGTGATATCTTATGATAAGTTTCTTTTTCTGTGTGACTTATTTCACTTAGAATCATCGTACCTGAATCCTCTCACTTTGCTGCTACTGGTCTTATGACATTGATTTCATGGCTGAGGGATATTCCATCGTACGTAATACCACAATGTTTTGAACCATTTTTATATTTCCTGGGATATTTAAGGTGTACCCAAGTTGAGGTTCTTGTAGTCAGTGCAGCCCTAAATTTGGAGGTGGCTCTTTCTTATTGATTTTCAGTTTTCCCAAGGTATATTCCCTAGACTGGAAGTGGCCTTGGCTCTGTAGCTCTGTTGTTTACTTGTTTTAGGGAACACAATGCACTCCTCCAGTGAGGCAGTTGGCAATTGACATCCCGCCCATCAGCATAACAAGGCTCCCTGTTCTCCAGGGCCTGTCTTGCCTTTCTGGTTTTTACACATTTTGTGGATGTCCCTTTTGACCGGTGGGAAGTGATACTTCTTTGTAGTGCAGATTTGCATTGCCCGCTTGCTTGCTTGGCCAAAAAGGGCGTATGCGTTTTCTCCTGAATATATTCAGGAGAAAACGCATATGCCCTTTTTGGCCAAGTGCATCATTGTCCAAGTTGTGCCCCTCTTCCTGTGCTTTACAGGCGATTCCAAGGTACCTCTTGAAATCTGTTTCCTGCTATTTTGCCTGGCTTTCAAGTCCGCCTCATTGACTTCCCTCAACAGAATTGTGGACGTTAGTTGTCCTTTATCACTCTGCCAGTTTGTGAATTGCTGTGCCCCTGAGCTCCATTTCTCAAGTCGTTTTTTGTGAGCTGAACGCAAGTCCAAAATATTGGATCATGTCCTATACTGGTTCCCGGTGGGTGGCTGAGACTTTTGTTAATTCTTCTTCGTGCCGGGAAATTAGAGTGACATGTGCCCGTCCAAATGCCTAACAGCTACTCTCTCATGGGTTCTCCCTCGTCCCTTCCATCCTCTGCCAAATTGGGAACCTGTGCGAACCAGGAGGTTAAAGGGCCTGTCTCTCCAAGTTGGGAGATTGATAGTAAGGCAGTTGGAAAGTCAAACTGGAGCACCAGGAGAGGGACTATTCGTTGAGTTTTAGAAACCTTTCGTATTCACAGTGTGTCCATTCTCTAGGTTTCCTGTACATGTTATAGCTGTAGTAATATTCCCTTGAACCTGGAGAGTTGGGACCCATGGAATGGGGGCCATGCATTATTGCTTGAAAGCGTCTGCATTTGCTCACCCAATCTCACCAATCCTCTCAGTCCCAAGTGTCCAGCCTTATGCCACATCCAGCTGTCATTGTAGATAGGGTCTTTCCAGGTTTCCTCAGACACCCTGAAGGAATTGTAAAGAATTTCCCTGTTTTTTGGTTTTGCTTTTGAAATTCCCTTTTAGAGTGGGTTTGAGCTGATTCTCGCTGCCATGATTATGCCACTGTAGACACACTTGATTCCCTTATGGAATCATATCAATACCTAGGTTTTAAGATTTTTACTAGTCAGATATATTCCTCTGTGGGAAATATGGGGTTTTGAGTCTCTTTCACTGAGGAAGGTGTAGGTCTTGTCTATTCCAAAGTTGGTTTTTGAAACGGTCCCTGTGCTTATATCAAACTGTGGTTTTATGCATCAACCCACCTCTCATTCCCCTTTATGCAGGCATAAGAGTGTTTTCTAAATGTGAGACTCTGTTCTCTTTCCTAACTCAGTTCACGTGTAGCCATGTTTACAGGATCTTCATAAGTGATATCTTATGATAAGTTTCTTCTTCTGTGTGACTTATTTCACTTAGAATCATCGTACCTGAATCCTCTCACTTTGCTGCTACTGGTCTTATGACATTGATTTCATGGCTGAGGAATATTCCATCGTACGTAAGTACCACAATGTTTTGAACCATTTTTATATTTCCTGGGATATTTAAGGTGTACCCAAGTTGAGGTTCTTGTAGTCAGTGCAGCCCTAAATTTGGAGGTGGCTCTTTCTTATTGATTTTCAGTTTTCCCAAGGTATATTCCATAGACTGGAAGTGGCCTTGGCTCTGTAGCTCTGTTGTTTACTTGTTTTAGGGAACACAATGCACTCCTCCAGTGAGGCAGTTGGCAATTGACATCCCGCCCATCAGCATAACAAGGCTCCCTGTTCTCCAGGGCCTGTCTTGCCTTTCTGGTTTTTACACATTTTGTGGATGTCCCTTTTGAACGGTGGGAAGTGATACTTCTTTGTAGTGCAGATTTGCATTGCCCGCTTGCTTGCTTGGCCAAAAAGGGTGTATGCGATTTCTCCTGAATATATTCAGGAGAAAACGCATACGCCCTTTTTGGCCAAGTGCATCATTGTCCAAGTTGTGCCCCTCTTCCTGTGCTTTACAGGCGATTCCAAGGTACCTCTTGAAATCTGTTTCCTGCTATTTTGCCTCGCTTTCAAGTCCGCCTCGTTGACTTCCCTCAACAGATTTTTGGACGATAGTTGTCCTTTATCACTCTGCCAGTTTGTGAATTGCTGTGCCCCTGAGCTCCATTTCTCAACTCGTTTTTTGTGAGCTGAACGCAAGTCCAAAATTTTGGATCATGTCCTATACTGGTTCCCGGTGGGTGGCTGAGACTTTTGTTAATTCTTCTTCCTGCCGGGAAATTAGAGTGACATGTGCCCGTCCAAATGCCTAACAGCTACTCTCTCATGGGTTCTCCCTCGTCCCTTCCATCCTCTGCCAAATTGGGAACCTGTGCAAACCAGGAGGTTAAAGGGCCTGTCTCTCCAAGTTGGGAGATTGATAGTAAGGCAGTTGGAAAGTCAAACTGGAGCACCAGGAGAGGGACTATTCGTTGAGTTTTAGAAAACTTTCGTATTCACAGTGTGTCCGTTCTCTAGGTTTCCTGTACATGTTATAGCTGTAGTAATATTCCCTTGAACCTGGAGAGTTGGGACCCATGGAATGGGGGCCATGCATTATTGCTTGAAAGGGTCTGCATTTGCTCACCCAATCTCACCAATCCTCTCAGTCCCAAGTGTCCAGCCTTATGCCACATCCAGCTCTCATTGTAGAAAGGGTCTTTCCAGGTTTCCTCAGACACCCTGAAGGAATTGTAAAGAATTTCCCTGTTTTTTGGTTTTGCTTTTGAAATTCCTTTTTATAGTGGGTTTGAGCTGATACTCGCTGCCATGTTTATGCCACTCTAGATACACTTGATTCCCTTATGGAGACATATCAATACATAGGTTTTAAGATTCTTACTAGTCAGATATATTCCTCTGTGGGAAATATGGGGTTTTGAGTCTCTTTCACTGAGGAAGGTGTCGGTCTTGTCAATTCCAAAGTTGGTTTTTGGAACGGTCCCTGTGCTTATATCAAACTCTGGTTTTATGCATCACGCCACCTCTCCTTCCCCTTTATGCAGGCATAAGAGTGTTTTCTAAATGTGAGACTCTGTTCTCTTTCCTAACTCAGTTCACGTTTAGCCATGTTTACAGGATCTTCATAAGTGATATCTTATGATAAGTTTCTTTTTCTGTGTGACTTATTTCACTTAGAATCATCGTACCTGAATCCTCTCACTTTGCTGCTACTGGTCTTATGACATTGATTTCATGGCTGAGGGATATTCCATCGTACGTAATACCACAATGTTTTGAACCATTTTTATATTTCCTGGGATATTTAAGGTGTACCCAAGTTGAGGTTCTTGTAGTCAGTGCAGCCCTAAATTTGGAGGTGGCTCTTTCTTATTGATTTTCAGTTTTCCCAAGGTATATTCCCTAGACTGGAAGTGGCCTTGGCTCTGTAGCTCTGTTGTTTACTTGTTTTAGGGAACACAATGCACTCCTCCAGTGAGGCAGTTGGCAATTGACATCCCGCCCATCAGCATAACAAGGCTCCCTGTTCTCCAGGGCCTGTCTTGCCTTTCTGGTTTTTACACATTTTGTGGATGTCCCTTTTGACCGGTGGGAAGTGATACTTCTTTGTAGTGCAGATTTGCATTGCCCGCTTGCTTGCTTGGCCAAAAAGGGCGTATGCGTTTTCTCCTGAATATATTCAGGAGAAAACGCATACGCCCTTTTTGGCCAAGTGCATCATTGTCCAAGTTGTGCCCCTCTTCCTGTGCTTTACAGGCGATTCCAAGGTACCTCTTGAAATCTGTTTCCTGCTATTTTGCCTGGCTTTCAAGTCCGCCTCATTGACTTCCCTCAACAGAATTGTGGACGTTAGTTGTCCTTTATCACTCTGCCAGTTTGTGAATTGCTGTGCCCCTGAGCTCCATTTCTCAAGTCGTTTTTTGTGAGCTGAACGCAAGTCCAAAATTTTGGATCATGTCCTATACTGGTTCCCGGTGGGTGGCTGAGACTTTGGTTAATTCTTCTTCCTGCCGGGAAATTAGAGTGACATGTGCCCGTGCAAATGCCTAACAGCTACTCTCTCATGGGTTCTCCCTCGTCCCTTCCATCCTCTGCCAAATTGGGAACCTGTGCAAACCAGGAGGTTAAAGGGCCTGTCTCTCCAAGTTGGCAGATTGATAGTAAGGCAGTTGGAAAGTCAAACTGGAGCACCAGGAGAGGGACTATTCGTTGAGTTTTAGAAACCTTTTGTATTCACAGTGTGTCCATTCTCTAGGTTTCCTGTACATGTTATAGCTGTAGTAATATTTCCTTGAACCTGGAGAGTTGGGACCCATGGAATGGGGGCCATGCATTATTGCTTGAAAGGGTCTGCATTTGCTCACCCAATCTCACCAATCCTCTCAGTCCCAAGTGTCCAGCCTTATGCCACATCCAGCTGTCATTGTAGATAGTGTCTCTCCAGGTTTCCTCAGACACCCTGAGGGAATTGTAAAGAATTTCCCTGTTTTTTGGTTTTGCTTTTGAAATTCCTTTTTATAGTGGGTTTGAGCTGATTCTCGCTGCCATGATTATGCCACTCTAGATACACTTGATTCCCTTATGGAGACATATCAATACATAGGTTTTAAGATTCTTACTAGTCAGATATATTCCTCTGTGGGAAATATGGGGTTTTGAGTCTCTTTCACTGAGGAAGGTGTCGGTCTTGTCAATTCCAAAGTTGGTTTTTGAAACGGTCCCTGTGCTTATATCAAACTCTGGTTTTATGCATCACGCCACCTCTCCTTCCCCTTTATGCAGGCATAAGAGTGTTTTCTAAATGTGACACTCTGTTCTCTTTCCTAACTCAGTTCACGTGTAGCCATGTTTACAGGGTCTTCATAAGTGATATCTTATGATAAGTTTCTTTTTCTGTGTGACTTATTTCACTTAGAATCATCGTACCTGAATCCACTCACTTTGCTGCTACTGGTCTTATGACATTGATTTCATGGCTGAGGGATATTCCATCGTATGTAAGTACCACAATGTTTTGAACCATTTTTATATTTCCTGGGATATTTAAGGTGTACCCAAGTTGAGGTTCTTGTAGTCAGTGCAGCCCTAAATTTGGAGGTGGCTCTTTCTTATTGATTTTCAGTTTTCCCAAGGTATATTCCCTAGACTGGAAGTGGCCTTGGCTCTGTAGCTCTGTTGTTTACTTGTTTTAGGGAACACAATGCACTCCTCCAGTGAGGCAGTTGGCAATTGACATCCCGCCCATCAGCATAACAAGGCTCCCTGTTCTCCAGGGCCTGTCTTGCCTTTCTGGTTTTTACACATTTTGTGGATGTCCCTTTTGAACGGTGGGAAGTGATACTTCTTTGTAGTGCAGATTTGCATTGCCCGCTTGCTTGCTTGGCCAAAAAGGGCGTATGCGTTTTCTCCTGAATATATTCAGGAGAAAACGCATACGCCCTTTTTGGCCAAGTGCATCATTGTCCAAGTTGTGCCCCTCTTCCTGTGCTTTACAGGCGATTCCAAGGTACCTCTTGAAATCTGTTTCCTGCTATTTTGCCTGGCTTTCAAGTCCGCCTCATTGACTTCCCTCAACAGAATTGTGGACGTTAGTTGTCCTTTATCACTCTGCCAGTTTGTGAATTGCTGTGCCCCTGAGCTCCATTTCTCAAGTCGTTTTTTGTGAGCTGAACGCAAGTCCAAAATTTTGGATCATGTCCTATACTGGTTCCCGGTGGGTGGCTGAGACTTTGGTTAATTCTTCTTCCTGCCGGGAAATTAGAGTGACATGTGCCCGTGCAAATGCCTAACAGCTACTCTCTCATGGGTTCTCCCTCGTCCCTTCCATCCTCTGCCAAATTGGGAACCTGTGCAAACCAGGAGGTTAAAGGGCCTGTCTCTCCAAGTTGGCAGATTGATAGTAAGGCAGTTGGAAAGTCAAACTGGAGCACCAGGAGAGGGACTATTCGTTGAGTTTTAGAAACCTTTTGTATTCACAGTGTGTCCATTCTCTAGGTTTCCTGTACATGTTATAGCTGTAGTAATATTTCCTTGAACCTGGAGAGTTGGGACCCATGGAATGGGGGCCATGCATTATTGCTTGAAAGGGTCTGCATTTGCTCACCCAATCTCACCAATCCTCTCAGTCCCAAGTGTCCAGCCTTATGCCACATCCAGCTGTCATTGTAGATAGTGTCTCTCCAGGTTTCCTCAGACACCCTGAGGGAATTGTAAAGAATTTCCCTGTTTTTTGGTTTTGCTTTTGAAATTCCTTTTTATAGTGGGTTTGAGCTGATTCTCGCTGCCATGATTATGCCACTCTAGATACACTTGATTCCCTTATGGAGACATATCAATACATAGGTTTTAAGATTCTTACTAGTCAGATATATTCCTCTGTGGGAAATATGGGGTTTTGAGTCTCTTTCACTGAGGAAGGTGTCGGTCTTGTCAATTCCAAAGTTGGTTTTTGAAACGGTCCCTGTGCTTATATCAAACTCTGGTTTTATGCATCACGCCACCTCTCCTTCCCCTTTATGCAGGCATAAGAGTGTTTTCTAAATGTGACACTCTGTTCTCTTTCCTAACTCAGTTCACGTGTAGCCATGTTTACAGGGTCTTCATAAGTGATATCTTATGATAAGTTTCTTTTTCTGTGTGACTTATTTCACTTAGAATCATCGTACCTGAATCCACTCACTTTGCTGCTACTGGTCTTATGACATTGATTTCATGGCTGAGGGATATTCCATCGTATGTAAGTACCACAATGTTTTGAACCATTTTTATATTTCCTGGGATATTTAAGGTGTACCCAAGTTGAGGTTCTTGTAGTCAGTGCAGCCCTAAATTTGGAGGTGGCTCTTTCTTATTGATTTTCAGTTTTCCCAAGGTATATTCCCTAGACTGGAAGTGGCCTTGGCTCTGTAGCTCTGTTGTTTACTTGTTTTAGGGAACACAATGCACTCCTCCAGTGAGGCAGTTGGCAATTGACATCCCGCCCATCAGCATAACAAGGCTCCCTGTTCTCCAGGGCCTGTCTTGCCTTTCTGGTTTTTACACATTTTGTGGATGTCCCTTTTGACTGGTGGGAAGTGATACTTCTTTGTAGTGCAGATTTGCATTGCCCGCTTGCTTGCTTGGCCAAAAAGGGCGTATGCGTTTTCTCCTGAATATATTCAGGAGAAAACGCATACGCCCTTTTTGGCCAAGTGCATCATTGTCCAAGTTGTGCCCCTCTTCCTGTGCTTTACAGGCGATTCCAAGGTACCTCTTGAAATCTGTTTCCTGCTATTTTGCCTGGCTTTCAAGTCCGCCTCATTGACTTCCCTCAACAGAATTGTGGACGTTAGTTGTCCTTTATCACTCTGCCAGTTTGTGAATTGCTGTGCCCCTGAGCTCCATTTCTCAAGTCGTTTTTTGTGAGCTGAACGCAAGTCCAAAATTTTGGATCATGTCCTATACTGGTTCCCGGTGGGTGGCTGAGACTTTGGTTAATTCTTCTTCCTGCCGGGAAATTAGAGTGACATGTGCCCGTCCAAATGCCTAACAGCTACTCTCTCATGGGTTCTCCCTCGTCCCTTCCATCCTCTGCCAAATTGGGAACCTGTGCAAACCAGGAGGTTAAAGGGCCTGTCTCTCCAAGTTGGCAGATTGATAGTAAGGCAGTTGGAAAGTCAAACTGGAGCACCAGGAGAGGGACTATTAGTTGAGTTTTAGAAACCTTTTGTATTCACAGTGTGTCCATTCTCTAGGTTTCCTGTACATGTTATAGCTGTAGTAATATTCCCTTGAACCTGGAGAGTTGGGACCCATGGAATGGGGGCCATGCATTATTGCTTGAAAGGGTCTGCATTTGCTCACCCAATCTCACCAATCCTCTCAGTCCCAAGTGTCCAGCCTTATGCCACATCCAGCTGTCATTGTAGATTGGGTCTCTCCAGGTTTCCTCAGACACCCTGAGGGAATTGTAAAGAATTTCCCTGTTTTTTGGTTTTGCTTTTGAAATTCCTTTTTATAGTGGGTTTGAGCTGATTCTCGCTGCCATGATTATGCCACTCTAGATACACTTGATTCCCTTATGGAGACATATCAATACATAGGTTTTAAGATTCTTACTAGTCAGATATATTCCTCTGTGGGAAATATGGGGTTTTGAGTCTCTTTCACTGAGGAAGGTGTCGGTCTTGTCAATTCCAAAGTTGGTTTTTGAAACGGTCCCTGTGCTTATATCAAACTCTGGTTTTATGCATCACGCCACCTCTCCTTCCCCTTTATGCAGGCATAAGTGTGTTTTCTAAATGTGACACTCTGTTCTCTTTCCTAACTCAGTTCACGTGTAGCCATGTTTACAGGGTCTTCATAAGTGATATCTTATGATAAGTTTCTTTTTCTGTGTGACTTATTTCACTTAGAATCATCGTACCTGAATCCACTCACTTTGCTGCTACTGGTCTTATGACATTGATTTCATGGCTGAGGGATATTCCATCGTATGTAAGTACCACAATGTTTTGAACCATTTTTATATTTCCTGGGATATTTAAGGTGTACCCAAATTGAGGTTCTTGTAGTCAGTGCAGCCCTAAATTTGGAGGTGGCTCTTTCTTATTGATTTTCAGTTTTCCCAAGGTATATTCCCTAGACTGGAAATGGCCTTGGCTCTGTAGCTCTGTTGTTTACTTTTTGTAGGGAACACAATGCACTCCTCCAGTGAGGCAGTTGGCAGTTTACATTCCGCCCATCAGCATAACAAGGCTCCCAGTTCTCCAGGGCCTGTCTTGCCTTTCTGGTTTTTACACATTTTGTGGATGTCCCTTTTGAGCGGTTGGAAGTGATACTTATTTGTAGTGCAGATTTGCATTGCCCGCTTGCTTGCTTGGCCAAAATGGGAGTATGCGTTTTCTCCTGAATATATTCAGGAGAAAACGCATACTCCCTTTTTGGCCAAGTGCACCATTGTCCAAGTTGTGCCCCTCTTCCTGTGCTTTACAGGCGATTCCAAGGTACCTCTTGAAATCTGTTTCCTGCTATTTTGCCTCGCTTTCAAGTCCGCCTCGTTGACTTCCCTCAACAGATATTTGGACGATAGTTGTCCTTTATCACTCTGCCAGTTTGTGAATTGCTGTGCCCCTGAGCTCCATTTCTCAACTCGTTTTTTGTGAGCTGAACGCAAGTCCAAAATTTTGGATCATGTCCTATACTGGTTCCCGGTGGGTGGCTGAGACTTTGGTTAATTCTTCTTCCTGCCGGGAAATTAGAGTGACATGTGCCCGTCCAAATGCCTAACAGCTACTCTCTCATGGGTTCTCCCTCGTCCCTTCCATCCTCTGCCAAATTGGGAACCTGTGCAAACCAGGAGTTTAAAGGGCCTGTCTCTCCAAGTTGGGAGATTGATAGTAAGGCAGTTGGAAAGTCAAACTGGAGCACCAGGAGAGGGACTATTCGTTGAGTTTTAGAAACCTTTCGTATTCACAGTGTGTCCATTCTCTAGGTTTCCTGTACATGTTATAGCTGTAGTAATATTCCCTTGAACCTGGAGAGTTGGGACCCATGGAAAGGGGGCCATGCATTATTGCTTGAAAGCGTCTGCATTTGCTCACCCAATCTCACCAATCCTCTCAGTCCCAAGTGTCCAGCCTTATGCCACATCCAGCTGTCATTGTAGATAGGGTCTTTCCAGGTTTCCTAAGACACCCTGAAGGCATTGTAAAGAATTTCCCTGTTTTTTGGTTTTGCTTTTGAAATTCCTTTTTATAGTGGGTTTGAGATGATTCTCGCTGCCATGTTTATGCCACTCTAGATACACTTGATTCCCTTATGGAGACATATCAATACATAGGTTTTAAGATTCTTACTAGTCAGATATATTCCTCTGTGGGAAATATGGGGTTTTGAGTCTCTTGCACTGAGGAAGGTGTCGGTCTTGTCAATTCCAAAGTTGGTTTTTGAAACGGTCCCTGTGCTTATATCAAACTCTGGTTTGATGCATCACGCCACCTCTCCTTCCCCTTTATGCAGGCATAAGAGTGTTTTCTAAATGTGAGACTCTGTTCTCTTTCCTAACTCAGTTCACGTGTAGCCATGTTTACAGGGTCTTCATAAGTGATATCTTATGATAAGTTTCTTTTTCTGTGTGACTTATTTCACTTAGAATCTTCGTACCTGAATCCACTCACTTTGCTGCTACTGGTCTTATGACATTGATTTCATGGCTGAGGGATATTCCATCGTATGTAAGTACCACAATGTTTTGAACCATTTTTATATTTCCTGGGATATTTAAGGTGTACCCAAATTGAGGTTCTTGTAGTCAGTGCAGCCCTAAATTTGGAGGTGGCTCTTTCTTATTGATTTTCAGTTTTCCCAAGGTATATTCCCTAGACTGGAAATGGCCTTGGCTATGTAGCTCTGTTGTTTACTTTTTTTAGGGAACACAATGCACTCCTCCAGTGAGGCAGTTGGCAGATTACATTCCGCCCATCAGCATAACAAGGCTCCCAGTTCTCCAGGGCCTGTCTTGCCTTTCTGGTTTTTACACATTTTGTGGATGTCCCTTTTGAGCGGTTGGAAGTGATACTTATTTGTAGTGCAGATTTGCATTGCCCGCTTGCTTGCTTGGCCAAAATGGGAGTATGCGTTTTCTCCTGAATATATTCAGGAGAAAACGCATACTCCCTTTTTGGCCAAGTGCACCATTGTCCAAGTTGTGCCCCTCTTCCTGTGCTTTACAGGCGATTCCAACGTACCTCTTGAAATCTGTTTCCTGCTATTTTGCCTCGCTTTCAAGTCCGCCTCGTTGACTTCCCTCAACAGATTTTTGGACGATAGTTGTCCTTTATCACTCTGCCAGTTTGTGAATTGCTGTGCCCCTGAGCTCCATTTCTCAACTCGTTTTTTGTGAGCTGAACGCAAGGCCAAAATTTTGGATCATGTCCTATACTGGTTCCCGGTGGGTGGCTGAGAATTTGGTTAATACTTCTTCGTGCCGGGAAATTAGAGTGACATGTGCCCGTCCAAATGCCTAACAGCTACTCTCTCATGGGTTCTCCCTCGTCCCTTCCATCCTCTGCCAAATTGGGAACCTGTGCAAACCAGGAGGTTAAAGGGCCTGTCTCTCCAAGTTGGGAGATTGATAGTAAGGCAGTTGGAAAGTCAAACTGGAGCACCAGGAGAGGGACTATTCGTTGAGTTTTAGAAACCTTTCGTATTCACAGTGTGTCCATTCTCTAGGTTTCCTGTACATGTTATAGCTGTAGTAATATTCCCTTGAACCTGGAGAGTTGGGACCCATGGAAAGGGGGCCATGCATTATTGCTTGAAAGCGTCTGCATTTGCTCACCCAATCTCACCAATCCTCTCAGTCCCAAGTGTCCAGCCTTATGCCACATCCAGCTGTCATTGTAGATAGGGTCTTTCCAGGTTTCCTAAGACACCCTGAAGGCATTGTAAAGAATTTCCCTGTTTTTTGGTTTTGCTTTTGAAATTCCTTTTTATAGTGTGTTTGAGCTGATTCTCGCTGCCATGTTTATGCCACTCTAGACACACTTGATTCCCTTATGGAGACATATCAATACATAGGTTTTAAGATTCTTACTAGTCAGATATATTCCTCTGTGGGAAATATGGGGTTTTGAGTCTCTTTCACTGAGGAAGGTGTCGGTCTTGTCAATTCCAAAGTTGGTTTTTGAAACGGTCCCTGTGCTTATATCAAACTCTGGTTTTATGCATCACGCCACCTCTCCTTCCCCTTTATGCAGGCATAAGAGTGTTTTCTAAATGTGAGACTCTGTTCTCTTTCCTAACTCAGTTCACGTGTAGCCATGTTTACAGGGTCTTCATAAGTGATATCTTATGATAAGTTTCTTTTTCTGTGTGACTTATTTCACTTAGAATCATCGTACCTGAATCCTCTCACTTTGCTGCTACTGGTCTTATGACATTGATTTCATGGCTGAGGGATATTCCATCGTACGTAATACCACAATGTTTTGAACCATTTTTATATTTCCTGGGATATTTAAGGTGTACCCAAGTTGAGGTTCTTGTAGTCAGTGCAGCCCTAAATTTGGAGGTGGCTCTTTCTTATTGATTTTCAGTTTTCCCAAGGTATATTCCCTAGACTGGAAGTGGCCTTGGCTCTGTAGCTCTGTTGTTTACTTGTTTTAGGGAACACAATGCACTCCTCCAGTGAGGCAGTTGGCAATTGACATCCCGCCCATCAGCATAACAAGGCTCCCTGTTCTCCAGGGCCTGTCTTGCCTTTCTGGTTGTTACACATTTTGTGGATGTCCCTTTTGACCGGTGGGAAGTGATACTTCTTTGTAGTGCAGATTTGCATTGCCCGCTTGCTTGCTTGGCCAAAAAGGGCGTATGTGTTTTCTCCTGAATATATTCAGGAGAAAACGCATACGCCCTTTTTGGCCAAGTGCATCATTGTCCAAGTTGTGCCCCTCTTCCTGTGCTTTACAGGCGATTCCAAGGTACCTCTTGAAATCTGTTTCCTGCTATTTTGCCTGGCTTTCAAGTCCGCCTCATTGACTTCCCTCAACAGAATTGTGGACGTTAGTTGTCCTTTATCACTCTGCCAGTTTGTGAATTGCTGTGCCCCTGAGCTCCATTTCTCAAGTCGTTTTTTGTGAGCTGAACGCAAGTCCAAAATTTTGGATCATGTCCTATACTGGTTCCCGGTGGGTGGCTGAGACTTTGGTTAATTCTTCTTCCTGCCGGGAAATTAGAGTGACATGTGCCCGTGCAAATGCCTAACAGCTACTCAATCATGGGTTCTCCCTCGTCCCTTCCATCCTCTGCCAAATTGGGAACCTGTGCAAACCAGGAGGTTAAAGTGCCTGTCTCTCCAAGTTGGCAGATTGATAGTAAGGCAGTTGGAAAGTCAAACTGGAGCACCAGGAGAGGGACTATTAGTTGAGTTTTAGAAACCTTTTGTATTCACAGTGTGTCCATTCTCTAGGTTTCCTGTACATGTTATAGCTGTAGTAATATTTCCTTGAACCTGGAGAGTTGGGACCCATGGAATGGGGGCCATGCATTATTGCTTGAAAGGGTCTGCATTTGTTCACCCAATCTCACCAATCCTCTCAGTCCCAAGTGTCCAGCCTTATGCCACATCCAGCTGTCATTGTAGATAGGGTCTCTCCAGGTTTCCTCAGACACCCTGAGGGAATTGTAAAGAATTTCCCTGTTTTTTGGTTTTGCTTTTGAAATTCCTTTTTATAGTGGGTTTGAGCTGATTCTCGCTGCCATGATTATGCCACTCTAGATACACTTGATTCCCTTATGGAGACATATCAATACATAGGTTTTAAGATTCTTACTAGTCAGATATATTCCTCTGTGGGAAATATGGGGTTTTGAGTCTCTTTCACTGAGGAAGGTGTCGGTCTTGTCAATTCCAAAGTTGGTTTTTGAAACGGTCCCTGTGCTTATATCAAACTGTGGTTTTATGCATCAACCCACCTCTCATTCCCCTTTATGCAGGCATAAGAGTGTTTTCTAAATGTGAGACTCTGTTCTCTTTCCTAACTCAGTTCACGTGTAGCCATGTTTACAGGATCTTCATAAGTGATATCTTATGATAAGTTTCTTCTTCTGTGTGACTTATTTCACTTAGAATCATCGTACCTGAATCCTCTCACTTTGCTGCTACTGGTCTTATGACATTGATTTCATGGATGAGGAATATTCCATCGTACGTAAGTACCACAATGTTTTGAACCATTTTTATATTTCCTGGGATATTTAAGGTGTACCCAAGTTGAGGTTGTTGTAGTCAGTGCAGCCCTATATTTGGAGTTGGGTCTTTCTTATTGATTTTCAGTTTTCCCAAGGTATATTCCCTAGACTGGAAGTGGCCTTGGCTCTGTAGCTCTGTTGTTTACTTGTTTTAGGGAACACAATGCACTCCTCCAGTGAGGCAGTTGGCAATTGACATCCCGTCCATCAGCATAACAAGGCTCCCTGTTCTCCAGGGCCTGTCTTGCCTTTCTGGTTTTTACACATTTTGTGGATGTCCCTTTTGAACGGTGGGAAGTGATACTTCTTTGTAGTGCAGATTTGCATTGCCCGCTTGCTTGCTTGGCCAAAAAGGGCGTATGCGTTTTCTCCTGAATATATTCAGGAGAAAACGCATACGCCCTTTTTAGCCAAGTGCATCATTGTCCAAGTTGTGCCCCTCTTCCTGTGCTTTACAGGCGATTCCAAGGTACCTCTTTAAATCTGTTTCCTGCTATTTTGCCTCGCTTTCAAGTCCGCCTCGTTGACTTCCCTCAACAGATTTTTGGATGATAGTTGTCCTTTATCACTCTGCCAGTTTGTGAATTGCTGTGCCCCTGAGCTCCATTTCTCAACTCGTTTTTTGTGAGCTGAACGCAAGTCCAAAATTTTGGATCATGTCCTATACTGGTTCCTGGTGGGTGGCTGAGACTTTTGTTAATTCTTCTTCCTGACGGGAAATTAGAGTGACATGTGCCCGTCCAAATGCCTAACAGCTACTCTCTCATGGGTTCTCCCTCGTCCCTTCCATCCTCTGCCAAATTGGGAACCTGTGCAAACCAGGAGGTTAAAGGGCCTGTCTCTCCAAGTTGGGAGATTGATAGTAAGGCAGTTGGAAAGTCAAACTGGAGCACCAGGAGAGGGACTATTCGTTGAGTTTTAGAAAACTTTCGTATTCACAGTGTGTCCGTTCTCTAGGTTTCCTGTACATGTTATAGCTGTAGTAATATTCCCTTGAACCTGGAGAGTTGGGACCCATGGAATGGGGGCCATGCATTATTGCTTGAAAGGGTCTGCATTTGCTCACCCAATCTCACCAATCCTCTCAGTCCCAAGTGTCCAGCCTTATGCCACATCCAGCTCTCATTGTAGATAGGGTCTTTCCAGGTTTCCTCAGACACCCTGAAGGAATTGTAAAGAATTTCCCTGTTTTTTGGTTTTGCTTTTGAAATTCCTTTTTATAGTGGGTTTGAGCTGATACTCGCTGCCATGTTTATGCCACTCTAGATACACTTGATTCCCTTATGGAGACATATCAATACATAGGTTTTAAGATTCTTACTAGTCAGATATATTCCTCTGTGGGAAATATGGGGTTTTGAGTCCCTTTCACTGAGGAAGGTGTCGGTCTTGTCAATTCCAAAGTTGGTTTTTGAAACGGTCCCTGTGCTTATATCAAACTCTGGTTTTATGCATCACGCCACCTCTCCTTCCCCTTTATGCAGGCATAAGAGTGTTTTCTAAATGTGAGACCCTGTTCTCTTTCCTAACTCAGTTCACGTTTAGCCATGTTTACAGGATCTTCATAAGTGATATCTTATGATAAGTTTCTTTTTCTGTGTGACTTATTTCACTTAGAATCATTGTACCTGAATCCTCTCACTTTGCTGCTACTGGTCTTATGACATTGATTTCATGGCTGAGGGATATTCCATCGTACATAATACCACAATGTTTTGAACCATTTTTATATTTCCTGGGATATTTAAGGTGTACCCAAGTTGAGGTTCTTGTAGTCAGTGCAGCCCTAAATTTGGAGGTGGCTCTTTCTTATTGATTTTCAGTTTTCCCAAGGTATATTCCCTAGACTGGAAGTGGCCTTGGCTCTGTAGCTCTGTTGTTTACTTGTTTTAGGGAACACAATGCACTCCTCCAGTGAGGCAGTTGGCAATTGACATCCCGCCCATCAGCATAACAAGGCTCCCTGTTCTCCAGGGCCTGTCTTGCCTTTCTGGTTTTTACACATTTTGTGGATGTCCCTTTTGACCGGTGGGAAGTGATACTTCTTTGTTGTGCAGATTTGCATTGCCCGCTTGCTTGCTTGGCCAAAAAGGGCGTATGCGTTTTCTCCTGAATATATTCAGGAGAAAACGCATATGCCCTTTTTGGCCAAGTGCATCATTGTCCAAGTTGTGCCCCTCTTCCTGTGCTTTACAGGCGATTCCAAGGTACCTCTTGAAATCTGTTTCCTGCTATTTTGCCTGGCTTTCAAGTCCGCCTCATTGACTTCCCTCAACAGAATTGTGGACGTTAGTTGTCCTTTATCACTCTGCCATTTTGTGAATTGCTGTGCCCCTGAGCTCCATTTCTCAAGTCGTTTTTTGTGAGCTGAACGCAAGTCCAAAATTTTGGATCATGTCCTATACTGGTTCCCGGTGGGTGGCTGAGACTTTGGTTAATTCTTCTTCCTGCCGGGAAATTAGAGTGACATGTGCCCGTCCAAATGCCTAACAGCTACTCTCTCATGGGTTCTCCCTCGTCCCTTCCATCCTCTGCCAAATTGGGAACCTGTGCAAACCAGGAGGTTAAAGTGCCTGTCTCTCCAAGTTGGCAGATTGATAGTAAGGCAGTTGGAAAGTCAAATTGGAGCACCAGGAGAGGGACTATTAGTTGAGTTTTAGAAACCTTTTGTATTCACAGTGTGTCCATTCTCTAGGTTTCCTGTACATGTTATAGCTGTAGTAATATTTCCTTGAACCTGGAGAGTTGGGACCCATGGAATGGGGGCCATGCATTATTGCTTGAAAGGGTCTGCATTTGCTCACCCAATCTCACCAATCCTCTCAGTCCCAAGTGTCCAGCCTTATGCCACATCCAGCTGTCATTGTAGATAGGGTCTCTCCATGTTTCCTCAGACACCCTGAGGGAATTGTAAAGAATTTCCCTGTTTTTTGGTTTTGCTTTTGAAATTCCTTTTTATAGTGGGTTTGAGCTGATTCTCGCTGCCATGATTATGCCACTCTAGATACACTTGATTCCCTTATGGAGACATATCAATACATAGGTTTTAAGATTCTTACTAGTCAGATATATTCCTCTGTGGGAAATATGGGGTTTTGAGTCTCTTTCACTGAGGAAGGTGTCGGTCTTGTCAATTCCAAAGTTGGTTTTTGAAACGGTCCCTGTGCTTATATCAAACTCTGGTTTTATGCATCACGCCACCTCTCCTTCCCCTTTATGCAGGCATAAGAGTGTTTTCTAAATGTGACACTCTGTTCTCTTTCCTAACTCAGTTCACGTGTAGCCATGTTTACAGGGTCTTCATAAGTGATATCTTATGATAAGTTTCTTTTTCTGTGTGACTTATTTCACTTAGAATCATCGTACCTGAATCCACTCACTTTGCTGCTACTGGTCTTATGACATTGATTTCATGGCTGAGGGATATTCCATCGTATGTAAGTACCACAATGTTTTGAACCATTTTTATATTTCCTGGGATATTTAAGGTGTACCCAAATTGAGGTTCTTGTAGTCAGTGCAGCCCTAAATTTGGAGGTTGCTCTTTCTTATTGATTTTCAGTTTTCCCAAGGTATATTCCCTAGACTGGAAGTGGCCTTGGCTCTGTAGCTCTGTTGTTTACTTTTTTTAGGGAACACAATGCACTCCTCCAGTGAGGCAGTTGGCAGTTTACATCCCGCCCATCAGCATAACAAGGCTCCCAGTTCTCCAGGGCCTGTCTTGCCTTTCTGGTTTTTACACATTTTGTGGATGTCCCTTTTGACCGGTTGGAAGTGATACTTATTTGTAGTGCAGATTTGCATTGCCCGCTTGCTTGCTTGGCCAAAATGGGAGTATGCGTTTTCTCCTGAATATATTCAGGAGAAAACGCATACTCACTTTTTGGCCAAGTGCACCATTTTCCAAGTTGTGCCCCTCTTCCTGTGCTTTACAGGCGATTCCAACGTACCTCTTGAAATCTGTTTCCTGCTATTTTGCCTCGCTTTCAAGTCCGCCTCGTTGACTTCCCTCAACAGATTTTTGGACGATAGTTGTCCTTTATCACTCTGCCAGTTTGTGAATTGCTGTGCCCCTGAGCTCCATTTCTCAAGTCGTTTTTTGTGAGCTGAACGCAAGTCCAAAATTTTGGATCATGTCCTATACTGGTTCCCGGTGGGTGGCTGAGACTTTGGTTAATACTTCTTCGTGCCGGGAAATTAGAGTGACATGTGCCCGTCCAAATGCCTAACAGCTACTCTCTCATGGGTTCTCCCTCGTCCCTTCCATCCTCTGCCAAATTGGGAACCTGTGCAAACCAGGAGGTTAAAGGGCCTGTCTCTCCAAGTTGGGAGATTGATAGTAAGGCAGTTGGAAAGTCAAACTGGAGCACCAGGAGAGGGACTATTCGTTGAGTTTTAGAAACCTTTCGTATTCACAGTGTGTCCATTCTCTAGGTTTCCTGTACATGTTATAGCTGTAGTAATATTCCCTTGAACCTGGAGAGTTGGGACCCATGGAAAGGGGGCCATGCATTATTGCTTGAAAGCGTCTGCATTTGCTCACCCAATCTCACCAATCCTCTCAGTCCCAAGTGTCCAGCCTTATGCCACATCCAGCTGTCATTGTAGATAGGGTCTTTCCAGGTTTCCTAAGACACCCTGAAGGCATTGTAAAGAATTTCCCTGTTTTTTGGTTTTGCTTTTGAAATTCCTTTTTATAGTGGGTTTGAGCTGATTCTCGCTGCCATGTTTATGCCACTCTAGACACACTTGATTCCCTTATGGAGACATATCAATACATAGGTTTTAAGATTCTTACTAGTCAGATATATTCCTCTGTGGGAAATATGGGGTTTTGAGTCTCTTTCACTGAGGAAGGTGTCGGTCTTGTCAATTCCAAAGTTGGTTTTTGAAACGGTCCCTGTGCTTATATCAAACTCTGGTTTTATGCATCACGCCACCTCTCCTTCCCCTTTATGCAGGCATAAGAGTGTTTTCTAAATGTGAGACTCTGTTCTCTTTCCTAACTCAGTTCACGTGTAGCCATGTTTACAGGGTCTTCATAAGTGATATCTTATGATAAGTTTCTTTTTCTGTGTGACTTATTTCACTTAGAATCATCGTACCTGAATCCTCTCACTTTGCTGCTACTGGTCTTATGACATTGATTTCATGGCTGAGGGATATTCCATCGTACGTAATACCACAATGTTTTGAACCATTTTTATATTTCCTGGGATATTTAAGGTGTACCCAAGTTGAGGTTCTTGTAGTCAGTGCAGCCCTAAATTTGGAGGTGGCTCTTTCTTATTGATTTTCAGTTTTCCCAAGGTATATTCCCTAGACTGGAAGTGGCCTTGGCTCTGTAGCTCTGTTGTTTACTTGTTTTAGGGAACACAATGCACTCCTCCAGTGAGGCAGTTGGCAATTGACATCCCGCCCATCAGCATAACAAGGCTCCCTGTTCTCCAGGGCCTGTCTTGCCTTTCTGGTTGTTACACATTTTGTGGATGTCCCTTTTGACCGGTGGGAAGTGATACTTCTTTGTAGTGCAGATTTGCATTGCCCGCTTGCTTGCTTGGCCAAAAAGGGCGTATGTGTTTTCTCCTGAATATATTCAGGAGAAAACGCATACGCCCTTTTTGGCCAAGTGCATCATTGTCCAAGTTGTGCCCCTCTTCCTGTGCTTTACAGGCGATTCCAAGGTACCTCTTGAAATCTGTTTCCTGCTATTTTGCCTGGCTTTCAAGTCCGCCTCATTGACTTCCCTCAACAGAATTGTGGACGTTAGTTGTCCTTTATCACTCTGCCAGTTTGTGAATTGCTGTGCCCCTGAGCTCCATTTCTCAAGTCGTTTTTTGTGAGCTGAACGCAAGTCCAAAATTTTGGATCATGTCCTATACTGGTTCCCGGTGGGTGGCTGAGACTTTGGTTAATTCTTCTTCCTGCCGGGAAATTAGAGTGACATGTGCCCGTCCAAATGCCTAACAGCTACTCTCTCATGGGTTCTCCCTCGTCCCTTCCATCCTCTGCCAAATTGGGAACCTGTGCAAACCAGGAGGTTAAAGGGCCTGTCTCTCCAAGTTGGCAGATTGATAGTAAGGCAGTTGGAAAGTTAAACTGGAGCACCAGGAGAGGGACTATTAGTTGAGTTTTAGAAACCTTTTGTATTCACAGTGTGTCCATTCTCTAGGTTTCCTGTACATGTTATAGCTGTAGTAATATTTCCTTGAACCTGGAGAGTTGGGACCCATGGAATGGGGGCCATGCATTATTGCTTGAAAGGGTCTGCATTTGCTCACCCAATCTCACCAATCCTCTCAGTCCCAAGTGTCCAGCCTTATGCCACATCCAGCTGTCATTGTAGATAGGGTCTCTCCAGGTTTCCTCAGACACCCTGAGGGAATTGTAAAGAATTTCCCTGTTTTTTGGTTTTGCTTTTGAAATTCCTTTTTATAGTGGGTTTGAGCTGATTCTCGCTGCCATGATTATGCCACTCTAGATACACTTGATTCCCTTATGGAGACATATCAATACATAGGTTTTAAGATTCTTACTAGTCAGATATATTCCTCTGTGGGAAATATGGGGTTTTGAGTCTCTTTCACTGAGGAAGGTGTCGGTCTTGTCAATTCCAAAGTTGGTTTTTGAAACGGTCCCTGTGCTTATATCAAACTCTGGTTTTATGCATCACGCCACCTCTCCTTCCCCTTTATGCAGGCATAAGAGTGTTTTCTAAATGTGACACTCTGTTCTCTTTCCTAACTCAGTTCACGTGTAGCCATGTTTACAGGGTCTTCATAAGTGATATCTTATGATAAGTTTCTTTTTCTGTGTGACTTATTTCACTTCGAATCATCGTACCTGAATCCACTCACTTTGCTGCTACTGGTCTTATGACATTGATTTCATGGCTGAGGGATATTCCATCGTATGTAAGTACCACAATGTTTTGAACCATTTTTATATTTCCTGGGATATTTAAGGTGTACCCAAATTGAGGTTCTTGTAGTCAGTGCAGCCCTAAATTTGGAGGTTGCTCTTTCTTATTGATTTTCTTTTTTCCTAAGGTATATTCCCTAGACTGGAAGTGGCCTTGGCTCTGTAGCTCTGTTGTTTACTTTTTTTAGGGAACACAATGCTCTCCTCCAGTGAGGCAGTTGGCAGTTTACATCCCGCCCATCAGCATAACAAGGCTCCCAGTTCTCCAGGGCCTGTCTTGCCTTTCTGGTTTTTACACATTTTGTGGATGTCCCTTTTGACCGGTTGGAAGTGATACTTATTTGTAGTGCAGATTTGCATTGCCCGCTTGCTTGCTTGGCCAAAATGGGAGTATGCGTTTTCTCCTGAATATATTCAGGAGAAAACGCATACTCCCTTTTTGGCCAAGTGCACCATTTTCCAAGTTGTGCCCCTCTTCCTGTGCTTTACAGGCGATTCCAAGGTACCTCTTGAAATCTGTTTCCTGCTATTTTGCCTCGCTTTCAAGTCCGCCTCGTTGACTTCCCTCAACAGATTTTTGGACGATAGTTGTCCTTTATCACTCTGCCAGTTTGTGAATTGCTGTGCCCCTGAGCTCCATTTCTCAACTCGTTTTTTGTGAGCTGAACGCAAGGCCAAAATTTTGGATCATGTCCTATACTGGTTCCCGGTGGGTGGCTGAGAATTTGGTTAATACTTCTTCGTGCCGGGAAATTAGAGTGACATGTGCCCGTCCAAATGCCTAACAGCTACTCTCTCATGGGTTCTCCCTCGTCCCTTCCATCCTCTGCCAAATTGGGAACCTGTGCAAACCAGGAGGTTAAAGGGCCTGTCTCTCCAAGTTGGGAGATTGATAGTAAGGCAGTTGGAAAGTCAAACTGGAGCACCAGGAGAGGGACTATTCGTTGAGTTTTAGAAACCTTTCGTATTCACAGTGTGTCCATTCTCTAGGTTTCCTGTACATGTTATAGCTGTAGTAATATTCCCTTGAACCTGGAGAGTTGGGACCCATGGAAAGGGGGCCATGCATTATTGCTTGAAAGCGTCTGCATTTGCTCACCCAATCTCACCAATCCTCTCAGTCCCAAGTGTCCAGCCTTATGCCACATCCAGCTGTCATTGTAGATAGGGTCTTTCCAGGTTTCCTAAGACACCCTGAAGGCATTGTAAAGAATTTCCCTGTTTTTTGGTTTTGCTTTTGAAATTCCTTTTTATAGTGTGTTTGAGCTGATTCTCGCTGCCATGTTTATGCCACTCTAGACACACTTGATTCCCTTATGGAGACATATCAATACATAGGTTTTAAGATTCTTACTAGTCAGATATATTCCTCTGTGGGAAATATGGTGTTTTGAGTCTCTTTCACTGAGGAAGGTTTCGGTATTGTCAATTCCAAAGTTGGTTTTTGAAACGGTCCCTGTGCTTATATCAAACTCTGGTTTTATGCATCACGCCACCTCTCCTTCCCCTTTATGCAGGTATAAGAGTGTTTTCTAAATGTGAGACTCTGTTCTCTTTCCTAACTCAGTTCACGTGTAGCCATGTTTACAGGGTCTTCATAAGTGATATCTTATGATAAGTTTCTTTTTCTGTGTGACTTATTTCACTTAGAATCATCGTACCTGAATCCACTCACTTTGCTGCTACTGGTCTTATGACATTGATTTCATGGCTGAGGGATATTCCATCGTACGTAATACCACAATGTTTTGAACCATTTTTATATTTCCTGGGATATTTAAGGTGTACCCAAGTTGAGGTTCTTGTAGTCAGTGCAGCCCTAAATTTGGAGGTGGCTCTTTCTTATTGATTTTCAGTTTTCCCAAGGTATATTCCCTAGACTGGAAGTGGCCTTGGCTCTGTAGCTCTGTTGTTTACTTGTTTTAGGGAACACAATGCACTCCTCCAGTGAGGCAGTTGGCAATTGACATCCCGCCCATCAGCATAACAAGGCTCCCTGTTCTCCAGGGCCTGTCTTGCCTTTCTGGTTGTTACACATTTTGTGGATGTCCCTTTTGACCGGTGGGAAGTGATACTTCTTTGTAGTGCAGATTTGCATTGCCCGCTTGCTTGCTTGGCCAAAAAGGGCGTATGTGTTTTCTCCTGAATATATTCAGGAGAAAACGCATACGCCCTTTTTGGCCAAGTGCATCATTGTCCAAGTTGTGCCCCTCTTCCTGTGCTTTACAGGCGATTCCAAGGTACCTCTTGAAATCTGTTTCCTGCTATTTTGCCTGGCTTTCAAGTCCGCCTCATTGACTTCCCTCAACAGAATTGTGGACGTTAGTTGTCCTTTATCACTCTGCCAGTTTGTGAATTGCTGTGCCCCTGAGCTCCATTTCTCAAGTCGTTTTTTGTGAGCTGAACGCAAGTCCAAAATTTTGGATCATGTCCTATACTGGTTCCCGGTGGGTGGCTGAGACTTTGGTTAATTCTTCTTCCTGCCGGGAAATTAGAGTGACATGTGCCCGTCCAAATGCCTAACAGCTACTCTCTCATGGGTTCTCCCTCGTCCCTTCCATCCTCTGCCAAATTGGGAACCTGTGCAAACCAGGAGGTTAAAGGGCCTGTCTCTCCAAGTTGGCAGATTGATAGTAAGGCAGTTGGAAAGTCAAACTGGAGCACCAGGAGAGGGACTATTAGTTGAGTTTTAGAAACCTTTTGTATTCACAGTGTGTCCATTCTCTAGGTTTCCTGTACATGTTATAGCTGTAGTAATATTTCCTTGAACCTGGAGAGTTGGGACCCATGGAATGGGGGCCATGCATTATTGCTTGAAAGGGTCTGCATTTGCTCACCCAATCTCACCAATCCTCTCAGTCCCAAGTGTCCAGCCTTATGCCACATCCAGCTGTCATTGTAGATAGGGTCTCTCCAGGTTTCCTCAGACACCCTGAGGGAATTGTAAAGAATTTCCCTGTTTTTTGGTTTTGCTTTTGAAATTCCTTTTTATAGTGGGTTTGAGCTGATTCTCGCTGCCATGATTATGCCACTCTAGATACACTTGATTCCCTTATGGAGACATATCAATACATAGGTTTTAAGATTCTTACTAGTCAGATATATTCCTCTGTGGGAAATATGGGGTTTTGAGTCTCTTTCACTGAGGAAGGTGTCGGTCTTGTCAATTCCAAAGTTGGTTTTTGAAACGGTCCCTGTGCTTATATCAAACTGTGGTTTTATGCATCAACCCACCTCTCATTCCCCTTTATGCAGGCATAAGAGTGTTTTCTAAATGTGAGACTCTGTTCTCTTTCCTAACTCAGTTCACGTGTAGCCATGTTTACAGGATCTTCATAAGTGATATCTTATGATAAGTTTCTTCTTCTGTGTGACTTATTTCACTTAGAATCATCGTACCTGAATCCTCTCACTTTGCTGCTACTGGTCTTATGACATTGATTTCATGGCTGAGGAATATTCCATCGTACGTAAGTACCACAATGTTTTGAACCATTTTTATATTTCCTGGGATATTTAAGGTGTACCCAAGTTGAGGTTCTTGTAGTCAGTGCAGCCCTATATTTGGAGTTGGGTCTTTCTTATTGATTTTCAGTTTTCCCAAGGTATATTCCCTAGACTGGAAGTGGCCTTGGCTCTGTAGCTCTGTTGTTTACTTGTTTTAGGGAACACAATGCACTCCTCCAGTGAGGCAGTTGGCAATTGACATCCCGTCCATCAGCATAACAAGGCTCCCTGTTCTCCAGGGCCTGTCTTGCCTTTCTGGTTTTTACACATTTTGTGGATGTCCCTTTTGAACGGTGGGAAGTGATACTTCTTTGTAGTGCAGATTTGCATTGCCCGCTTGCTTGCTTGGCCAAAAAGGGCGTATGCGTTTTCTCCTGAATATATTCAGGAGAAAACGCATACGCCCTTTTTAGCCAAGTGCATCATTGTCCAAGTTGTGCCCCTCTTCCTGTGCTTTACAGGCGATTCCAAGGTACCTCTTTAAATCTGTTTCCTGCTATTTTGCCTCGCTTTCAAGTCCGCCTCGTTGACTTCCCTCAACAGATTTTTGGATGATAGTTGTCCTTTATCACTCTGCCAGTTTGTGAATTGCTGTGCCCCTGAGCTCCATTTCTCAACTCGTTTTTTGTGAGCTGAACGCAAGTCCAAAATTTTGGATCATGTCCTATACTGGTTCCTGGTGGGTGGCTGAGACTTTTGTTAATTCTTCTTCCTGCCGGGAAATTAGAGTGACATGTGCCCGTCCAAATGCCTAACAGCTACTCTCTCATGGGTTCTCCCTCGTCCCTTCCATCCTCTGCCAAATTGGGAACCTGTGCAAACCAGGAGGTTAAAGGGCCTGTCTCTCCAAGTTGGGAGATTGATAGTAAGGCAGTTGGAAAGTCAAACTGGAGCACCAGGAGAGGGACTATTCGTTGAGTTTTAGAAAACTTTCGTATTCACAGTGTGTCCATTCTCTAGGTTTCCTGTACATGTTATAGCTGTAGTAATATTCCCTTGAACCTGGAGAGTTGGGACCCATGGAATGGGGGCCATGCATTATTGCTTGAAAGGGTCTGCATTTGCTCACCCAATCTCACCAATCCTCTCAGTCCCAAGTGTCCAGCCTTATGCCACATCCAGCTCTCATTGTAGATAGGGTCTTTCCAGGTTTCCTCAGACACCCTGAAGGAATTGTAAAGAATTTCCCTGTTTTTTGGTTTTGCTTTTGAAATTCCTTTTTATAGTGGGTTTGAGCTGATACTCGCTGCCATGTTTATGCCACTCTAGATACACTTGATTCCCTTATGGAGACATATCAATACATAGGTTTTAAGATTCTTACTAGTCAGATATATTCCTCTGTGGGAAATATGGGGTTTTGAGTCCCTTTCACTGAGGAAGGTGTCGGTCTTGTCAATTCCAAAGTTGGTTTTTGAAACGGTCCCTGTGCTTATATCAAACTCTGGTTTTATGCATCACGCCACCTCTCCTTCCCCTTTATGCAGGCATAAGAGTGTTTTCTAAATGTGAGACCCTGTTCTCTTTCCTAACTCAGTTCACGTTTAGCCATGTTTACAGGATCTTCATAAGTGATATCTTATGATAAGTTTCTTTTTCTGTGTGACTTATTTCACTTAGAATCATCGTACCTGAATCCTCTCACTTTGCTGCTACTGGTCTTATGACATTGATTTCATGGCTGAGGGATATTCCATCGTACATAATACCACAATGTTTTGAACCATTTTTATATTTCCTGGGATATTTAAGGTGTACCCAAGTTGAGGTTCTTGTAGTCAGTGCAGCCCTAAATTTGGAGGTGGCTCTTTCTTATTGATTTTCAGTTTTCCCAAGGTATATTCCCTAGACTGGAAGTGGCCTTGGCTCTGTAGCTCTGTTGTTTACTTGTTTTAGGGAACACAATGCACTCCTCCAGTGAGGCAGTTGGCAATTGACATCCCGCCCATCAGCATAACAAGGCTCCCTGTTCTCCAGGGCCTGTCTTGCCTTTCTGGTTTTTACACATTTTGTGGATGTCCCTTTTGACCGGTGGGAAGTGATACTTCTTTGTTGTGCAGATTTGCATTGCCCGCTTGCTTGCTTGGCCAAAAAGGGCGTATGCGTTTTCTCCTGAATATATTCAGGAGAAAACGCATACGCCCTTTTTGGCCAAGTGCATCATTGTCCAAGTTGTGCCCCTCTTCCTGTGCTTTACAGGCGATTCCAAGGTACCTCTTGAAATCTGTTTCCTGCTATTTTGCCTGGCTTTCAAGTCCGCCTCATTGACTTCCCTCAACAGAATTGTGGACGTTAGTTGTCCTTTATCACTCTGCCATTTTGTGAATTGCTGTGCCCCTGAGCTCCATTTCTCAAGTCGTTTTTTGTGAGCTGAACGCAAGTCCAAAATTTTGGATCATGTCCTATACTGGTTCCCGGTGGGTGGCTGAGACTTTGGTTAATTCTTCTTCCTGCCGGGAAATTAGAGTGACATGTGCCCGTCCAAATGCCTAACAGCTACTCTCTCATGGGTTCTCCCTCGTCCCTTCCATCCTCTGCCAAATTGGGAACCTGTGCAAACCAGGAGGTTAAAGGGCCTGTCTCTCCAAGTTGGCAGATTGATAGTAAGGCAGTTGGAAAGTCAAACTGGAGCACCAGGAGAGGGACTATTAGTTGAGTTTTAGAAACCTTTTGTATTCACAGTGTGTCCATTCTCTAGGTTTCCTGTACATGTTATAGCTGTAGTAATATTTCCTTGAACCTGGAGAGTTGGGACCCATGGAATGGGGGCCATGCATTATTGCTTGAAAGGGTCTGCATTTGCTCACCCAATCTCACCAATCCTCTCAGTCCCAAGTGTCCAGCCTTATGCCACATCCAGCTGTCATTGTAGATAGGGTCTCTCCAGGTTTCCTCAGACACCCTGAGGGAATTGTAAAGAATTTCCCTGTTTTTTGGTTTTGCTTTTGAAATTCCTTTTTATAGTGGGTTTGAGCTGATTCTCGCTGCCATGATTATGCCACTCTAGATACACTTGATTCCCTTATGGAGACATATCAATACATAGGTTTTAAGATTCTTACTAGTCAGATATATTCCTCTGTGGGAAATATGGGGTTTTGAGTCTCTTTCACTGAGGAAGGTGTCGGTCTTGTCAATTCCAAAGTTGGTTTTTGAAACGGTCCCTGTGCTTATATCAAACTCTGGTTTTATGCATCACGCCACCTCTCCTTCCCCTTTATGCAGGCATAAGAGTGTTTTCTAAATGTGACACTCTGTTCTCTTTCCTAACTCAGTTCACGTGTAGCCATGTTTACAGGGTCTTCATAAGTGATATCTTATGATAAGTTTCTTTTTCTGTGTGACTTATTTCACTTAGAATCATCGTACCTGAATCCACTCACTTTGCTGCTACTGGTCTTATGACATTGATTTCATGGCTGAGGGATATTCCATCGTATGTAAGTACCACAATGTTTTGAACCATTTTTATATTTCCTGGGATATTTAAGGTGTACCCAAATTGAGGTTCTTGTAGTCAGTGCAGCCCTAAATTTGGAGGTTGCTCTTTCTTATTGATTTTCAGTTTTCCCAAGGTATATTCCCTAGACTGGAAGTGGCCTTGGCTCTGTAGCTCTGTTGTTTACTTTTTTTAGGGAACACAATGCACTCCTCCAGTGAGGCAGTTGGCAGTTTACATCCCGCCCATCAGCATAACAAGGCTCCCTGTTCTCCAGGGCCTGTCTTGCCTTTCTGGTTTTTACACATTTTGTGGATGTCCCTTTTGACCGGTTGGAAGTGATACTTATTTGTAGTGCAGATTTGCATTGCCCGCTTGCTTGCTTGGCCAAAATGGGAGTATGCGTTTTCTCCTGAATATATTCAGGAGAAAACGCATACTCACTTTTTGGCCAAGTGCACCATTTTCCAAGTTGTGCCCCTCTTCCTGTGCTTTACAGGCGATTCCAACGTACCTCTTGAAATCTGTTTCCTGCTATTTTGCCTCGCTTTCAAGTCCGCCTCGTTGACTTCCCTCAACAGATTTTTGGACGATAGTTGTCCTTTATCACTCTGCCAGTTTGTGAATTGCTGTGCCCCTGAGCTCCATTTCTCAACTCGTTTTTTGTGAGCTGAACGCAAGTCCAAAATTTTGGATCATGTCCTATACTGGTTCCCGGTGGGTGGCTGAGACTTTGGTTAATACTTCTTCGTGCCGGGAAATTAGAGTGACATGTGCCCGTCCAAATGCCTAACAGCTACTCTCTCATGGGTTCTCCCTCGTCCCTTCCATCCTCTGCCAAATTGGGAACCTGTGCAAACCAGGAGGTTAAAGGGCCTGTCTCTCCAAGTTGGGAGATTGATAGTAAGGCAGTTGGAAAGTCAAACTGGAGCACCAGGAGAGGGACTATTCGTTGAGTTTTAGAAACCTTTCGTATTCACAGTGTGTCCATTCTCTAGGTTTCCTGTACATGTTATAGCTGTAGTAATATTCCCTTGAACCTGGAGAGTTGGGACCCATGGAAAGGGGGCCATGCATTATTGCTTGAAAGCGTCTGCATTTGCTCACCCAATCTCACCAATCCTCTCAGTCCCAAGTGTCCAGCCTTATGCCACATCCAGCTGTCATTGTAGATAGGGTCTTTCCAGGTTTCCTAAGACACCCTGAAGGCATTGTAAAGAATTTCCCTGTTTTTTGGTTTTGCTTTTGAAATTCCTTTTTATAGTGGGTTTGAGCTGATTCTCGCTGCCATGTTTATGCCACTCTAGACACACTTGATTCCCTTATGGAGACATATCAATACATAGGTTTTAAGATTCTTACTAGTCAGATATATTCCTCTGTGGGAAATATGGGGTTTTGAGTCTCTTTCACTGAGGAAGGTGTCGGTCTTGTCAATTCCAAAGTTGGTTTTTGAAACGGTCCCTGTGCTTATATCAAACTCTGGTTTTATGCATCACGCCACCTCTCCTTCCCCTTTATGCAGGCATAAGAGTGTTTTCTAAATGTGAGACTCTGTTCTCTTTCCTAACTCAGTTCACGTGTAGCCATGTTTACAGGGTCTTCATAAGTGATATCTTATGATAAGTTTCTTTTTCTGTGTGACTTATTTCACTTAGAATCATCGTACCTGAATCCTCTCACTTTGCTGCTACTGGTCTTATGACATTGATTTCATGGCTGAGGGATATTCCATCGTACGTAATACCACAATGTTTTGAACCATTTTTATATTTCCTGGGATATTTAAGGTGTACCCAAGTTGAGGTTCTTGTAGTCAGTGCAGCCCTAAATTTGGAGGTTGCTCTTTCTTATTGATTTTCAGTTTTCCCAAGGTATATTCCCTAGACTGGAAGTGGCCTTGGCTCTGTAGCTCTGTTGTTTACTTGTTTTAGGGAACACAATGCACTCCTCCAGTGAGGCAGTTGGCAATTGACATCCCGCCCATCAGCATAACAAGGCTCCCTGTTCTCCAGGGCCTGTCTTGCCTTTCTGGTTTTTACACATTTTGTGGATGTCCCTTTTGACCGGTGGGAAGTGATACTTCTTTGTAGTGCAGATTTGCATTGCCCGCTTGCTTGCTTGGCCAAAAAGGGCGTATGTGTTTTCTCCTGAATATATTCAGGAGAAAACGCATACGCCCTTTTTGGCCAAGTGCATCATTGTCCAAGTTGTGCCCCTCTTCCTGTGCTTTACAGGCGATTCCAAGGTACCTCTTGAAATCTGTTTCCTGCTATTTTGCCTGGCTTTCAAGTCCGCCTCATTGACTTCCCTCAACAGAATTGTGGACGTTAGTTGTCCTTTATCACTCTGCCAGTTTGTGAATTGCTGTGCCCCTGAGCTCCATTTCTCAAGTCGTTTTTTGTGAGCTGAACGCAAGTCCAAAATTTTGGATCATGTCCTATACTGGTTCCCGGTGGGTGGCTGAGACTTTGGTTAATTCTTCTTCCTGCCGGGAAATTAGAGTGACATGTGCCCGTCCAAATGCCTAACAGCTACTCTCTCATGGGTTCTCCCTCGTCCCTTCCATCCTCTGCCAAATTGGGAACCTGTGCAAACCAGGAGGTTAAAGGGCCTGTCTCTCCAAGTTGGCAGATTGATAGTAAGGCAGTTGGAAAGTCAAACTGGAGCACCAGGAGAGGGACTATTAGTTGAGTTTTAGAAACCTTTTGTATTCACAGTGTGTCCATTCTCTAGGTTTCCTGTACATGTTATAGCTGTAGTAATATTTCCTTGAACCTGGAGAGTTGGGACCCATGGAATGGGGGCCATGCATTATTGCTTGAAAGGGTCTGCATTTGCTCACCCAATCTCACCAATCCTCTCAGTCCCAAGTGTCCAGCCTTATGCCACATCCAGCTGTCATTGTAGATAGGGTCTCTCCAGGTTTCCTCAGACACCCTGAGGGAATTGTAAAGAATTTCCCTGTTTTTTGGTTTTGCTTTTGAAATTCCTTTTTATAGTGGGTTTGAGCTGATTCTCGCTGCCATGATTATGCCACTCTAGATACACTTGATTCCCTTATGGAGACATATCAATACATAGGTTTTAAGATTCTTACTAGTCAGATATATTCCTCTGTGGGAAATATGGGGTTTTGAGTCTCTTTCACTGAGGAAGGTGTCGGTCTTGTCAATTCCAAAGTTGGTTTTTGAAACGGTCCCTGTGCTTATATCAAACTCTGGTTTTATGCATCACGCCACCTCTCCTTCCCCTTTATGCAGGCATAAGTGTGTTTTCTAAATGTGACACTCTGTTCTCTTTCCTAACTCAGTTCACGTGTAGCCATGTTTACAGGGTCTTCATAAGTGATATCTTATGATAAGTTTCTTTTTCTGTGTGACTTATTTCACTTCGAATCATCGTACCTGAATCCACTCACTTTGCTGCTACTGGTCTTATGACATTGATTTCATGGCTGAGGGATATTCCATCGTATGTAAGTACCACAATGTTTTGAACCATTTTTATATTTCCTGGGATATTTAAGGTGTACCCAAATTGAGGTTCTTGTAGTCAGTGCAGCCCTAAATTTGGAGGTGGCTCTTTCTTATTGATTTTCAGTTTTCCCCAGGTATATTCCCTAGACTGGAAATGGCCTTGGCTCTGTAGCTCTGTTGTTTACTTTTTTTAGGGAACACAATGCACTCCTCCAGTGAGGCAGTTGGCAGTTTACATTCCGCCCATCAGCATAACAAGGCTCCCAGTTCTCCAGGGCCTGTCTTGCCTTTCTGGTTTTTACACATTTTGTGGATGTCCCTTTTGAGCGGTTGGAAGTGATACTTATTTGTAGTGCAGATTTGCATTGCCCGCTTGCTTGCTTGGCCAAAATGGGAGTATGCGTTTTCTCCTGAATATATTCAGGAGAAAACGCATACTCCCTTTTTGGCCAAGTGCACCATTGTCCAAGTTGTGCCCCTCTTCCTGTGCTTTACAGGCGATTCCAACGTACCTCTTGAAATCTGTTTCCTGCTATTTTGCCTCGCTTTCAAGTCCGCCTCATTGACTTCCCTCAACAGATTTTTGGACGATAGTTGTCCTTTATCACTCTGCCAGTTTGTGAATTGCTGTGCCCCTGAGCTCCATTTCTCAACTCGTTTTTTGTGAGCTGAACGCAAGTCCAAAATTTTGGATCATGTCCTATACTGGTTCCCGGTGGGTGGCTGAGACTTTGGTTAATTCTTCTTCGTGCCGGGAAATTAGAGTGACATGTGCCCGTCCAAATGCCTAACAGCTACTCTCTCATGGGTTTTCCCTCGTCCCTTCCATCCTCTGCCAAATTGGGAACCTGTGCAAACCAGGAGGTTAAAGGGCCTGTCTCTCCAAGTTGGGAGATTGATAGTAAGGCAGTTGGAAAGTCAAACTGGAGCACCAGGAGAGGGACTATTCGTTGAGTTTTAGAAACCTTTCGTATTCACAGTGTGTCCATTCTCTAGGTTTCCTGTACATGTTATAGCTGTAGTAATATTCCCTTGAACCTGGAGAGTTGGGACCCATGGAAAGGGGGCCATGCATTATTGCTTGAAAGCGTCTGCATTTGCTCACCCAATCTCACCAATCCTCTCAGTCCCAAGTGTCCAGCCTTATGCCACATCCAGCTGTCATTGTAGATAGGGTCTTTCCAGGTTTCCTAAGACACCCTGAAGGCATTGTAAAGAATTTCCCTGTTTTTTGGTTTTGCTTTTGAAATTCCTTTTTATAGTGGGTTTGAGATGATTCTCGCTGCCATGTTTATGCCACTCTAGATACACTTGATTCCCTTATGGAGACATATCAATACATAGGTTTTAAGATTCTTACTAGTCAGATATATTCCTCTGTGGGAAATATGGGGTTTTGAGTCTCTTTCACTGAGGAAGGTGTCGGTCTTGTCAATTCCAAAGTTGGTTTTTGAAACGGTCCCTGTGCTTATATCAAACTCTGGTTTGATGCATCACGCCACCTCTCCTTCCCCTTTATGCAGGCATAAGAGTGTTTTCTAAATGTGAGACTCTGTTCTCTTTCCTAACTCAGTTCACGTGTAGCCATGTTTACAGGGTCTTCATAAGTGATATCTTATGATAAGTTTCTTTTTCTGTGTGACTTATTTCACTTAGAATCATCGTACCTGAATCCACTCACTTTGCTGCTACTGGTCTTATGACATTGATTTCATGGCTGAGGGATATTCCATCGTATGTAAGTACCACAATGTTTTGAACCATTTTTATATTTCCTGGGATATTTAAGGTGTACCCAAATTGAGGTTCTTGTAGTCAGTGCAGCCCTAAATTTGGAGGTTGCTCTTTCTTATTGATTTTCAGTTTTCCCAAGGTATATTCCATAGACTGGAAGTGGCCTTGGCTCTGTAGCTCTGTTGTTTACTTTTTTTAGGGAACACAATGCACTCCTCCAGTGAGGCAGTTGGCAGTTTACATCCCGCCCATCAGCATAACAAGGCTCCCAGTTCTCCAGGGCCTGTCTTGCCTTTCTGGTTTTTACACATTTTGTGGATGTCCCTTTTGACCGGTTCGAAGTGATACTTCTTTGTAGTGCAGATTTGCATTGCCCGCTTGCTTGCTTGGCCAAAATGGGAGTATGCGTTTTCTCCTGAATATATTCAGGAGAAAACGCATACTCCCTTTTTGGCCAAGTGCACCATTTTCCAAGTTGTGCCCCTCTTCCTGTGCTTTACAGGCGATTCCAACGTACCTCTTGAAATCTGTTTCCTGCTATTTTGCCTCGCTTTCAAGTCCGCCTCGTTGACTTCCCTCAACAGATTTTTGGACGATAGTTGTCCTTTATCACTCTGCCAGTTTGTGAATTGCTGTGCCCCTGAGCTCCATTTCTCAACTCGTTTTTTGTGAGCTGAACGCAAGTCCAAAATTTTGGATCATGTCCTATACTGGTTCCCGGTGGGTGGCTGAGACTTTGGTTAATTCTTCTTCGTGCCGGGAAATTAGAGTGACATGTGCCCGTCCAAATGCCTAACAGCTACTCTCTCATGGGTTCTCCCTCGTCCCTTCCATCCTCTGCCAAATTGGGAACCTGTGCAAACCAGGAGGTTAAAGGGCCTGTCTCTCCAAGTTGGGAGATTGATAGTAAGGCAGTTGGAAAGTCAAACTGGAGCACCAGGAGAGGGACTATTCGTTGAGTTTTAGAAACCTTTCGTATTCACAGTGTGTCCATTCTCTAGGTTTCCTGTACATGTTATAGCTGTAGTAATATTCCCTTGAACCTGGAGAGTTGGGACCCATGGAAAGGGGGCCATGCATTATTGCTTGAAAGCGTCTGCATTTGCTCACCCAATCTCACCAATCCTCTCAGTCCCAAGTGTCCAGCCTTATGCCACATCCAGCTCTCATTGTAGATAGGGTCTTTCCAGGTTTCCTAAGACACCCTGAAGGCATTGTAAAGAATTTCCCTGTTTTTTGGTTTTGCTTTTGAAATTCCTTTTTATAGTGGGTTTGAGCTGATTCTCGCTGCCATGTTTATGCCACTCTAGACACACTTGATTCCCTTATGGAGACATATCAATACATAGGTTTTAAGATTCTTACTAGTCAGATATATTCCTCTGTGGGAAATATGGTGTTTTGAGTCTCTTTCACTGAGGAAGGTGTCGGTCTTGTCAATTCCAAAGTTGGTTTTTGAAACGGTCCCTGTGCTTATATCAAACTCTGGTTTTATGCATCACGCCACCTCTCCTTCCCCTTTATGCAGGCATAAGTGTGTTTTCTAAATGTGAGACTCTGTTCTCTTTCCTAACTCAGTTCACGTGTAGCCATGTTTACAGGGTCTTCATAAGTGATATCTTATGATAAGTTTCTTTTTCTGTGTGACTTATTTCACTTAGAATCATCGTACCTGAATCCTCTCACTTTGCTGCTACTGGTCTTATGACATTGATTTCATGGCTGAGGGATATTCCATCGTACGTAATACCACAATGTTTTGAACCATTTTTATATTTCCTGGGATATTTAAGGTGTACCCAAGTTGAGGTTCTTGTAGTCAGTGCAGCCCTAAATTTGGAGGTGGCTCTTTCTTATTGATTTTCAGTTTTCCCAAGGTATATTCCCTAGACTGGAAGTGGCCTTGGCTCTGTAGCTCTGTTGTTTACTTGTTTTAGGGAACACAATGCACTCCTCCAGTGAGGCAGTTGGCAATTGACATCCCGCCCATCAGCATAACAAGGCTCCCTGTTCTCCAGGGCCTGTCTTGCCTTTCTGGTTTTTACTCATTTTGTGGATGTCCCTTTTGACCGGTGGGAAGTGATACTTCTTTGTAGTGCAGATTTGCATTGCCCGCTTGCTTGCTTGGCCAAAAAGGGCGTATGCGTTTTCTCCTGAATATATTCAGGAGAAAACGCATACGCCCTTTTTGGCCAAGTGCATCATTGTTCAAGTTGTGCCCCTCTTACTGTGCTTTACAGGCGAATCCAAGGTACCTCTTGAAATCTGTTTCCTGCTATTTTGCCTGGCTTTCAAGTCCGCCTCATTGACTTCCCTCAACAGAATTGTGGACGTTAGTTGTCCTTTATCACTCTGCCAGTTTGTGAATTGCTGTGCCCCTGAGCTCCATTTCTCAAGTCGTTTTTTGTGAGCTGAACGCAAGTCCAAAATTTTGGATCATGTCCTATACTGGTTCCCGGTGGGTGGCTGAGACTTTGGTTAATTCTTCTTCCTGCCGGGAAATTAGAGTGACATGTGCCCGTCCAAATGCCTAACAGCTACTCTCTCATGGGTTCTCCCTCGTCCCTTCCATCCTCTGCCAAATTGGGAACCTGTGCAAACCAGGAGGTTAAAGGGCCTGTCTCTCCAAGTTGGCAGATTGATAGTAAGGCAGTTGGAAATTCAAACTGGAGCACCAGGAGAGGGACTATTAGTTGAGTTTTAGAAACCATTTGTATTCACAGTGTGTCCATTCTCTAGGTTTCCTGTACATGTTATAGCTGTAGTAATATTTCCTTGAACCTGGAGAGTTGGGACCCATGGAATGGGGGCCATGCATTATTGCTTGAAAGGGTCTGCATTTGCTCACCCAATCTCACCAATCCTCTCAGTCCCAAGTGTCCAGCCTTATGCCACATCCAGCTGTCATTGTAGATAGGGTCTCTCCAGGTTTCCTCAGACACCCTGAGGGAATTGTAAAGAATTTCCCTGTTTTTTGGTTTTGCTTTTGAAATTCCTTTTTATAGTGGGTTTGAGCTGATTCTCGCTGCCATGATTATGCCACTCAAGATACACTTGATTCCCTTATGGAGACATATCAATACATAGGTTTTAAGATTCTTACTAGTCAGATATATTCCTCTGTGGGAAATATGGGGTTTTGAGTCTCTTTCACTGAGGAAGGTGTCGGTCTTGTCAATTCCAAAGTTGGTTTTTGAAACGGTCCCTGTGCTTATATCAAACTATGGTTTTATGCATCACGCCACCTCTCCTTCCCCTTTATGCAGGCATAAGTGTGTTTTCTAAATGTGACACTCTGTTCTCTTTCCTAACTCAGTTCACGTGTAGCCATGTTTACAGGGTCTTCATAAGTGATATCTTATGATAAGTTTCTTTTTCTGTGTGAGTTATTTCACTTAGAATCATCGTACCTGAATCCACTCACTTTGCTGCTACTGGTCTTATGACATTGATTTCATGGCTGAGGGATATTCCATCGTATGTAAGTACCACAATGTTTTGAACCATTTTTATATTTCCTGGGATATTTAAGGTGTACCCAAATTGAGGTTCTTGTAGTCAGTGCAGCCTTAAATTTGGAGGTGGCTCTTTCTTATTGATTTTCAGTTTTCCCAAGGTATATTCCCTAGATTGGAAGTGGCCTTGGCTCTGTAGCTGTGTTGTTTACTTTTTTTAGTGAACACAATGCACTCCTCCAGTGAGGCAGTTGGCAGTTTACATTCCGCCTATCAGCATAACAAGGCTCCCAGTTCTCCAGGGCCTGTCTTGCCTTTCTGGTTTTTACACATTTTGTGGATGTCCCTTTTGAGCGGTTGGAAGTGATACTTATTTGTAGTGCAGATTTGCATTGCCCGCTTGCTTGCTTGGCCAAAATGGGGGTATGCGTTTTCTCCTGAATATATTCAGGAGAAAACGCATACTCCCTTTTTGGCCAAGTGCACCATTGTCCAAGTTGTGCCCCTCTTCCTGTGCTTTACAGGCGATTCCAACGTACCTCTTGAAATCTGTTTCCTGCTATTTTGCCTCGCTTTCAAGTCCGCCTCGTTGACTTCCCTCAACAGATTTTTGGACGATAGTTGTCCTTTATCACTCTGCCAGTTTGTGAATTGCTGTGCCCCTGAGCTCCATTTCTCAACTCGTTTTTTGTGAGCTGAACGCAAGTCCAAAATTTTGGATCATGTCCTATACTGGTTCCCGGTGGGTGGCTGAGACTTTGGTTAATTCTTCTTCGTGCCGGGAAATTAGAGTGACATGTGCCCGTCCAAATGCCTAACAGCTACTCTCTCATGGGTTCTCCCTCGTCCCTTCCATCCTCTGCCAAATTGGGAACCTGTGCAAACCAGGAGGTTAAAGGGCCTGTCTCTCCAAGTTGGGAGATTGATAGTAAGGCAGTTGGAAAGTCAAACTGGAGCACCAGGAGAGGGACTATTCGTTGAGTTTTAGAAACCTTTCGTATTCACAGTGTGTCCATTCTCTAGGTTTCCTGTACATGTTATAGCTGTAGTAATATTCCCTTGAACCTGGAGAGTTGGGACCCATGGAAAGGGGGCCATGCATTATTGCTTGAAAGCGTCTGCATTTGCTCACCCAATCTCACCAATCCTCTCAGTCCCAAGTGTCCAGCCTTATGCCACATCCAGCTGTCATTGTAGATAGGGTCTTTCCAGGTTTCCTAAGACACCCTGAAGGCATTGTAAAGAATTTCCCTGTTTTTTGGTTTTGCTTTTGAAATTCCTTTTTATAGTGGGTTTGAGATGATTCTCGCTGCCATGTTTATGCCACTCTAGATACACTTGATTCCCTTATGGAGACATATCAATACATAGGTTTTAAGATTCTTACTAGTCAGATATATTCCTCTGTGGGAAATATGGGGTTTTGAGTCTCTTTCACTGAGGAAGGTGTCGGTCTTGTCAATTCCAAAGTTGGTTTTTGAAACGGTCCCTGTGCTTATATCAAACTCTGGTTTTATGCATCACGCCACCTCTCCTTCCCCTTTATGCAGGCATAAGAGTGTTTTCTAAATGTGAGACTCTGTTCTCTTTCCTAACTCAGTTCACATGTAGCCATGTTTACAGGGTCTTCATAAGTGATATCTTATGATAAGTTTCTTTTTCTGTGTGACTTATTTCACTTAGAATCATCGTATCTGAATCCTCTCACTTTGCTGCTACTGGTCTTATGACATTGATTTCATGGCTGAGGAATATTCCATCGTACGTAAGTACCACAATGTTTTGAACCATTTTTATATTTCCTGGGATATTTAAGGTGTACCCAAGTTGAGGTTCTTGTAGCCAGTGCAGCCCTAAATTTGGAGGTGGCTCTTTATTATTGATTTTCAGTTTTCCCAAGGTATATTCCCTAGACTGGATGTGGCCTTGGCTCTGTAGCTCTGTTGTTTACTTGTTTTAGGGAACACAATGCACTCCTCCAGTGAGGCAGTTGGCAGTTTACATCCCGCCCATCAGCATAACAAGGCTCCCAGTTCTCCAGGGCCTGTCTTGCCTTTCTGGTTTTTACACATTTTGTGGATGTCCCTTTTGACCGGTGGGAAGTGATACTTCTTTGTAGTGCAGATTTGTATTGCCCGCTTGCTTGCTTGGCCAAAAAGGGCGTATGCGTTTTCTCCTGAATATATTCAGGAGAAAACGCATACGCCCTTTTTGGCCAAGTGCATCATTGTCCATGTTGTGCCCCTCTTCCTGTGCTTTACAGGCGATTCCAAGGTACCTCTTGAAATCTGTTTCCTGCTATTTTGCCTCGCTTTCAAGTCCGCCTCGTTGACTTCCCTCAACAGATTTTTGGACGATAGTTGTCCTTTATCACTCTGCCAGTTTGTGAATTGCTGTGCCCCTGAGCTCCATTTCTCAACTCGTTTTTTGTGAGCTGAACGCAAGTCCAAAATTTTGGATCATGTCCTATACTGGTTCCCGGTGGGTGGCTGAGACTTTGGTTAATTCTTCTTCCTGCCGGGAAATTAGAGTGACATGTGCCCGTGCAAATGCCTAACAGCTACTCTCTCATGGGTTCTCCCTCGTCCCTTCCATCCTCTGCCAAATTGGGAACCTGTGCAAACCAGGAGGTTAAAGGGCCTGTCTCTCCAAGTTGGGAGATTGATAGTAAGGCAGTTGGAAAGTCAAACTGGAGCACCAGGAGAGGGACTATTCGTTGAGTTTTAGAAACCATTCGTATTCACAGTGTGTCCATTCTCTAGGTTTCCTGTACATGTTATAGCTGTAGTAATATTCCCTTGAACCTGGAGAGTTGGGACCCATGGAATGGGGGCCATGCATTATTGCTTGAAAGGGTCTGCATTTGCTCACCCAATCTCACCAATCCTCTCAGTCCCAAGTGTCCAGCCTTATGCCACATCCAGCTGTCATTGTAGATAGGGTCTTTCCAGGTTTCCTCAGACACCCTGAAGGAATTGTAAAGAATTCCCCTGTTTTTTGGTTTTGCTTTTGAAATTCCTTTTTATAGTGGGTTTGAGCTGATTCTCGCTGCCATGTTTATGCCACTCTAGACACACTTGATTCCCTTATGGAGTCATATCAATACATAGGTTTTAAGATTCTTACTAGTCAGATATATTCCTCTGCGGGAAATATGGGGTTTTGAGTCTCTTTCACTGAGGAAGGTGTAGGTCTTGTCTATTCCAAAGTTGTTTTTTGGAACGGTCCCTGTGCTTATATCAAACTCTGGTTTTTTGCATCACCCCACCTCTCCATCCCCTTTATGCAGGCATAAGAGTGTTTTCTAAATGTGAGACTCTGTTCTCTTTCCTAAATCAGTTCACGTGTAGCCATGTTTACAGGATCTTCATAAGTGATATCTTATGATAAGTTCCTTTTTCTGTGTGACTTATTTCACTTAGAATCATCGTACCTAAATCCACTCACTTTGCTGCTACTGGTCTTATGACATTGATTTCATGGCTGAGGGATATTCCATCGTTCGTAAGTACCAAAATGTTTTGAACCATTTTTATATTTCCTGGGATATTTAAGGTGTACCCAAGTTGAGGTTCTTGTAGCCAGTGCAGCCCTAAATTTGGAGGTGGCTCTTTCTTATTGATTTTCAGTTTTCCCAAGGTATATTCCCTAGACTGGAAGTGGCCTTGGCTCTGTAGCTCTGTTGTTTACTTGTTTTAGGGAACACAATGCTCTCCTCCAGTGAGGCAGTTGGCAATTTACATCCCGCCCATCAGCATAACAAGGCTCCCAGTTCTCCAGGGCCTGTCTTGCCTTTCTGTTTTTTAAACATTTTGTGGAAGTCCCTTTTGACCGGTGGAAAGTGATACTTCTTTGTAGTGCAGATTTGCATTGCCCGCTTGCTTGCTTGGCCAAAAAGGGCGTATGCGTTTTCTCCTGAATATATTCATGAGAAAACACATACGCCCTTTTTGGCCAAGTGCATCATTGTCCAAGTTGTGCCCTTCTTCCTGTGCTTTACAGGCGATTCCAAGGTACCTCTTGAAATCTGTTTCCTGCTATTTTGCCTCGATTTCAAGTCCGCCTCGTTGACTTCCCTCAACAGATTTTTGGACAATAGTTGTCCTTTATCACTCTGCCAGTTTGTGAATTGCTGTGCCCCTGAGCTCCATTTCTCAACTCGTTTTTTGTGAGCTGAACGCAAGTCCAAAGTTTTGGATCATGTCCTATACTGGTTCCCGGTGGGTGGCTGAGACTTTTGTTAATTCTTCTTCCTGCCGGGAAATTAGAGTGACATGTGCCCGTCCAAATGCCTAACAGCTACTCTCTCATGGGTTCTCCCTCATCCCTTCCATCCTCTGCCAAATTGGGAACCTGTGCAAACCAGGAGGTTAAAGGGCCTGTCTCTCCAAGTTGGGAGATTGATAGTAAGGCAGTTGGAAAGTCAAACTGGAGCACCAGGAGAGGGACTATTCGTTGAGTTTTAGAAACCTTTCGTATTCACAGTGTGTCCATTCTCTAGGTTTCCTGTACATGTTATAGCTGTAGTAATATTCCCTTGAACCTGGAGAGTTGGGACCCATGGAAAGGGGGCCATGCATTATTGCTTGAAAGCGTCTGCATTTGCTCACCCAATCTCACCAATCCTCTCAGTCCCAAGTGTCCAGCCTTATGCCACATCCAGCTGTCATTGTAGATAGGGTCTTTCCAGGTTTCCTAAGACACCCTGAAGGCATTGTAAAGAATTTCCCTGTTTTTTGGTTTTGCTTTTGAAATTCCTTTTTATAGTGGGTTTGAGATGATTCTCGCTGCCATGTTTATGCCACTCTAGATACACTTGATTCCCTTATGGAGACATATCAATACATAGGTTTTAAGATTCTTACTAGTCAGATATATTCCTCTGTGGGAAATATGGGGTTTTGAGTCTCTTTCACTGAGGAAGGTGTCGGTCTTGTCAATTCCAAAGTTGGTTTTTGAAACGGTCCCTGTGCTTATATCAAACTCTGGTTTTATGCATCACGCCACCTCTCCTTCCCCTTTATGCAGGCATAAGAGTGTTTTCTAAATGTGAGACTCTGTTCTCTTTCCTAACTCAGTTCACATGTAGCCATGTTTACAGGGTCTTCATAAGTGATATCTTATGATAAGTTTCTTTTTCTGTGTGACTTATTTCACTTAGAATCATCGTACCTGAATCCTCTCACTTTGCTGCTACTGGTCTTATGACATTGATTTCATGGCTGAGGAATATTCCATCGTACGTAAGTACCACAATGTTTTGAACCATTTTTATATTTCCTGGGATATTTAAGGTGTACCCAAGTTGAGGTTCTTGTAGCCAGTGCAGCCCTAAATTTGGAGGTGGCTCTTTATTATTGATTTTCAGTTTTCCCAAGGTATATTCCCTAGACTGGATGTGGCCTTGGCTCTGTAGCTCTGTTGTTTACTTGTTTTAGGGAACACAATGCACTCCTCCAGTGAGGCAGTTGGCAGTTTACATCCCGCCCATCAGCATAACAAGGCTCCCAGTTCTCCAGGGCCTGTCTTGCCTTTCTGGTTTTTACACATTTTGTGGATGTCCCTTTTGACCGGTGGGAAGTGATACTTCTTTGTAGTGCAGATTTGTATTGCCCGCTTGCTTGCTTGGCCAAAAAGGGCGTATGCGTTTTCTCCTGAATATATTCAGGAGAAAACGCATACGCCCTTTTTGGCCAAGTGCATCATTGTCCAAGTTGTGCCCCTCTTCCTGTGCTTTACAGGCGATTCCAAGGTACCTCTTGAAATCTGTTTCCTGCTATTTTGCCTCGCTTTCAAGTCCGCCTCGTTGACTTCCCTCAACAGATTTTTGGACGATAGTTGTCCTTTATCACTCTGCCAGTTTGTGAATTGCTGTGCCCCTGAGCTCCATTTCTCAACTCGTTTTTTGTGAGCTGAACGCAAGTCCAAAATTTTGGATCATGTCCTATACTGGTTCCCGGTGGGTGGCTGAGACTTTGGTTAATTCTTCTTCCTGCCGGGAAATTAGAGTGACATGTGCCCGTGCAAATGCCTAACAGCTACTCTCTCATGGGTTCTCCCTCGTCCCTTCCATCCTCTGCCAAATTGGGAACCTGTGCAAACCAGGAGGTTAAAGGGCCTGTCTCTCCAAGTTGGGAGATTGATAGTAAGGCAGTTGGAAAGTCAAACTGGAGCACCAGGAGAGGGACTATTCGTTGAGTTTTAGAAACCATTCGTATTCACAGTGTGTCCATTCTCTAGGTTTCCTGTACATGTTATAGCTGTAGTAATATTCCCTTGAACCTGGAGAGTTGGGACCCATGGAATGGGGGCCATGCATTATTGCTTGAAAGGGTCTGCATTTGCTCACCCAATCTCACCAATCCTCTCAGTCCCAAGTGTCCATCCTTATGCCACATCCAGCTGTCATTGTAGATAGGGTCTTTCCAGGTTTCCTCAGACACCCTGAAGGAATTGTAAAGAATTCCCCTGTTTTTTGGTTTTGCTTTTGAAATTCCTTTTTATAGTGGGTTTGAGCTGATTCTCGCTGCCATGTTTATGCCACTCTAGACACACTTGATTCCCTTATGGAGTCATATCAATACATAGGTTTTAAGATTCTTACTAGTCAGATATATTCCTCTGCGGGAAATATGGGGTTTTGAGTCTCTTTCACTGAGGAAGGTGTAGGTCTTGTCTATTCCAAAGTTGTTTTTTGGAACGGTCCCTGTGCTTATATCAAACTCTGGTTTTTTGCATCACCCCACCTCTCCATCCCCTTTATGCAGGCATAAGAGTGTTTTCTAAATGTGAGACTCTGTTCTCTTTCCTAAATCAGTTCACATGTAGCCATGTTTACAGGATCTTCATAAGTGATATCTTATGATAAGTTCCTTTTTCTGTGTGACTTATTTCACTTAGAATCATCGTACCTAAATCCACTCACTTTGCTGCTACTGGTCTTATGACATTGATTTCATGGCTGAGGGATATTCCATCGTTCGTAAGTACCAAAATGTTTTGAACCATTTTTATATTTCCTGGGATATTTAAGGTGTACCCAAGTTGAGGTTCTTGTAGTCAGTGCAGCCCTAAATTTGGAGGTGGCTCTTTCTTATTGATTTTCAGTTTTCCCAAGGTATATTCCCTAGACTGGAAGTGGCCTTGTCTCTGTAGCTCTGTTGTTTACTTGTTTTAGGGAACACAATGCACTCCTCCAGTGAGGCAGTTGGCAATTTACATCCCACCCATCAGCATAAAAATGCTCCCTGTTCTCCAGGGCCTGTCTTGCCTTTCTGGTTTTTACACATTTTGTGGATGTCCCTTTTGACCGGTGGGAAGTGATACTTCTTTGTAGTGCAGATTTGCATTGCCCGCTTGCTTGCTTGGCCAAAAAGGGCGTATGCGTTTTCTCCTGAATATATTCAGGAGAAAACGCATACGCCCTTTTTGGCCAAGTGCACCATTGTCCAAGTTGTACCCCTCTTCCTGTGCTTTACAGGTGATTCCAAGGTACCTCTTGAAATCTGTTTCCTGCTATTTTGCCTCGCTTTCAAGTCCACCTCGTTGACTTCCCTCAACAGATTTTTGGACGATAGTTGTCCTTTATCACTCTGCCAGTTTGTGAATTGCTGTGCCCCTGAGCTCCATTTCTCAACTCGTTTTTTGTGAGCTGAACGCAAGTCCAAAATTTTGGATCATGTCCTATACTGGTTCCCGGTGGGTGGCTGAGACTTTGGTTAATTCTTCTTCCTGCCGGGAAATTAGAGTGACATGTGCCCGTCCAAATGCCTAACAGCTACTCTCTCATGGGTTCTCCCTCGTCCCTTCCATCCTCTGCCAAATTGGGAACCTGTGCAAACCAGGAGGTTAAAGAGCCTGTCTCTCCAAGTTGGGAGATTGATAGTAAGGCAGTTGGAAAGTCAAACTGGAGCACCAGGAGAGGGACTATTCGTTGAGTTTTAGAAACCTTTCGTATTCACAGTGTGTCCATTCTCTAGGTTTCCTGTACATGTTATAGCTGTAGTAATATTCCCTTGAACCTGGAGAGTTGGGACCCATGGAATGGGGGCCATGCATTATTGCTTGAAAGCGTCTGCATTTGCTCACCCAATCTCACCAATCCTCTCAGTCCCAAGTGTCCAGCCTTATGCCACATACAGCTGTCATTGTAGATAGGGTCTTTCCAGGTTTCCTCAGACACCCTGAAGGAATTGTAAAGAATTTCCCTGTTTTTTGGTTTTGCTTTTGAAATTCCCTTTTATAGTGGGTTTGAGCTGATTCTCGCTGCCATGTTTATGCCACTGTAGACACACTTGATTCCCTTATGGAGTCATATCAATACATAGGTTTTAAGATTTTTACTAGTCAGATATATTCCTCTGTGGGAAATATGGGGTTTTGAGTCTCTTTCACTGAGGAAGGTGTAGGTCTTGTCTATTCCAAAGTTGGTTTTTGAAACGGTCCCTGTGCTTATATCAAACTGTGGTTTTATGCATCAACCCACCTCTCATTCCCCTTTATGCAGGCATAAGAGTGTTTTCTAAATGTGAGACTCTGTTCTCTTTCCTAACTCAGTTCACGTGTAGCCATGTTTACAGGATCTTCATAAGTGATATCTTATGACAAGTTTCTTCTTCTGTGTGACTTATTTCACTTAGAATCATCGTACCTGAATCCTCTCACTTTGCTGCTACTGGTCTTATGACATTGATTTCATGGCTGAGGAATATTCCATCGTACGTAAGTACCACAATGTTTTGAACCATTTTTATATTTCCTGGGATATTTAAGGTGTACCCAAGTTGAGGTTCTTGTAGTCAGTGCAGCCCTATATTTGGAGGTGGCTCTTTCTTATTGATTTTCAGTTTTCCCAAGGTATATTCCCTAGACTGGAAGTGGCCTTGGCTCTGTAGCTCTGTTGTTTACTTGTTTTAGGGAACACAATGCACTCCTCCAGTGAGGCAGTTGGCAATTGACATCCCGTCCATCAGCATAACAAGGCTCCCTGTTCTCCAGGGCCTGTTTTGCCTTTCTGGTTTTTACACATTTTGTGGATGTCCCTTTTGAACGGTGGGAAGTGATACTTCTTTGTAGTGCAGATTTGCATTGCCCGCTTGCTTGCTTGGCCAAAAAGGGCGTATGCGTTTTCTCCTGAATATATTCAGGAGAAAACGCATACGCCCTTTTTGGCCAAGTGCATCATTGTCCAAGTTGTGCCCCTCTTCCTGTGCTTTACAGGCGATTCCAAGGTACCTCTTGAAATCTGTTTCCTGCTATTTTGCCTCGCTTTCAAGTCCGCCTCGTTGACTTCCCTCAACAGATTTTTGGACGATAGTTGTCCTTTATCACTCTGCCAGTTTGTGAATTGCTGTGCCCCTGAGCTCCATTTCTCAACTCGTTTTTTGTGAGCTGAACGCAAGTCCAAAATTTTGGATCATGTCCTATACTGGTTCCCGGTGGGTGGCTGAGACTTTGGTTAATTCTTCTTCCTGCCGGGAAATTAGAGTGACATGTGCCCGTCCAAATGCCTAACAGCTACTCTCTCATGGGTTCTCCCTCGTCCCTTCCATCCTCTGCCAAATTGGGAACCTGTGCAAACCAGGAGGTTAAAGGGCCTGTCTCTCCAAGTTGGGAGATTGATAGTAAGGCAGTTGGAAAGTCAAACTGGAGCACCAGGAGAGGGACTATTCGTTAAGTTTTAGAAAACTTTCGTATTTACAGTGTGTCCGTTCTCTAGGTTTCCTGTACATGTTATAGCTGTAGTAATATTCCCTTGAACCTGGAGAGTTGGGACCCATGGAATGGGGGCCATGCATTATTGCTTGAAAGGGTCTGCATTTGCTCACCCAATCTCACCAATCCTCTCAGTCCCAAGTGTCCAGCCTTATGCCACATCCAGCTCTCATTGTAGATAGGGTCTTTCCAGGTTTCCTCAGACACCCTGAAGGAATTGTAAAGAATTTCCCTGTTTTTTGGTTTTGCTTCTGAAATTCCTTTTTATAGTGGGTTTGAGCTGATACTCGCTGCCATGTTTATGCCACTCTAGATACACTTGATTCCCTTATGGAGACATATCAATACATAGGTTTTAAGATTCTTACTAGTCAGATATATTCCTCTGTGGGAAATATGGGGTTTTGAGTCTCTTTCACTGAGGAAGGTGTCGGTCTTGTCAATTCCAAAGTTGGTTTTTGAAACGGTCCCTGTGCTTATATCAAACTCTGGTTTTATGCATCACGCCACCTCTCCTTCCCCTTTATGCAGGCATAAGAGTGTTTTCTAAATGTGAGACTCTGTTCTCTTTCCTAACTCAGTTCACGTTTAGCCATGTTTACAGGATCTTCATAAGTGATATCTTATGATAAGTTTCTTTTACTGTGTGATTTATTTCACTTAGAATCATCGTACCTGAATCCTCTCACTTTGCTGCTACTGGTCTTATGACATTGATTTCATGGCTGAGGGATATTCCTTTGTACATAATACCACAATGTTTTGAACCATTTTTATATTTCCTGGGATATTTAAGGTGTACCCAAGTTGAGGTTCTTGTAGCCAGTGCAGCCCTAAATTTGGAGGTGGCTCTTTCTTATTGATTTTCAGTTTTCCCAAGGTATATTCCCTAGACTGGAAGTGGCCTTGGCTCTGTAGCTCTGTTGTTTACTTGTTTTAGGGAACACAATGCTCTCCTGCAGTGAGGCAGTTGGCAATTTACATCCCGCCCATCAGCATAACAAGGCTCCCAGTTCTCCAGGGCCTGTCTTGCCTTTCTGTTTTTTAAACATTTTGTGGAAGTCCCTTTTGACCGGTGGAAAGTGATACTTCTTTGTAGTGCAGATTTGCATTGCCCGCTTGCTTGCTTGGCCAAAAAGGGCGTATGCGTTTTCTCCTGAATATATTCATGAGAAAACACATACGCCCTTTTTGGCCAAGTGCATCATTGTCCAAGTTGTGCCCTTCTTCCTGTGCTTTACAGGCGATTCCAAGGTACCTCTTGAAATCTGTTTCCTGCTATTTTGCCTCGATTTCAAGTCCGCCTCGTTGACTTCCCTCAACAGATTTTTGGACAATAGTTGTCCTTTATCACTCTGCCAGTTTGTGAATTGCTGTGCCCCTGAGCTCCATTTCTCAACTCGTTTTTTGTGAGCTGAACGCAAGTCCAAAGTTTTGGATCATGTCCTATACTGGTTCCCGGTGGGTGGCTGAGACTTTTGTTAATTCTTCTTCCTGCCGGGAAATTAGAGTGACATGTGCCCGTCCAAATGCCTAACAGCTACTCTCTCATGGGTTCTCCCTCATCCCTTCCATCCTCTGCCAAATTGGGAACCTGTGCAAACCAGGAGGTTAAAGGGCCTGTCTCTCCAAGTTGGGAGATTGATAGTAAGGCAGTTGGAAAGTCAAACTGGAGCACCAGGAGAGGGACTATTCGTTGAGTTTTAGAAACCTTTCGTATTCACAGTGTGTCCATTCTCTAGGTTTCCTGTACATGTTATAGCTGTAGTAATATTCCCTTGAACCTGGAGAGTTGGGACCCATGGAAAGGGGGCCATGCATTATTGCTTGAAAGCGTCTGCATTTGCTCACCCAATCTCACCAATCCTCTCAGTCCCAAGTGTCCAGCCTTATGCCACATCCAGCTGTCATTGTAGATAGGGTCTTTCCAGGTTTCCTAAGACACCCTGAAGGCATTGTAAAGAATTTCCCTGTTTTTTGGTTTTGCTTTTGAAATTCCTTTTTATAGTGAGTTTGAGATGATTCTCGCTGCCATGTTTATGCTACTCTAGATACACTTGATTCCCTTATGGAGACATATCAATACATAGGTTTTAAGATTCTTACTAGTCAGATATATTCCTCTGTGGGAAATATGGGGTTTTGAGTCTCTTTCACTGAGGAAGGTGTCGGTCTTGTCAATTCCAAAGTTGGTTTTTGAAACGGTCCCTGTGCTTATATCAAACTCTGGTTTTATGCATCACGCCACCTCTCCTTCCCCTTTATGCAGGCATAAGAGTGTTTTCTAAATGTGAGACTCTGTTCCCTTTCCTAACTCAGTTCACATGTAGCCATGTTTACAGGGTCTTCATAAGTGATATCTTATGATAAGTTTCTTTTTCTGTGTGACTTATTTCACTTAGAATCATCGTACCTGAATCCTCTCACTTTGCTGCTACTGGTCTTATGACATTGATTTCATGGCTGAGGAATATTCCATCGTACGTAAGTACCACAATGTTTTGAACCATTTTTATATTTCCTGGGATATTTAAGGTGTACCCAAGTTGAGGTTCTTGTAGCCAGTGCAGCCCTAAATTTGGAGGTGGCTCTTTATTATTGATTTTCAGTTTTCCCAAGGTATATTCCCTAGACTGGATGTGGCCTTGGCTCTGTAGCTCTGTTGTTTACTTGTTTTAGGGAACACAATGCACTCCTCCAGTGAGGCAGTTGGCAGTTTACATCCCGCCCATCAGCATAACAAGGCTCCCAGTTCTCCAGGGCCTGTCTTGCCTTTCTGGTTTTTACACATTTTGTGGATGTCCCTTTTGACCGGTGGGAAGTGATACTTCTTTGTAGTGCAGATTTGTATTGCCCGCTTGCTTGCTTGGCCAAAAAGGGCGTATGCGTTTTCTCCTGAATATATTCAGGAGAAAACGCATACGCCCTTTTTGGCCAAGTGCATCATTGTCCAAGTTGTGCCCCTCTTCCTGTGCTTTACAGGCGATTCCAAGGTACCTCTTGAAATCTGTTTCCTGCTATTTTGCCTCGCTTTCAAGTCCGCCTCGTTGACTTCCCTCAACAGATTTTTGGACGATAGTTGTCCTTTATCACTCTGCCAGTTTGTGAATTGCTGTGCCCCTGAGCTCCATTTCTCAACTCGTTTTTTGTGAGCTGAACGCAAGTCCAAAATTTTGGATCATGTCCTATACTGGTTCCCGGTGGGTGGCTGAGACTTTGGTTAATTCTTCTTCCTGCCGGGAAATTAGAGTGACATGTGCCCGTGCAAATGCCTAACAGCTACTCTCTCATGGGTTCTCCCTCGTCCCTTCCATCCTCTGCCAAATTGGGAACCTGTGCAAACCAGGAGGTTAAAGGGCCTGTCTCTCCAAGTTGGGAGATTGATAGTAAGGCAGTTGGAAAGTCAAACTGGAGCACCAGGAGAGGGACTATTCGTTGAGTTTTAGAAACCATTCGTATTCACAGTGTGTCCATTCTCTAGGTTTCCTGTACATGTTATAGCTGTAGTAATATTCCCTTGAACCTGGAGAGTTGGGACCCATGGAATGGGGGCCATGCATTATTGCTTGAAAGGGTCTGCATTTGCTCACCCAATCTCACCAATCCTCTCAGTCCCAAGTGTCCATCCTTATGCCACATCCAGCTGTCATTGTAGATAGGGTCTTTCCAGGTTTCCTCAGACACCCTGAAGGAATTGTAAAGAATTCCCCTGTTTTTTGGTTTTGCTTTTGAAATTCCTTTTTATAGTGGGTTTGAGCTGATTCTCGCTGCCATGTTTATGCCACTCTAGACACACTTGATTCCCTTATGGAGTCATATCAATACATAGGTTTTAAGATTCTTACTAGTCAGATATATTCCTCTGCGGGAAATATGGGGTTTTGAGTCTCTTTCACTGAGGAAGGTGTAGGTCTTGTCTATTCCAAAGTTGTTTTTTGGAACGGTCCCTGTGCTTATATCAAACTCTGGTTTTTTGCATCACCCCACCTCTCCATCCCCTTTATGCAGGCATAAGAGTGTTTTCTAAATGTGAGACTCTGTTCTCTTTCCTAAATCAGTTCACGTGTAGCCATGTTTACAGGATCTTCATAAGTGATATCTTATGATAAGTTCCTTTTTCTGTGTGACTTATTTCACTTAGAATCATCGTACCTAAATCCACTCACTTTGCTGCTACTGGTCTTATGACATTGATTTCATGGCTGAGGGATATTCCATCGTTCGTAAGCACCAAAATGTTTTGAACCATTTTTATATTTCCTGGGATATTTAAGGTGTACCCAAGTTGAGGTTCTTGTAGTCAGTGCAGCCCTAAATTTGGAGGTGGCTCTTTCTTATTGATTTTCAGTTTTCCCAAGGTATATTCCCTAGACTGGAAGTGGCCTTGTCTCTGTAGCTCTGTTGTTTACTTGTTTTAGGGAACACAATGCACTCCTCCAGTGAGGCAGTTGGCAATTTACATCCCACCCATCAGCATAAAAATGCTCCCTGTTCTCCAGGGCCTGTCTTGCCTTTCTGGTTTTTACACATTTTGTGGATGTCCCTTTTGACCGGTGGGAAGTGATACTTCTTTGTAGTGCAGATTTGCATTGCCCGCTTGCTTGCTTGGCCAAAAAGGGCGTATGCGTTTTCTCCTGAATATATTCAGGAGAAAACGCATACGCCCTTTTTGGCCAAGTGCACCATTGTCCAAGTTGTACCCCTCTTCCTGTGCTTTACAGGTGATTCCAAGGTACCTCTTGAAATCTGTTTCCTGCTATTTTGCCTCGCTTTCAAGTCCGCCTCGTTGACTTCCCTCAACAGATTTTTGGACGATAGTTGTCCTTTATCACTCTGCCAGTTTGTGAATTGCTGTGCCCCTGAGCTCCATTTCTCAACTCGTTTTTTGTGAGCTGAACGCAAGTCCAAAATTTTGGATCATGTCCTATACTGGTTCCCGGTGGGTGGCTGAGACTTTGGTTAATTCTTCTTCCTGCCGGGAAATTAGAGTGACATGTGCCCGTCCAAATGCCTAACAGCTACTCTCTCATGGGTTCTCCCTCGTCCCTTCCATCCTCTGCCAAATTGGGAACCTGTGCAAACCAGGAGGTTAAAGAGCCTGTCTCTCCAAGTTGGGAGATTGATAGTAAGGCAGTTGGAAAGTCAAACTGGAGCACCAGGAGAGGGACTATTCGTTGAGTTTTAGAAACCTTTCGTATTCACAGTGTGTCCATTCTCTAGGTTTCCTGTACATGTTATAGCTGTAGTAATATTCCCTTGAACCTGGAGAGTTGGGACCCATGGAATGGGGGCCATGCATTATTGCTTGAAAGCGTCTGCATTTGCTCACCCAATCTCACCAATCCTCTCAGTCCCAAGTGTCCAGCCTTATGCCACATACAGCTGTCATTGTAGATAGGGTCTTTCCAGGTTTCCTCAGACACCCTGAAGGAATTGTAAAGAATTTCCCTGTTTTTTGGTTTTGCTTTTGAAATTCCCTTTTATAGTGGGTTTGAGCTGATTCTCGCTTCCATGTTTATGCCACTGTAGACACACTTGATTCCCTTATGGAGTCATATCAATACATAGGTTTTAAGATTTTTACTAGTCAGATATATTCCTCTGTGGGAAATATGGGGTTTTGAGTCTCTTTCACTGAGGAAGGTGTAGGTCTTGTCTATTCCAAAGTTGGTTTTTGAAACGGTCCCTGTGCTTATATCAAACTGTGGTTTTATGCATCAACCCACCTCTCATTCCCCTTTATGCAGGCATAAGAGTGTTTTCTAAATGTGAGACTCTGTTCTCTTTCCTAACTCAGTTCACGTGTAGCCATGTTTACAGGATCTTCATAAGTGATATCTTATGACAAGTTTCTTCTTCTGTGTGACTTATTTCACTTAGAATCATCGTACCTGAATCCTCTCACTTTGCTGCTACTGGTCTTATGACATTGATTTCATGGCTGAGGAATATTCCATCGTACGTAAGTACCACAATGTTTTGAACCATTTTTATATTTCCTGGGATATTTAAGGTGTACCCAAGTTGAGGTTCTTGTAGTCAGTGCAGCCCTATATTTGGAGGTGGCTCTTTCTTATTGATTTTCAGTTTTCCCAAGGTATATTCCCTAGACTGGAAGTGGCCTTGGCTCTGTAGCTCTGTTGTTTACTTGTTTTAGGGAACACAATGCACTCCTCCAGTGAGGCAGTTGGCAATTGACATCCCGTCCATCAGCATAACAAGGCTCCCTGTTCTCCAGGGCCTGTCTTGCCTTTCTGGTTTTTACACATTTTGTGGATGTCCCTTTTGAACGGTGGGAAGTGATACTTCTTTGTAGTGCAGATTTGCATTGCCCGCTTGCTTGCTTGGCCAAAAAGGGCGTATGCGTTTTCTCCTGAATATATTCAGGAGAAAACGCATACGCCCTTTTTGGCCAAGTGCATCATTGTCCAAGTTGTGCCCCTCTTCCTGTGCTTTACAGGCGATTCCAAGGTACCTCTTGAAATCTGTTTCCTGCTATTTTGCCTCGCTTTCAAGTCCGCCTCGTTGACTTCCCTCAACAGATTTTTGGACGATAGTTGTCCTTTATCACTCTGCCAGTTTGTGAATTGCTGTGCCCCTGAGCTCCATTTCTCAACTCGTTTTTTGTGAGCTGAACGCAAGTCCAAAATTTTGGATCATGTCCTATACTGGTTCCCGGTGGGTGGCTGAGACTTTGGTTAATTCTTCTTCCTGCCGGGAAATTAGAGTGACATGTGCCCGTCCAAATGCCTAACAGCTACTCTCTCATGGGTTCTCCCTCGTCCCTTCCATCCTCTGCCAAATTGGGAACCTGTGCAAACCAGGAGGTTAAAGGGCCTGTCTCTCCAAGTTGGGAGATTGATAGTAAGGCAGTTGGAAAGTCAAACTGGAGCACCAGGAGAGGGACTATTCGTTAAGTTTTAGAAAACTTTCGTATTTACAGTGTGTCCGTTCTCTAGGTTTCCTGTACATGTTATAGCTGTAGTAATATTCCCTTGAACCTGGAGAGTTGGGACCCATGGAATGGGGGCCATGCATTATTGCTTGAAAGGGTCTGCATTTGCTCACCCAATCTCACCAATCCTCTCAGTCCCAAGTGTCCAGCCTTATGCCACATCCAGCTCTCATTGTAGATAGGGTCTTTCCAGGTTTCCTCAGACACCCTGAAGGAATTGTAAAGAATTTCCCTGTTTTTTGGTTTTGCTTTTGAAATTCCTTTTTATAGTGGGTTTGAGCTGATACTCGCTGCCATGTCTATGCCACTCTAGATACACTTGATTCCCTTATGGAGACATATCAATACATAGGTTTTAAGATTCTTACTAGTCAGATATATTCCTCTGTGGGAAATATGGGGTTTTGAGTCTCTTTCACTGAGGAAGGTGTCGGTCTTGTCAATTCCAAAGTTGGTTTTTGAAACGGTCCCTGTGCTTATATCAAACTCTGGTTTTATGCATCACGCCACCTCTCCTTCCCCTTTATGCAGGCATAAGAGTGTTTTCTAAATGTGAGACTCTGTTCTCTTTCCTAACTCAGTTCACGTGTAGCCATGTTTACAGGATCTTCATAAGTGATATCTTATGATAAGTTTCTTTTACTGTGTGATTTATTTCACTTAGAATCATCGTACCTGAATCCTCTCACTTTGCTGCTACTGGTCTTATGACATTGATTTCATGGCTGAGGGATATTCCTTTGTACATAATACCACAATATTTTGAACCATTTTTATATTTCCTGGGATATTTAAGGTGTACCCAAGTTGAGGTTCTTGTAGTCAGTGCAGCCCTAAATTTGGAGGTGGCTCTTTCTTATTGATTTTCAGTTTTCCCAAGGTATATTCCCTAGACTGGAAGTGGCCTTGTCTCTGTAGCTCTGTTGTTTACTTGTTTTAGGGAACACAATGCACTCCTCCAGTGAGGCAGTTGGCAAGTTACATCCCGCCCATCAGCATAACAAGGCTCCCTGTTCTCCAGGGCCTGTCTTGCCTTTCTGGTTTTTACACATTTTGTGGATGTCCCTTTTGACCGGTGGGAAGTGATACTTCTTTGTAGTGCAGATTTGCATTGCCCGCTTGCTTGCTTGGCCAAAAAGGGCGTATGCGTTTTCTCCTGAATATATTCAGGAGAAAACGCATACGCCCTTTTTGGCCAAGTGCATCATTGTCCAAGTTGTGCCCCTCTTCCTGTGCTTTACAGGCGATTCCAAGGTACCTCTTGAAATCTGTTTCCTGCTATTTTGCCTGGCTTTCAAGTCCGCCTCATTGACTTCCCTCAACAGAATTGTGGACGTTAGTTGTCCTTTATCACTCTGCCATTTTGTGAATTGCTGTGCCCCTGAGCTCCATTTCTCAAGTCGTTTTTTGTGAGCTGAACGCAAGTCCAAAATTTTGGATCATGTCCTATACTGGTTCCCGGTGGGTGGCTGAGACTTTGGTTAATTCTTCTTCCTGCCGGGAAATTAGAGTGACATGTGCCCGTGCAAATGCCTAACAGCTACTCTCTCATGGGTTCTCCCTCGTCCCTTCCATCCTCTGCCAAATTGGGAACCTGTGCAAACCAGGAGGTTAAAGTGCCTGTCTCTCCAAGTTGGCAGATTGATAGTAAGGCAGTTGGAAAGTCAAACTGGAGCACCAGGAGAGGGACTATTAGTTGAGTTTTAGAAACCTTTTGTATTCACAGTGTGTCCATTCTCTAGGTTTCCTGTACATGTTATAGCTGTAGTAATATTCCCTTGAACCTGGAGAGTTGGGACCCATGGAATGGGGGCCATGCATTATTGCTTGAAAGGGTCCGCATTTGCTCACCCAATCTCACCAATCCTCTCAGTCCCAAGTGTCCAGCCTTATGCCACATCCAGCTGTCATTGTAGATAGTGTCTCTCCAGGTTTCCTCAGACACCCTGAGGGAATTGTAAAGAATTTCCCTGTTTTTTGGTTTTGCTTTTGAAATTCCTTTTTATAGTGGGTTTGAGCTGATTCTCGCTGCCATGATTATGCCACTCTAGATACACTTGATTCCCTTATGGAGACATATCAATACATAGGTTTTAAGATTCTTACTAGTCAGATATATTCCTCTGTGGGAAATATGGGGTTTTGAGTCTCTTTCACTGAGGAAGGTGTCGGTCTTGTCAATTCCAAAGTTGGTTTTTGAAACGGTCCCTGTGCTTATATCAAACTCTGGTTTTATGCATCACGCCACCTCTCCTTCCCCTTTATGCAGGCATAAGAGTGTTTTCTAAATGTGACACTCTGTTCTCTTTCCTAACTCAGTTCACGTGTAGCCATGTTTACAGGGTCTTCATAAGTGATATCTTATGATAAGTTTCTTTTTCTGTGTGACTTATTTCACTTCGAATCATCGTACCTGAATCCACTCACTTTGCTGCTACTGGTCTTATGACATTGATTTCATGGCTGAGGGATATTCCATCGTATGTAAGTACCACAATGTTTTGAACCATTTTTATATTTCCTGGGATATTTAAGGTGTACCCAAATTGAGGTTCTTGTAGTCAGTGCAGCCCTAAATTTGGAGGTTGCTCTTTCTTATTGATTTTCAGTTTTCCCAAGGTATATTCCCTAGACTGGAAGTGGCCTTGGCTCTGTAGCTCTGTTGTTTACTTTTTTTAGGGAACACAATGCTCTCCTCCAGTGAGGCAGTTGGCAGTTTACATCCCGCCCATCAGCATAACAAGGCTCCCAGTTCTCCAGGGCCTGTCTTGCCTTTCTGGTTTTTACACATTTTGTGGATGTCCCTTTTGACCGGTTGGAAGTGATACTTATTTGTAGTGCAGATTTGCATTGCCCGCTTGCTTGCTTGGCCAAAATGGGAGTATGCGTTTTCTCCTGAATATATTCAGGAGAAAACGCATACTCCCTTTTTGGCCAAGTGCACCATTTTCCAAGTTGTGCCCCTCTTCCTGTGCTTTACAGGCGATTCCAACGTACCTCTTGAAATCTGTTTCCTGCTATTTTGCCTCGCTTTCAAGTCCGCCTCGTTGACTTCCCTCAACAGATTTTTGGACGATAGTTGTCCTTTATTACTCTGCCAGTTTGTGAATTGCTGTGCCCCTGAGCTCCATTTCTCAACTCGTTTTTTGTGAGCTGAACGCAAGGCCAAAATTTTGGATCATGTCCTATACTGGTTCCCGGTGGGTGGCTGAGAATTTGGTTAATACTTCTTCGTGCCGGGAAATTAGAGTGACATGTGCCCGTCCAAATGCCTAACAGCTACTCTCTCATGGGTTCTCCCTCGTCCCTTCCATCCTCTGCCAAATTGGGAACCTGTGCAAACCAGGAGGTTAAAGGGCCTGTCTCTCCAAGTTGGGAGATTGATAGTAAGGCAGTTGGAAAGTCAAACTGGAGCACCAGGAGAGGGACTATTCGTTGAGTTTTAGAAACCTTTCGTATTCACAGTGTGTCCATTCTCTAGGTTTCCTGTACATGTTATAGCTGTAGTAATATTCCCTTGAACCTGGAGAGTTGGGACCCATGGAAAGGGGGCCATGCATTATTGCTTGAAAGCGTCTGCATTTGCTCACCCAATCTCACCAATCCTCTCAGTCCCAAGTGTCCATCCTTATGCCACATCCAGCTGTCATTGTAGATAGGGTCTTTCCAGGTTTCCTAAGACACCCTGAAGGCATTGTAAAGAATTTCCCTGTTTTTTGGTTTTGCTTTTGAAATTCCTTTTTATAGTGTGTTTGAGCTGATTCTCGCTGCCATGTTTATGCCACTCTAGACACACTTGATTCCCTTATGGAGACATATCAATACATAGGTTTTAAGATTCTTACTAGTCAGATATATTCCTCTGTGGGAAATATGGTGTTTTGAGTCTCTTTCACTGAGGAAGGTGTCGGTCTTGTCAATTCCAAAGTTGGTTTTTGAAACGGTCCCTGTGCTTATATCAAACTCTGGTTTTATGCATCACGCCACCTCTCCATCCCCTTTATGCAGGCATAAGAGTGTTTTCTAAATGTGAGACTCTGTTCTCTTTCCTAACTCAGTTCACGTGTAGCCATGTTTACAGGGTCTTCATAAGTGATATCTTATGATAAGTTTCTTTTTCTGTGTGACTTATTTCACTTAGAATCATCGTACCTGAATCCTCTCACTTTGCTGCTACTGGTCTTATGACATTGATTTCATGGCTGAGGGATATTCCATCGTACGTAATACCACAATGTTTTGAACCATTTTTATATTTCCTGGGATATTTAAGGTGTACCCAAGTTGAGGTTCTTGTAGTCAGTGCAGCCCTAAATTTGGAGGTGGCTCTTTCTTATTGATTTTCAGTTTTCCCAAGGTATATTCCCTAGACTGGAAGTGGCCTTGGCTCTGTAGCTCTGTTGTTTACTTGTTTTAGGGAACACAATGCACTCCTCCAGTGAGGCAGTTGGCAATTGACATCCCGCCCATCAGCATAACAAGGCTCCCTGTTCTCCAGGGCCTGTCTTGCCTTTCTGGTTTTTACACATTTTGTGGATGTCCCTTTTGACCGGTGGGAAGTGATACTTCTTTGTAGTGCAGATTTGCATTGCCCGCTTGCTTGCTTGGCCAAAAAGGGCGTATGTGTTTTCTCCTGAATATATTCAGGAGAAAACGCATACGCCCTTTTTGGCCAAGTGCATCATTGTCCAAGTTGTGCCCCTCTTCCTGTGCTTTACAGGCGATTCCGAGGTACCTCTTGAAATCTGTTTCCTGCTATTTTGCCTGGCTTTCAAGTCCGCCTCGTTGACTTCCCTCAACAGATTTTTGGACGATAGTTGTCCTTTATCACTCTGCCAGTTTGTGAATTGCTGTGCCCCTGAGCTCCATTTCTCAAGTCGTTTTTTGTGAGCTGAACGCAAGTCCAAAATTTTGGATCATGTCCTATACTGGTTCCCGGTGGGTGGCTGAGACTTTGGTTAATTCTTCTTCCTGCCGGGAAATTAGAGTGACATGTGCCCGTGCAAATGCCTAACAGCTACTCTCTCATGGGTTCTCCCTCGTCCCTTCCATCCTCTGCCAAATTGGGAACCTGTGCAAACCAGGAGGTTAAAGGGCCTGTCTCTCCAAGTTGGCAGATTGATAGTAAGGCAGTTGGAAAGTCAAACTGGAGCACCAGGAGAGGGACTATTAGTTGAGTTTTAGAAACCTTTTGTATTCACAGTGTGTCCATTCTCTAGGTTTCCTGTACATGTTATAGCTGTAGTAATATTCCCTTGAACCTGGAGAGTTGGGACCCATGGAATGGGGGCCATGCATTATTGCTTGAAAGGGTCTGCATTTGCTCACCCAATCTCACCAATCCTCTCAGTCCCAAGTGTCCAGCCTTATGCCACATCCAGCTGTCATTGTAGATAGGGTCTCTCCAGGTTTCCTCAGACACCCTGAGGGAATTGTAAAGAATTTCCCTGTTTTTTGGTTTTGCTTTTGAAATTCCTTTTTATAGTGGGTTTGAGCTGATTCTCGCTGCCATGATTATGCCACTCTAGATACACTTGATTCCCTTATGGAGACATATCAATACATAGGTTTTAAGATTCTTACTAGTCAGATATATTCCTCTGTGGGAAATATGGGGTTTTGAGTCTCTTTCACTGAGGAAGGTGTCGGTCTTGTCAATTCCAAAGTTGGTTTTTGAAACGGTCCCTGTGCTTATATCAAACTCTGGTTTTATGCATCAACCCACCTCTCATTCCCCTTTATGCAGGCATAAGAGTGTTTTCTAAATGTGAGACTCTGTTCTCTTTCCTAACTCAGTTCACGTGTAGCCATGTTTACAGGATCTTCATAAGTGATATCTTATGATAAGTTTCTTCTTCTGTGTGACTTATTTCACTTAGAATCATCGTACCTGAATCCTCTCACTTTGCTGCTACTGGTCTTATGACATTGATTTCATGGCTGAGGAATATTCCATCGTACGTAAGTACCACAATGTTTTGAACCATTTTTATATTTCCTGGGATATTTAAGGTGTACCCAAGTTGATGTTCTTGTAGTCAGTGCAGCCCTATATTTGGAGTTGGGTCTTTCTTATTGATTTTCAGTTTTCCCAAGGTATATTCCCTAGACTGGAAGTGGCCTTGGCTCTGTAGCTCTGTTGTTTACTTGTTTTAGGGAACACAATGCACTCCTCCAGTGAGGCAGTTGGCAATTGACATCCCGTCCATCAGCATAACAAGGCTCCCTGTTCTCCAGGGCCTGTCTTGCCTTTCTGGTTTTTACACATTTTGTGGATGTCCCTTTTGAACGGTGGGAAGTGATACTTCTTTGTAGTGCAGATTTGCATTGCCCGCTTGCTTGCTTGGCCGAAAAGGGCGTATGCGTTTTCTCCTGAATATATTCAGGAGAAAACGCATACGCCCTTTTTGGCCAAGTGCATCATTGTCCAAGTTGTGCCCCTCTTCCTGTGCTTTACAGGCGATTCCAAGGTACCTCTTTAAATCTGTTTCCTGCTATTTTGCCTCGCTTTCAAGTCCGCCTCGTTGACTTCCCTCAACAGATTTTTGGATGATAGTTGTCCTTTATCACTCTGCCAGTTTGTGAATTGCTGTGCCCCTGAGCTCCATTTCTCAACTCGTTTTTTGTGAGCTGAACGCAAGTCCAAAATTTTGGATCATGTCCTATACTGGTTCCCGGTGGGTGGCTGAGACTTTGGTTAATTCTTCTTCCTGCCGGGAAATTAGAGTGACATGTGCCCGTCCAAATGCCTAACAGCTACTCTCTCATGGGTTCTCCCTCGTCCCTTCCATCCTCTGCCAAATTGGGAACCTGTGCAAACCAGGAGGTTAAAGGGCCTGTCTCTCCAAGTTGGGAGATTGATAGTAAGGCAGTTGGAAAGTCAAACTGGAGCACCAGGAGAGGGACTACTCGTTGAGTGTTAGAAAACTTTCATATTCACAGTGTGTCCGTTCTCTAGGTTTCCTGTACATGTTATAGCTGTAGTAATATTCCCTTGAACCTGGAGAGTTGGGACCCATGGAATGGGGGCCATGCATTATTGCTTGAAAGGGTCTGCATTTGCTCACCCAATCTCACCAATCCTCTCAGTCCCAAGTGTCCAGCCTTATGCCACATCCAGCTCTCATTGTAGATAGGGTCTTTCCAGGTTTCCTCAGACACCCTGAAGGAATTGTAAAGAATTTCCCTGTTTTTTGGTTTTGCTTTTGAAATTCCTTTTTATAGTGGGTTTGAGCTGATACTCGCTGCCATGTTTATGCCACTCTAGATACACTTGATTCCCTTATGGAGACATATCAATACATAGGTTTTAAGATTCTTACTAGTCAGATATATTCCTCTGTGGGAAATATGGGGTTTTGAGTCCCTTTCACTGAGGAAGGTGTCGGTCTTGTCAATTCCAAAGTTGGTTTTTGAAACGGTCCCTGTGCTTATATCAAACTCTGGTTTTATGCATCACGCCACCTCTCCTTCCCCTTTATGCAGGCATAAGAGTGTTTTCTAAATGTGAGACTCTGTTCTCTTTCCTAACTCAGTTCACGTTTAGCCATGTTTACAGGATCTTCATAAGTGATATCTTATGATAAGTTTCTTTTTCTGTGTGACTTATTTCACTTAGAATCATCGTACCTGAATCCTCTCACTTTGCTGCTACTGGTCTTATGACATTGATTTCATGGCTGAGGGATATTCCATCGTACATAATACCACAATGTTTTGAACCATTTTTATATTTCCTGGGATATTTAAGGTGTACCCAAGTTGAGGTTCTTGTAGTCAGTGCAGCCCTAAATTTGGAGGTGGCTCTTTCTTATTGATTTTCAGTTTTCCCAAGGTATATTCCCTAGACTGGAAGTGGCCTTGGCTCTGTAGCTCTGTTGTTTACTTGTTTTAGGGAACACAATGCACTCCTCCAGTGAGGCAGTTGGCAATTGACATCCCGCCCATCAGCATAACAAGGCTCCCTGTTCTCCAGGGCCTGTCTTGCCTTTCTGGTTTTTACACATTTTGTGGATGTCCCTTTTGAACGGTGGGAAGTGATACTTCTTTGTAGTGCAGATTTGCATTGCCCGCTTGCTTGCTTGGCCAAAAAGGGCGTATGCGTTTTCTCCTGAATATATTCAGGAGAAAACGCATATGCCCTTTTTGGCCAAGTGCATCATTGTCCAAGTTGTGCCCCTCTTCCTGTGCTTTACAGGCGATTCCAAGGTACCTCTTGAAATCTGTTTCCTGCTATTTTGCCTGGCTTTCAAGTCCGCCTCATTGACTTCCCTCAACAGAATTGTGGACGTTAGTTGTCCTTTATCACTCTGCCATTTTGTGAATTGCTGTGCCCCTGAGCTCCATTTCTCAAGTCGTTTTTTGTGAGCTGAACGCAAGTCCAAAATTTTGGATCATGTCCTATACTGGTTCCCGGTGGGTGGCTGAGACTTTGGTTAATTCTTCTTCCTGCCGGGAAATTAGAGTGACATGTGCCCGTCCAAATGCCTAACAGCTACTCTCTCATGGGTTCTCCCTCGTCCCTTCCATCCTCTGCCAAATTGGGAACCTGTGCAAACCAGGAGGTTAAAGGGCCTGTCTCTCCAAGTTGGCAGATTGATAGTAAGGCAGTTGGAAAGTCAAACTGGAGCACCAGGAGAGGGACTATTAGTTGAGTTTTAGAAACCTTTTGTATTCACAGTGTGTCCATTCTCTAGGTTTCCTGTACATGTTATAGCTGTAGTAATATTTCCTTGAACCTGGAGAGTTGGGACCCATGGAATGGGGGCCATGCATTATTGCTTGAAAGGGTCTGCATTTGCTCACCCAATCTCACCAATCCTCTCAGTCCCAAGTGTCCAGCCTTATGCCACATCCAGCTGTCATTGTAGATAGGGTCTCTCCATGTTTCCTCAGACACCCTGAGGGAATTGTAAAGAATTTCCCTGTTTTTTGGTTTTGCTTTTGAAATTCCTTTTTATAGTGGGTTTGAGCTGATTCTCGCTGCCATGATTATGCCACTCTAGATACACTTGATTCCCTTATGGAGACATATCAATACATAGGTTTTAAGATTCTTACTAGTCAGATATATTCCTCTGTGGGAAATATGGGGTTTTGAGTCTCTTTCACTGAGGAAGGTGTCGGTCTTGTCAATTCCAAAGTTGGTTTTTGAAACGGTCCCTGTGCTTATATCAAACTCTGGTTTTATGCATCACGCCACCTCTCCTTCCCCTTTATGCAGGCATAAGAGTGTTTTCTAAATGTGACACTCTGTTCTCTTTCCTAACTCAGTTCACGTGTAGCCATGTTTACAGGGTCTTCATAAGTGATATCTTATGATAAGTTTCTTTTTCTGTGTGACTTATTTCACTTAGAATCATCGTACCTGAATCCACTCACTTTGCTGCTACTGGTCTTATGACATTGATTTCATGGCTGAGGGATATTCCATCGTATGTAAGTACCACAATGTTTTGAACCATTTTTATATTTCCTGGGATATTTAAGGTGTACCCAAATTGAGGTTCTTGTAGTCAGTGCAGCCCTAAATTTGGAGGTTGCTCTTTCTTATTGATTTTCAGTTTTCCCAAGGTATATTCCCTAGACTGGAAGTGGCCTTGGCTCTGTAGCTCTGTTGTTTACTTTTTTTAGGGAACACAATGCACTCCTCCAGTGAGGCAGTTGGCAGTTTACATCCCGCCCATCAGCATAACAAGGCTCCCAGTTCTCCAGGGCCTGTCTTGCCTTTCTGGTTTTTACACATTTTGTGGATGTCCCTTTTGACCGGTTGGAAGTGATACTTATTTGTAGTGCAGATTTGCATTGCCCGCTTGCTTGCTTGGCCAAAATGGGAGTATGCGTTTTCTCCTGAATATATTCAGGAGAAAACGCATACTCCCTTTTTGGCCAAGTGCACCATTTTCCAAGTTGTGCCCCTCTTCCTGTGCTTTACAGGCGATTCCAACGTACCTCTTGAAATCTGTTTCCTGCTATTTTGCCTCGCTTTCAAGTCCGCCTCGTTGACTTCCCTCAACAGATTTTTGGACGATAGTTGTCCTTTATCACTCTGCCAGTTTGTGAATTGCTGTGCCCCTGAGCTCCATTTCTCAACTCGTTTTTTGTGAGCTGAACGCAAGTCCAAAATTTTGGATCATGTCCTATACTGGTTCCCGGTGGGTGGCTGAGACTTTGGTTAATACTTCTTCGTGCCGGGAAATTAGAATGACATGTGCCCGTCCAAATGCCTAACAGCTACTCTCTCATGGGTTCTCCCTCGTCCCTTCCATCCTCTGCCAAATTGGGAACCTGTGCAAACCAGGAGGTTAAAGGGCCTGTCTCTCCAAGTTGGGAGATTGATAGTAAGGCAGTTGGAAAGTCAAACTGGAGCACCAGGAGAGGGACTATTCGTTGAGTTTTAGAAACCTTTCGTATTCACAGTGTGTCCATTCTCTAGGTTTCCTGTACATGTTATAGCTGTAGTAATATTCCCTTGAACCTGGAGAGTTGGGACCCATGGAAAGGGGGCCATGCATTATTGCTTGAAAGCGTCTGCATTTGCTCACCCAATCTCACCAATCCTCTCAGTCCCAAGTGTCCAGCCTTATGCCACATCCAGCTGTCATTGTAGATAGGGTCTTTCCAGGTTTCCTAAGACACCCTGAAGGCATTGTAAAGAATTTCCCTGTTTTTTGGTTTTGCTTTTGAAATTCCTTTTTATAGTGGGTTTGAGCTGATTCTCGCTGCCATGTTTATGCCACTCTAGACACACTTGATTCCCTTATGGAGACATATCAATACATAGGTTTTAAGATTCTTACTAGTCAGATATATTCCTCTGTGGGAAATATGGGGTTTTGAGTCTCTTTCACTGAGGAAGGTGTCGGTCTTGTCAATTCCAAAGTTGGTTTTTGAAACGGTCCCTGTGCTTATATCAAACTCTGGTTTTATGCATCACGCCACCTCTCCTTCCCCTTTATGCAGGCATAAGAGTGTTTTCTAAATGTGAGACTCTGTTCTCTTTCCTAACTCAGTTCACGTGTAGCCATGTTTACAGGGTCTTCATAAGTGATATCTTATGATAAGTTTCTTTTTCTGTGTGACTTATTTCACTTAGAATCATCGTACCTGAATCCTCTCACTTTGCTGCTACTGGTCTTATGACATTGATTTCATGGCTGAGGGATATTCCATCGTACGTAATACCACAATGTTTTGAACCATTTTTATATTTCCTGGGATATTTAAGGTGTACCCAAGTTGAGGTTCTTGTAGTCAGTGCAGCCCTAAATTTGGAGGTGGCTCTTTCTTATTGATTTTCAGTTTTCCCAAGGTATATTCCCTAGACTGGAAGTGGCCTTGGCTCTGTAGCTCTGTTGTTTACTTGTTTTAGGGAACACAATGCACTCCTCCAGTGAGGCAGTTGGCTATTTACATCCCGCCCATCAGCATAACAAGGCTCCCTGTTCTCCAGGGCCTGTCTTGCCTTTCTGGTTTTTACACATTTTGTGGATGTCCCTTTTGACCGGTGGGAAGTGATACTTCTTTGTAGTGCAGATTTGCATTGCCCGCTTGCTTGCTTGGCCAAAAAGGGCGTATGTGTTTTCTCCTGAATATATTCAGGAGAAAACGCATACGCCCTTTTTGGCCAAGTGCATCATTGTCCAAGTTGTGCCCCTCTTCCTGTGCTTTACAGGCGATTCCAAGGTACCTCTTGAAATCTGTTTCCTGCTATTTTGCCTGGCTTTCAAGTCCGCCTCATTGACTTCCCTCAACAGAATTGTGGACGTTAGTTGTCCTTTATCACTCTGCCAGTTTGTGAATTGCTGTGCCCCTGAGCTCCATTTCTCAAGTCGTTTTTTGTGAGCTGAACGCAAGTCCAAAATTTTGGATCATGTCCTATACTGGTTCCCGGTGGGTGGCTGAGACTTTGGTTAATTCTTCTTCCTGCCGGGAAATTAGAGTGACATGTGCCCGTCCAAATGCCTAACAGCTACTCTCTCATGGGTTCTCCCTCGTCCCTTCCATCCTCTGCCAAATTGGGAACCTGTGCAAACCAGGAGGTTAAAGGGCCTGTCTCTCCAAGTTGGCAGATTGATAGTAAGGCAGTTGGAAAGTCAAACTGGAGCACCAGGAGAGGGACTATTAGTTGAGTTTTAGAAACCTTTTGTATTCACAGTGTGTCCATTCTCTAGGTTTCCTGTACATGTTATAGCTGTAGTAATATTTCCTTGAACCTGGAGAGTTGGGACCCATGGAATGGGGGCCATGCATTATTGCTTGAAAGGGTCTGCATTTGCTCACCCAATCTCACCAATCCTCTCAGTCCCAAGTGTCCAGCCTTATGCCACATACAGCTGTCATTGTAGATAGGGTCTCTCCAGGTTTCCTCAGACACCCTGAGGGAATTGTAAAGAATTTCCCTGTTTTTTGGTTTTGCTTTTGAAATTCCTTTTTATAGTGGGTTTGAGCTGATTCTCGCTGCCATGATTATGCCACTCTAGATACACTTGATTCCCTTATGGAGACATATCAATACATAGGTTTTAAGATTCTTACTAGTCAGATATATTCCTCTGTGGGAAATATGGGGTTTTGAGTCTCTTTCACTGAGGAAGGTGTCGGTCTTGTCAATTCCAAAGTTGGTTTTTGAAACGGTCCCTGTGCTTATATCAAACTCTGGTTTTATGCATCACGCCACCTCTCCTTCCCCTTTATGCAGGCATAAGTGTGTTTTCTAAATGTGACACTCTGTTCTCTTTCCTAACTCAGTTCACGTGTAGCCATGTTTACAGGGTCTTCATAAGTGATATCTTATGATAAGTTTCTTTTTCTGTGTGACTTATTTCACTTAGAATCATCGTACCTGAATCCACTCACTTTGCTGCTACTGGTCTTATGACATTGATTTCATGGCTGAGGGATATTCCATCGTATGTAAGTACCACAATGTTTTGAACCATTTTTATATTTCCTGGGATATTTAAGGTGTACCCAAATTGAGGTTCTTGTAGTCAGTGCAGCCCTAAATTTGGAGGTTGCTCTTTCTTATTGATTTTCAGTTTTCCCAAGGTATATTCCCTAGACTGGAAGTGGCCTTGGCTCTGTAGCTCTGTTGTTTACTTTTTTTAGGGAACACAATGCACTCCTCCAGTGAGGCAGTTGGCAGTTTACATCCCGCCCATCAGCATAACAAGGCTCCCAGTTCTCCAGGGCCTGTCTTGCCTTTCTGGTTTTTACACATTTTGTGGATGTCCCTTTTGACCGGTTGGAAGTGATACTTATTTGTAGTGCAGATTTGCATTGCCCGCTTGCTTGCTTGGCCAAAATGGGAGTATGCGTTTTCTCCTGAATATATTCAGGAGAAAACGCATACTCCCTTTTTGGCCAAGTGCACCATTTTCCAAGTTGTGCCCCTCTTCCTGTGCTTTACAGGCGATTCCAACGTACCTCTTGAAATCTGTTTCCTGCTATTTTGCCTCGCTTTCAAGTCCGCCTCGTTGACTTCCCTCAACAGATTTTTGGACGATAGTTGTCCTTTATCACTCTGCCAGTTTGTGAATTGCTGTGCCCCTGAGCTCCATTTCTCAACTCGTTTTTTGTGAGCTGAACGCAAGTCCAAAATTTTGGATCATGTCCTATACTGGTTCCCGGTGGGTGGCTGAGACTTTGGTTAATACTTCTTCGTGCCGGGAAATTAGAGTGACATGTGCCCGTCCAAATGCCTAACAGCTACTCTCTCATGGGTTCTCCCTCGTCCCTTCCATCCTCTGCCAAATTGGGAACCTGTGCAAACCAGGAGGTTAAAGGGCCTGTCTCTCCAAGTTGGGAGATTGATAGTAAGGCAGTTGGAAAGTCAAACTGGAGCACCAGGAGAGGGACTATTCGTTGAGTTTTAGAAACCTTTCGTATTCACAGTGTGTCCATTCTCTAGGTTTCCTGTACATGTTATAGCTGTAGTAATATTCCCTTGAACCTGGAGAGTTGGGACCCATGGAAAGGGGGCCATGCATTATTGCTTGAAAGCGTCTGCATTTGCTCACCCAATCTCACCAATCCTCTCAGTCCCAAGTGTCCAGCCTTATGCCACATCCAGCTGTCATTGTAGATAGGGTCTTTCCAGGTTTCCTAAGACACCCTGAAGGCATTGTAAAGAATTTCCCTGTTTTTTGGTTTTGCTTTTGAAATTCCTTTTTATAGTGGGTTTGAGCTGATTCTCGCTGCCATGTTTATGCCACTCTAGACACACTTGATTCCCTTATGGAGACATATCAATACATAGGTTTTAAGATTCTTACTAGTCAGATATATTCCTCTGTGGGAAATATGGGGTTTTGAGTCTCTTTCACTGAGGAAGGTGTCGGTCTTGTCAATTCCAAAGTTGGTTTTTGAAACGGTCCCTGTGCTTATATCAAACTGTGGTTTTATGCATCAACCCACCTCTCATTCCCCTTTATGCAGGCATAAGAGTGTTTTCTAAATGTGAGACTCTGTTCTCTTTCCTAACTCAGTTCACGTGTAGCCATGTTTACAGGATCTTCATAAGTGATATCTTATGATAAGTTTCTTCTTCTGTGTGACTTATTTCACTTAGAATCATCGTACCTGAATCCTCTCACTTTGCTGCTACTGGTCTTATGACATTGATTTCATGGCTGAGGAATATTCCATCGTACGTAAGTACCACAATGTTTTGAACCATTTTTATATTTCCTGGGATATTTAAGGTGTACCCAAGTTGAGGTTCTTGTAGTCAGTGCAGCCCTATATTTGGAGTTGGGTCTTTCTTATTGATTTTCAGTTTTCCCAAGGTATATTCCCTAGACTGGAAGTGGCCTTGGCTCTGTAGCTCTGTTGTTTACTTGTTTTAGGGAACACAATGCACTCCTCCAGTGAGGCAGTTGGCTATTTACATCCCGCCCATCAGCATAACAAGGCTCCCTGTTCTCCAGGGCCTGTCTTGCCTTTCTGGTTTTTACACATTTTGTGGATGTCCCTTTTGACCGGTGGGAAGTGATACTTCTTTGTAGTGCAGATTTGCATTGCCCGCTTGCTTGCTTGGCCAAAAAGGGCGTATGTGTTTTCTCCTGAATATATTCAGGAGAAAACGCATACGCCCTTTTTGGCCAAGTGCATCATTGTCCAAGTTGTGCCCCTCTTCCTGTGCTTTACAGGCGATTCCAAGGTACCTCTTGAAATCTGTTTCCTGCTATTTTGCCTGGCTTTCAAGTCCGCCTCATTGACTTCCCTCAACAGAATTGTGGACGTTAGTTGTCCTTTATCACTCTGCCAGTTTGTGAATTGCTGTGCCCCTGAGCTCCATTTCTCAAGTCGTTTTTTGTGAGCTGAACGCAAGTCCAAAATTTTGGATCATGTCCTATACTGGTTCCCGGTGGGTGGCTGAGACTTTGGTTAATTCTTCTTCCTGCCGGGAAATTAGAGTGACATGTGCCCGTCCAAATGCCTAACAGCTACTCTCTCATGGGTTCTCCCTCGTCCCTTCCATCCTCTGCCAAATTGGGAACCTGTGCAAACCAGGAGGTTAAAGGGCCTGTCTCTCCAAGTTGGCAGATTGATAGTAAGGCAGTTGGAAAGTCAAACTGGAGCACCAGGAGAGGGACTATTAGTTGAGTTTTAGAAACCTTTTGTATTCACAGTGTGTCCATTCTCTAGGTTTCCTGTACATGTTATAGCTGTAGTAATATTTCCTTGAACCTGGAGAGTTGGGACCCATGGAATGGGGGCCATGCATTATTGCTTGAAAGGGTCTGCATTTGCTCACCCAATCTCACCAATCCTCTCAGTCCCAAGTGTCCAGCCTTATGCCACATCCAGCTGTCATTGTAGATAGGGTCTCTCCATGTTTCCTCAGACACCCTGAGGGAATTGTAAAGAATTTCCCTGTTTTTTGGTTTTGCTTTTGAAATTCCTTTTTATAGTGGGTTTGAGCTGATTCTCGCTGCCATGATTATGCCACTCTAGATACACTTGATTCCCTTATGGAGACATATCAATACATAGGTTTTAAGATTCTTACTAGTCAGATATATTCCTCTGTGGGAAATATGGGGTTTTGAGTCTCTTTCACTGAGGAAGGTGTCGGTCTTGTCAATTCCAAAGTTGGTTTTTGAAACGGTCCCTGTGCTTATATCAAACTCTGGTTTTATGCATCACGCCACCTCTCCTTCCCCTTTATGCAGGCATAAGTGTGTTTTCTAAATGTGACACTCTGTTCTCTTTCCTAACTCAGTTCACGTGTAGCCATGTTTACAGGGTCTTCATAAGTGATATCTTATGATAAGTTTCTTTTTCTGTGTGACTTATTTCACTTAGAATCATCGTACCTGAATCCACTCACTTTGCTGCTACTGGTCTTATGACATTGATTTCATGGCTGAGGGATATTCCATCGTATGTAAGTACCACAATGTTTTGAACCATTTTTATATTTCCTGGGATATTTAAGGTGTACCCAAATTGAGGTTCTTGTAGTCAGTGCAGCCCTAAATTTGGAGGTGGCTCTTTCTTATTGATTTTCAGTTTTCCCAAGGTATATTCCCTAGACTGGAAATGGCCTTGGCTCTGTAGCTCTGTTGTTTACTTTTTTTAGGGAACACAATGCACTCCTCCAGTGAGGCAGTTGGCAGTTTACATTCCGCCCATCAGCATAACAAGGCTCCCAGTTCTCCAGGGCCTGTCTTGCCTTTCTGGTTTTTACACATTTTGTGGATGTCCCTTTTGAGCGGTTGGAAGTGATACTTATTTGTAGTGCAGATTTGCATTGCCCGCTTGCTTGCTTGGCCAAAATGGGAGTATGCGTTTTCTCCTGAATATATTCAGGAGAAAACGCATACTCCCTTTTTGGCCAAGTGCACCATTGTCCAAGTTGTGCCCCTCTTCCTGTGCTTTACAGGCGATTCCAACGTACCTCTTGAAATCTGTTTCCTGCTATTTTGCCTCGCTTTCAAGTCCGCCTCGTTGACTTCCCTCAACAGATTTTTGGACGATAGTTGTCCTTTATCACTCTGCCAGTTTGTGAATTGCTGTGCCCCTGAGCTCCATTTCTCAACTCGTTTTTTGTGAGCTGAACGCAAGTCCAAAATTTTGGATCATGTCCTATACTGGTTCCCGGTGGGTGGCTGAGACTTTGGTTAATTCTTCTTCGTGCCGGGAAATTAGTTTGACATGTGCCCGTCCAAATGCCTAACAGCTACTCTCTCATGGGTTCTCCCTCGTCCCTTCCATCCTCTGCCAAATTGGGAACCTGTGCAAACCAGGAGGTTAAAGGGCCTGTCTCTCCAAGTTGGGAGATTGATAGTAAGGCAGTTGGAAAGTCAAACTGGAGCACCAGGAGAGGGACTATTCGTTGAGTTTTAGAAACCTTTCGTATTCACAGTGTGTCCATTCTCTAAGTTTCCTGTACATGTTATAGCTGTAGTAATATTCCCTTGAACCTGGAGAGTTGGGACCCATGGAAAGGGGGCCATGCATTATTGCTTGAAAGCGTCTGCATTTGCTCACCCAATCTCACCAATCCTCTCAGTCCCAAGTGTCCAGCCTTATGCCACATCCAGCTGTCATTGTAGATAGGGTCTTTCCAGGTTTCCTAAGACACCCTGAAGGCATTGTAAAGAATTTCCCTGTTTTTTGGTTTTGCTTTTGAAATTCCTTTTTATAGTGCGTTTGAGCTGATTCTCGCTGCTATGTTTATGCCACTCTAGACACACTTGATTCCCTTATGGAGTCATATCAATACATAGGTTTTAAGATTCTTACTAGTCAGATATATTCCTCTGTGGGAAATATGGGGTTTTGAGTCTCTTTCACTGAGGAAGGTGTAGGTCTTGTCTATTCCAAAGTTGGTTTTTGGAACGGTCCCTGTGCTTATATCAAACTCTGGTTTTATGCATCACCCCACCTCTCCTTCCCCTTTAAGCAGGCATAAGAGTGTTTTCTAAATGTGAGACTCTGTTCTCTTTCCTAACTCAGTTCACGTGTAGCCATGTTTACAGGATCTTCATAAGTGATATCTTATGATAAGTTTCTTTTTCTGTGTGACTTATTTCACTTAGAATCATCGTACCTGAATCCACTCACTTTGCTGCTACTGGTCTTATGACATTGATTTCATGGCTGAGGGATATTCCATCGTACGTAAGTACCACAATGTTTTGAACCATTTTTATATTTCCTGGTATATTTAAGGTGTACCCAAGTTGAGGTTCTTGTAGTCAGTGCAGCCCTAAATTTGGAGGTGGTTCTTTCTTATTGATTTTCAGTTTCCCCAAGGTATATTCCCTAGACAGGAAGTGGCCTTGGCTCTGTAGCTCTGTTGTTTAATTGTTTTAGGGAACACAATGCACTCCTCCAGTGAGGCAGTTG